>NC_140212.1:23341229-23941229 GCF_951802725.1 Rutilus rutilus | reverse complement strand
TTCAGCATTACACTGTTTTCATTAAGTTTTTGGAGAAAGGAACATCATGTGGCGGTTTGCGTGCAAGCTTGCTCTCCGACTTCAGGTCAACCACAGGCCACGTTCAGATGCAGGTTTTGGGCCTTTTGGGAAAACTGCTCACCGGTCCATGGATGAAGAAATTCTACAGGGCAGCAGTGAACCAAATTGACCATGTGGAAGCAATATCTGTGGTTAAACAGTCATCAGCATTGTAAATCAAGTTTTTTTTTATTTATTTTTTATGTATTTATTAATGTGGATTCATTTATAAAACTATGCTTTGTATTATATTACCTTTGTATCAAATTACAAAAAAACTAGTTAACGCTGCTGTGAAGGTGTTTCTAATACGGTGGCTGTGGGAGTGACGGTAAAATTGTCAAACGCTATTATGGAGTTTTTCTTTTGCCATTTGAGCAAATGGGAACACACAAAAAAAAAATATTTAACGTAGTCATTATTCGCCATTATAGAAGTTTACCTAACTATGACGACCTCCACTTCTGAAAATCCCGGAAATGTGAAAAGGGTTTATAATTTGATGTTATGTATTGTTGTTGGATACTCTAGTCTGTCACTTAAACTGATAAGCAAACAAAGAATGTCTGTATTGCTTCAACATGCTAGATTTCAGGTTTTATAAACTTATGAAAATTATAAACCTGTATTCCACAGCACCCCGCACCATGAAAACACTTTACAAATGCAACCATCTTGGTCCTTAAGAATGGTGCTGGTGCATGACCCATTCATGGAAGTGTATAATTCAAAAGATGGTCATTTCTTTTACAGAACTTAAACTTTAAAAAAACTTTTGGTTTTATTTGCTGTAGTTTTAGGAATGTTCTGTTTGAAGTTGTCATTGATTTAAACTGTAAATAGTTGGAAAAATGCTGAACTGAGTACTTAATGTATTTAAGATTTGTACATGAGGTTTTTGTTTTTGTTGTTTTTTTTTTTTTTGCTGAAATCAGAGTTTGCCATTACTGATCTGGCTATGTTTGAATTTTCCCCCTCAGCAAACAAGATACGACGTATTATGGTGCCCCTGACACTAAATGCTCAGCAATTTGAAGAGTTTCTTCGAAAAGAGTTTCTACTACTTAATGAAAACAGTTTTGAACTCTGCAGAATGGACAAGACCAGAAGGCTGCATGTTTTGACCTGCCCAATCAAGACACCTTCTGCAATCAGGGCTATTGGTGAACTTGGGCGATCTGCCCTGTATATCAGGCCACAGGTAAATGCCTTTTTGTTAGGGACACAAACATTGATTTTAGGCTGATTTTAATTAATTAGAACCATGCCAATGATTTCCCTCAACTAATATTTGGGAAAAGCACACTTTTTCTTAGTGTGAAAATAATTACAACAGCTATGCAATAGTTCAAACTATAAGTAATATTGCAGATTATTATAGGACTTTAAAAATTACTTGTCAAAAAGTTATGCAATTACTTTAATGATCACTAATTGTCAGATAACTTCAGATGGCAAGTAAACTAGTGCATATCTTTTATCTTGTGTTCCTGAAATTACTGCTATTTCTGCCTTGACATTCCTGACTTACAATGATATACAGAACAAATAACATGATGCATTAATAGATACGATTTTTTCTTTTAAATGTCATTTTTTTTAAAATAAAATTTTGGATTCAAACTCTGCAATTGATATTAAGGAATGAATAAAAAAAACTTCAGCAAAAAATACAAAGAGAGACACCTAGAGCGAATATTATAAATGTGTACAGGGAGGATGTATTAGATTTTGCCATACGGGCCTTCCAGAGGCAGAGGTTCAATGCAGAGGCCCGTATTGATGACGCATTTGTTGATGTCCAAGGCAGAGGGGAAGGATCAGTAGATGAGGGTGGGCCCAGATGTGAATTCCTGCGCCTTTTGATGCAGGAAGTTCAACACTGCAAGATACAGTATTTGAAGGGCCAGAGGAATCAAGGTCATTAGCCCTCCTTGGTGATGGTAAGTTAGTTTCACAGTCACTGTATTACTTCAGAATTTTTTAATTAATTGTTTTGTTAATGTATGGTTTGATTATAACAAAGTTTCCTTTATAGCTGTGCAAGAAGGGCTGTATAGAACCATTGGTAAAATGATTTCGGTGGCTGTGGTTCAGGGAGGGTTGCCAATCCATTTTTTTTTTTTTCAGAGAGGCTGTACAGCCAAATTAGTGGTCTGCTGCCACCAGTTTACTTTGGAGGAAGTTACAGACTGTGACATCCGGAATCAGTACAGTAGAGGCCCTGTTGTTATTGCTGGCTTTCAGGAACATTATTTTACAGCTAAAGCCATCAGTGCCCCCATGGACAACTATTCTAAGATCATTACAGGCACATTTACTCCCTCAAAGGTTTCAGTCCATTGTGGCAACAGTCTGCCGCTCTGGCCCCGATCAAAAAGAGATGGAAGGGCAAAAACAAGAGCATCATGGACTCTTCCTGGCTGTCCAATATTTATGTCCCAAAATTTCATTTTGTTGTCTACCACAGCCTGAAGGATGACTGAATATTGCCTCTTCCGATTAAAGTAGTCCGCTGGTGTGATGGGTGGAGCCTTGATAAGTATATGGGAGCTATCAATGGTTCCACTGAAAACCACAGGCAATGAGAAGAGCCACTTAACTGTGGTGTTGGCTGCGAAAGCAGACGGGACCAAATCGAAACCTTACGTTGTCTTCAAAGGGGGGATTCAAGGAGGTGAAATCAATGCAAAATATCAGTGGGGTGGTGGTGGCCACGTCCAAAAATGGATGGATGAACGAGGAGCTGACTACAGACTGGCTTCAGAGAGTGGTGGGAAAGCTCAACTTCGCCCCTCGTCTCCTAGCCTGGGATTCATATCGCTGTCGTATCAGCACAGCGACCAAAGCTGAGCTCAAAAGCCGGAAAAGGCCTACACTGGAATTTTTACACAATCCAGTAAATGGATCAAAAATACTGTACCCAGAGTCCAAAACATGTGCATTAATCCTGAGGCTTCCAATTCATGCCTCATATGAGAGCTTCAGCCAATATATGGCTTTAGGCATTGTGTAGTCCCCACATTTTGGACTAGCCTAATGCACTGTTCATGTTGATTCTTTATTTTTTCTCTCTCGTCTTGTTGTTCTTGTATTTGTTATTCATGGTGAAATATGCACGCAGATAGTTTTACCTGGATTTCCATCAGATGTTAGACGGCTACAAATACGTCACATGCCATTTTTCATGAATCAATGATTAAAAACGTACGTTTCACCAGTTGTATACACTGGTATGCATAATAAAGCGATTTGTTTTTGTAGTGTATATTCCTGCGTATTTGACGCAATTTTAAAGAAGTTTAACATACTTTAGTGTCAAGCCTCAGAAACCACGCCTATGTTAACATGGGACATTCGGTTTCATTGGATGAGCAGACTTGTCAGCGCACTTCAGAAGACGTAAGAATTTACACGTCTCATATTACTGTATCATATTGCTTCCTTAGTGTGTTGTCATGTGTTCTAATCACAAATAACAACAGATGTAGATTAAGTTAAATTAGCAATAGGCCTAGGCTACCTAAAGAAAACATGAATTGCAAAGTCATTTACATTTTTTCAACAAGTTGTATTTATTGATCTGTGTATAGCCTATAATTTTATAATGGATCTATTATATTTATATAAAAACACCTATCAGTTTATTGTACAATTCTGATTTTATTATCTTAGATCTCTTGCTTGTACAACCAGCTCTGACGCCTTTGTATCCATTTCCCTGGACATAAAGCAGCTATGCTTATAGGGTCATGAAGGTAACTATCTCATGAATTGTAACATTTTCAACAGATTTATAAAATAAAATAAAATCTAATTTTGACTCTGCTCTGTATGACCGGTCAATAAATTATTATTTTATCCTCTTGTTTTTGTTCCAGACTCCAGCTGAATTAAGCCAAGAAGTCTTGATAAAATTCAATCTTGAAGAGAGAATAATAATTTTTCTTTTAATATTGTGATTGCAGAGCTTGTTTGGAATTATACAAGGTGTGTGATTATGCCAATGAACTTCTGGTTGAGAAGTTTCATCCTGGATTTTTGACTGATCTGAAATCAACATTTTGTATTGGCTGAATTATAAGATCACATTGTTTCAAATTATGTTTTATTTTTTCCAAAAGATTAAAATAGAAAAAGAGAACAATTCTATATTTAATACTACATCTTCTTAGAATCATATAATCATTTAAATGAAGTGAATTTTATATAAATGCTTATATAGTAATATTGTCTTTGTATTGTACATTATGCTCAGTTAGGAGCATGAACTTGAATGTCGTGAATCTAATGTATTGCAACACAGAACAGCATTTTCCCACAACTCATGTGAGTTATATATGTCACATTTATGACATTTTCATTTTCAAGGAGACATAATAAAGTGTTTAACACGTGTTTAATAAATAAAAATAAACTATGCTGTTGGATCCCTCTTATGAACTTCTGGGTTCTTTTTCCAGCTTCCACTGTCTTTTGTATTAAAGTCCTGTGAAAAACACTGAGTGGCAAGCACACATTTTATTACTGAAATAAGCAGAACATATGATATACTAATGATGAATTATTAAAAAATATGGCTGATATTCTCTACGGCTAATATTCACATACATCACTAACCTCTTAATAATTTGTCACCTCACATGAATACCATGCTCCTCACCCAAACATCAATTAGAATAAGAAATGCTTTATTGTTTACTTCTTTGCTGACCTCTTTAAATAAAAAATATGACAATGGTCTATCAGTTTTATAAATAACATTTAATGGACGTGGGCCTCTTTTTATGTAATATAAATTTGAATTATGCCAGTTCTCTTCATTTGACTGGTACCATGACATTCATTAACATATTATCTTTCCTAATTCATCTCATCATTTGCTTTCATTGTTGTCGTCTGCTAGGAACAGGAACAGGGTTTGGAACAGATGAAAAGGTCTATAAATTAAATGTCATTATTGCAACTGGTGTTGTTGCTGTTAGGCCATATACTGCCACAGCAAATGGATACAATTAAAGTTAGAGAAATCAAAAACTTTTTGCAGGATAACCAATATCCTGATAGCTGCTCAGGAAAGGAGCGCTATTACTTAAAGAGAAGATGTGAAAATTTCACAATGAAAGGTAATGGTGTATTAACCCTCTGAGGTCGGCAAACGCGCCGGCACGTTTTGCTGGATTTTCTTCACATTGTAGCACTATAAACTTAAATTACTCCGTCATTTATGGTCATACAGAAAAAAGAAATATAAAAAAAGAATCTGTGATATTTTTACTTTTGTATGTGTCCACTTACAATCAAATCAAAACATTGTGCTTTTGTAAAATAAAGAAAATAAACAGGGTGTGCGTTCTGCCTCTCCGTCGCGGTGAACTTTTTTTTCTTGAGCACGTCTATAAACTAAAACAAAACTCAGCGAATACTTGTCACACATTTATGAGCCATATACCTTTATAAACATTTAAGTGTGTACTTTTAAATGATCGGATTCAAACTGAAAACAAATATTCTCTGTTTAAGTAATTTGTATAAAACCAACAAGATGTCCAGCTTCTCAAACGCTTCCTAATTATTTTTAATTTGAACACGCCCACTCGCGCAAAAGAGATTGACATGCAAATCTCCACATGGAACGCGAACTCGCTCATTACCTCAAAAACAAAACACCAAAACACTTCACAAGTCTCTGCTTTTCGTCGAGTTTGAAAGATGCGCCGTGAGCTTACATTGGATTTACCTCAGAAGAAGAAGAACGCGATTTGAAGACAAGAAAGATGTAAGGTAAGAAATTCTTACATATTAGTTTGTTATTGTTGCATAAATTTCACATTGCAGTTGAACTGTTGCTAGATATATGGTGAATATTATAATATTTAGACCCGTGTATACTGTTACTGTATTTGTGGATATCTGCTCAAATGTAGATATGTATATGGTAACCATAATGTTTTATATTTGAGCGCGATCGCGTTTGAATGTATCATATTTTGGATCGCGATCGCGTTTGAAAAGCACCAAACGGCTTCATGTTTTTACTATTATCTCATTTCATATCATCATAACGAATGGAAACATTTGAAGTAACATGATAATCAATATATTTTTCTCTAGCTTAGTTGTTACTGAAATATTTTGGAAGATTTATAGGCTGCTATAGGTTATTGTTATTATTATTTTATGCAGCATTGCGCATAGCCTATGCCTACAAGGCACAACAAACCTGGTGTTCATTATATTATACAGTGAGGAAAATAAGTATTTGAACACCCTGCTATTTTGCAAGTTCTCCCACTTAGAAATCATGGAGGGGTCTGAAATTGTCCACTGTGAGAGACATAATCTAAAAAAAAAAAATCCAGAAATCACAATGTATGATTTTTTAACTATTTATTTGTATGATACAGCTGCAAATAAGTATTTGAACACCTGAGAAAATCAATGTTAATATTTGGTACAGTAGCCTTTGTTTGCAATTACAGAGGTCAAACGTTTCCTGTAGTTTTTCCACCAGGTTTGCACACACTGCAGGAGGGATTTTGGCCCACTCCTCCACACAGATCTTCTCTAGATCAGTCAGGTTTCTGGGCTGTCACTGAGAAACACGGAGTTTGAGCTCCCTCCAAAGATTCTCTATTGGGTTTAGGTCTGGAGACTGGCTAGGCCATGCCAGAACCTTGATATGCTTCTTACAGAGCCACTCCTTGGTTATCCTGGCTGTGTGCTTTGGGTCATTGTCATGTTGGAAGACCCAGCCTCGACCCATCTTCAATGCTCTAACTGAGGGAAGGAGGTTGTTCCCCAAAATCTCGCAATACATGGCCCCGGTCATCCTCTCCTTAATACAGTGCAGTCGCCTTGTCCCATGTGCAGAAAAACACCCCCAAAGCATGATGCTACCACCCCCATGCTTCACAGTAGGGATGGTGTTCTTGGGATGGTACTCATCATTCTTCTTCCTCCAAACACGTTTAGTGGAATTATGACCAAAAAGTTCTATTTTGGTGTCATCTGACCACATGACTTTCTCCCATGACTCCTCTGGATCATCCAAATGGTCATTGGCAAACTTAAGACGGGCCTTAACATGTGCTGGTTTAAGCAGGGGAACCTTCCGTGCCATGCATGATTTCAAACCATAACGTCTTAGTGTATTACCAACAGTAACCTTGGAAACGGTGGTCCCAGCACTTTTCAGGTCATTGACCAGCTCCTCCCGTGTAGTTCTGGGCTGATTTCTCACCTTTCTTAGGATCATTGAGACCCCACGAGGTGAGATCTTGCATGGAGCCCCAGTCCGAGGGAGATTGACAGTCATGTTTAGCTTCTTCCATTTTCTAATGATTGCTCCAACAGTGGACCTTTTTTCACCAAGCTGCTTGGCAATTTCCCCGTAGCCCTTTCCAGCCTTGTGGAGGTGTACAATTTTGTCTCTAGTGTCTTTGGACAGCTCTTTGGTCTTGGCCATGTTAGTAGTTGGATTCTTACTGATTGTATGGGGTGGACAGGTGTCTTTATGCAGCTAATGACCTCAAACAGGTGCATCTAATTTAGGATAATAAATGGAGTGGAGGTGGACATTTTAAAGGCAGACTACCCAGCAAACACAGAACGTTGGCACAACGTAGCCAACCTTCTAACAACGTTTTAACAACATGGCCAAAAGGTTGCTATAACTACGTTGTGTGGTGAAGTTGTTACAGCGTTGTCACAATGTTGACATTAAACCATCGTTCAGGGCCATTGCTTAAGGTTGTGCCTAGGGTGTCTTGACAACCACTGGACTACATAATGTACTCGTCACTGCCCTGAAGCGGGAAAATCAGCCTTTTAAATTCCAACCACCTGTTGTTGGGCTCATTGTGTTCTCATTCATCATCGAGCAACGATACGTGAGTATTGCGTTTAGCCTACCTCAGCTATCAAACACAACCTACAGCTTTAATTTCTAATGTGATTAATGAAGCATCGCTCGCACGGTTTAGTTTTTCCGCTATTTAGTCTCATTCGTTTCTTTGCTCCTCTGGATTTGTGGATATGTTTCCCGGTGACACCTGCTCGGCTACTGTCTGCCATACAGACCCGGTTTTGTTCATTAAATGTTCTGATCTGCCTTTGCTTTTCATGTTTTATTTATTATACTTAAAATAAATGTGTATTCGTTTATTTCTTTATTTTTTTCACAAATGTATGACTTTTGGAAGTGCAATTTGATTATATGCAATTTTAATAAAGTTGAATTAACGAAACCTTATGTCATTTTTACTCTTCAAAGTGTAGGCTACACTTGCAGGTGTTGATAGCCCCATTAAATAATATAGATAAACAATAAACGATAAAAAGTATATAATTATCTAACAAAAATACACCATATAAAAATATTGTCAGAACGTCGTCTCTCAGTTGCTGAATGTCGCGCAATAACGTTGCTACAGCCCTGTCACGTCTTACAATTCTACGTTGTTACAATGTTGCGAGCACGTATACAGCGACGTTGCCATAGCAGAAATGCAACGTGCCAGAGACGTTGCCACAACGTAAATGTGTTTGCTGGGTAACAGGTCTTTGAGGGTTAGAATTCTAGCTGATAGACAGGTGTTCAAATACTTATTTGCAGCTGTATCATACAAATAAATAGTTAAAAAATCATATATTGTGATTTCTGGATTTTTTTTTTTTGATTATGTCTCTCACAGTGGACATGCACCTACGATGACAATTTCAGACCCCTCCATGATTTCCAAGTGGGAGAACTTGCAAAATAGCAGGGTGTTCAAATACTTATTTTCCTCACTGTATATTGTTGGAAACATTTATGTGTGTGTGTGTGTGTGTGTGTGTGTGTGTGTGTGTGTGTGTGTGTGTGTGTGTGTGTATTCTGTGAATTTTAAAAAGCAATTTTAACCAGAAAAATCTAAAATGTATTCCCAAAATCGTGCAGGCCTTTCTTTTGATATCAGTATGTTCACTTTTTTTTTTTTTTTTTTTCAGGGCCCAGATGCCAATGAGTCCTGCTGACTTCAACATTCACATGAGTCTCTGTACATGAACATGGTAAAGTGAAAATCAAACACCTTGGAAATGAAAGGTATGTACAATGCTTTTAGGAATGGCACAAAGGTCTCTGTCTTTGGATCATTGTTTTCAATGAGTGCTTTTTTGTCATTTGTTGTGTATCTTTGGATTATGTTGAGTTGCAAATAAATCCAAAAAATCTAAAAGCCATTCTTTTTTAAATCTCCTCATTCTTTGTGCAAGGTTGCTCAGAATGATAGGGCCTGATAGCTCCTAATAGGGCCGTTAGGGGAGGGTCTTTGTCTTTCTCAGGTGTGAAAAGCTTACATATTAATGAGCTCCCGCATAAAGCTTTTTCACACAAAACACGTCGTAAACATTTTAAATCAATATATTGTCTTATCTGAATGAGCAGTCAGGGTGATTTTCACATAGTTTTAGAGCAAATATTCTAGGCTACGTCATACAATTTTCAAAAGTCTTGTGAAGAAATAATCAGTATGGGTTTCATGACCTTATTTCAGTGAGAATTTTTTTTTGTATTTTCACAAACCACGCATAAATGTCATTATCTCAAAACAACAAACATTTACACACATGCTGCTGATATATTATTGTAGCAGAGTTTGTGCTGAATACAGTGTAATTAGACTTTAGCCATGAAAATGTCACAAGTAACAGAAATAAGCACAAATGTCAGAGCATGTCAGAACACCTCCAGGGCCCAGAAAACAGCTCAGACCCCAGAGGGTTAAGTTGGTCTCGCCATAAAAAGGTAATACAACTGTGACCTTTATTTACTATTATAACATTATTACATTAGATGGAGAGCTGCATTACATCTGCAGGAGAAAAAAGGACAAGATTCAGCATTTAGCTAAAGTTGTCCTTTCACCCGAGGAGGCACACAATGTCTTTATGGAATTCCACGCAGGCCCTGTTGGTGGACATTGTGGAGTTGAGAAAACCCACAATGCCATAATTCTTAGATTTGACTGACCTGGCATGGAATAGGACATCTGCAAGTGGGTAAGTTAATTGTAAAAAAAAAAAACATTCGTTTTTTACTACACTAACTCAATTAAAATGGTCATGGCCCACCTCTCTTCTTTCAAATAGCTCAGTGTCCTCAGTGTCAGGCTACGAAAAAAACAATAAAGGAGAAGGCGGCTTACAATCCTATAGTTGTATGAATGCAAAAATGCAAATATAACTGTTGTGGAAAAATTCAGTATTTCTTATATTCATTTGTTTCCAAACTGTTAATTTCATTTAATCATGTGTTTCTGTGAGGCCTTTTGGCTTCTCAGGGACAAAGAACAGTTTGACCTGCCCAGGGGGGTAGAAACCAGTCCAAACCAGCTAAAGATATGGGATATCTTTAAGGAAAACTACAGAAACTGGGAAGGAGGGGTTAGGATGTCAGAAACCTGTATAAAAATGTCTATGTTTGTTGAGTCAGGCTGTTTCCAAGTTGGGTAGCTGCGACTTGTATGAAAAGAATCCTCAAAGAATAAACCTTTTCTCTTTATTACAATTTTGCCTCTTGAAAGTTTCTTACACCTTTGATGCTGTTTTTATTAACCTCTGAAAATTGCCTTTACAATAACAAACTTTTAATACGTAATAGCCTTAGTCCTGAATGTTTAAAACATTGATTTTCATTTCAGGTCACAGAACCACTGGAATTAACTGGGATGGATCTGATAGGCAAGTTAACTCCAACTGAAAATGGCCACCAATATACAGTATATGTCATGGTTGACTATTTTACCAAGTGGTCTGAAGCCTATCCTCTAAAAACAAGAAAAGCAGAAGAGGTCATGGGGTGCATCCTGGATTTTTTTTTACAAATTTGGAGCACCGCAGCGTCTTTTAACAGATCAGGGAAGAGACTTTGTCAACAAGGTTTGTTCAACACAAATCAAGTCAAAATAAAATTTTTCAAGGGTCAATTTTAGCCTGTGTGAGAGACTGGGCATCACCAGGAGTCTGTGTTCTCCCTATCATCCCCAGACAAATGGCCTTGTTGAGAGAATGAATGGCACAATTCAAAGGTAATTTACATATGTACAGGAACATGTTCTGCTGTTTTTGAACATTTCATGATTTTCTTTTTGATTGTTAATGTCCAGAAGCCTGACAAAAATGGTTGGGGAAAATCCATCAAGATGGCACCTGCATCTAAATGCAACAATGTTCGCACCAAGAACAAAAAAAAAACAATTAACAACAAAGTTTTCCCCATACTATTTAATGTTTGGGAGAGAGGCACGGTATCCATGTCAGGTACCAAAGGATTATGAGGTTAGTGATTTGTGTTTTTTTTTTTTTTTTTTATGGACACTTGATCTTGAAAGATGTGAATAATTATTGTGAATGTCTTACTTAGATCTGTCATGGAAAGGTGGAAGCCATGGTTGCAAGTGAGCAGCTCTCTGAGGGGTTGAGCAATAGGAGGGAGACAATGGAAGTTGTAAAACAGAACATTGCAAAGAGTCAGGAGAAAGTACGGAAGCGAAAAATGGAAAAAGGCCAGGAGGACAACTTCATGGCTGGGGATAAAGTGTTGGTTAGGAATGTGAGACAGGAAATAACAGAAAGGGTGGAAAAATGGACCCAGACATGCTTGGTCCATTTACTATCATTAAAATAGAAGACAAAAATGTTGATGTGGTTTCGACCAAAGGGAAGAAAACGTTTAAATACAACGTAGATCACTTAATAAAGTATGTGGAGCCCGAGCCTCACATTCCAAAAAAATGGATCCCATCAACCCCTCTCAGTCCTGCTGCTCCTCCAGCCAATCCTCCTCACCCTGCAACACTTCCATCACCCGCCAATCCTCCTCACCCTGCAACAATGGCACAAACACAAATTAACCCAGGCCCACCAACTACTCACTCTTGCTCTCCAGACACCTTCCCTGTGTCAACATATTCGGAAAAACAAGGTAAAAAAAATGAAGTGGTTTGGTTATATTTCACTGTGCCATGGCTCAGAATTTTACTTTGTATTTATTGTGCTTATTTTAGTGATACATGATATATGGGAGGGCAAGAAACAGGAAGTGCTGTGGAGCAAAATGGGCCCCTACAAATTGTACACCAAGAACCTGATGGGTCTGGCACCAGGCAAATGGTTAGAAAGTGAGGTAGGGTTGCATTCTCAAATTGTGTATGGTTACCTTTTTTTGTTTTGGTTCCTTGTTTTATCAATTCAGTAGCCCTTATTTTGATTCTTTTTGTAAATTGGTTGTGAATGGTTATCTACACAATCTTAAAAAACGATTAAATGTGTCAGGAATGAAACGGCATATTTAATCGATTCATACCAGATGACTGCAATCTGGAAAGGAAGCCAAAAGGGCTTGAAAAAGGTTTTTGCATTTAAACACAAACTTCAAAGTGTTTTAGTATATTGACAGTTTTTGAAACTGCTATTGTATTGTTTGTAGTTTGATCCATCCAGTTATGATGTTCTTTTCGGGGCTGTTTGTGTCAGCGACAACCATTGGGCATTTATAGTAAGTAACTTTCTAAATTTCTACAAAAGTAGATACATGAATAGATGATAATGCAGACTTAAGATTAATTATCTAATGACAGTTAATGTTTTTTTAGGCAATGTTCCCAAAATTGTCCAAATCCATATATATTGACCCTTTTGGTGCTAATGAAACAACAATTTCCAAATGCAAGGATGCTACAAGGCAAGTATTGTATGCAAAGTTTCTTAAAACGTTGAGTTATCTGTTATATATTATGTATTGTGGCTTAGTGATGAGTGCACTTGCACACACTTCTATTTAATAGATCTTTCCTTAGGATGAAAGGTCTGAACATTTCCAGGTGGGGATGCCACTCAGTTGTGCATCCTACCCAAAGGGATTCCACATCATGTGGTGCATTTGTTTGCAAAGTAAGCTATATGTACTTGTATTAATTTTTACAGTCTTTATTAATAAAACATAATTCATGTATGGCATAACTGCTCACATCAGCTAGCAGAGCTGCTTCTTATGGAGGAAGAAATGACGTTTTCAAGGAAGGAAAGCGTTGGAAATTGCAAAAAGGCTTTTAAGAGAAACTGGTGAGAAAGAATCCTTTACATTTGTATAGCCTTGACTGCCTTTGTTTATAAAGTTTTCTGGGCATGACATGACTCCCTCTACATATTATAGATAACCTTTCACAGCTCTGTCGTTCATGTGGAGAGCAGCACAGGCATGAAGGCCAAACTGTGCAATGGGTAAGAACAATTTATAAATATACATTGCAAAACACACACTTAACATGTAACTTATTCTAATGTTTGTTCTTCCTTCCTTAGATTGAACGTACAGAATGTGGAAGGTGGTACCATAGGCCTATGTCACACTTCCTGCTTCCGGAACGCGGAGTAGGGATTCAGAACTTCCGGTCAACAGTATTTCTCCATAAGGATTTAGATTATCAGCCATAATGTCTAAACCATCCGAGGTAGACTGACCACGAGCTATGAGGTTGTGAAACGAATGTTTTTGCTCCTGTAGAAGCTATAAGTTCGTATGAAATCAACCCTGTTTTAAGAAAAACATGTTTTATCCGCGATCGTATGAAAAAAAACTACACTACCCACAATCCTAAGCGTAGCAGCAACGTCTGCTGATTGGTTCAACTCCCTGTTACCATAGAAACGTTTACCTTACTGACGAACAGCCCGCCGCTGTTGTTGTAGTGTACCGGGTTGCTCTGCGTCAGGACGTAGACAGCCATTCCTCAGCTTTCACGCTTTTCCACTTGGAAGTTTTCATTTACCATCCGAACCACATCGTCATATGTGACTTCAGGCAGGTTGCGGAGATATTTGGTCCAGCGGTATCTATCGGACTCCGCCATTGTAAAAAGCTAACCGGAAGAGCCGTATCCCTACTAAAAGACGTACTTCCGGTCTTCAATTTTTTCGTGACATAGGCCTATTGGGACTGTGTGGGTAGACCTTCTTATCTATAGGCATACATATTACGCGTGTTTGTTTTTATTTATGCTGTATTATAATTACACTGGGTCACCAACTAAGGACAGATTGAAATCTACAGTAAATTAACACATCCTTCTTGACTCTTCAACTGAGTGTAATGGTATGTTAAGAAGCCTTTAATGTTATGTGCTCAACATTAAATCAGCAACATGTAGCCATTAGCCAACATTAACCCTCTGGGGTCTAAGGTGTTTTTGGGGTCCTTGAGATGTTCTGACATGCCCTGACATTTGTGCTTTTTTCAGTTGCTTATAAACATATTAATGGCAAAAAAAAAATTACACACTATTTAGCACAAACAGGGCTACCATAATATGTGAGCAACAAGAATGTACATGTCTGCATTTTTGAGAGAATAATGTTTATGCGTGGTTATTGAAAAAACTAAAAACTAAAGTTTCTGAAATAAGGCCATAAAACACATACTAAATATGTGCCAATAAGACTTTTGTCTAATAGATGTCATTGCCTAGTGTTTTTTCTTCAAAATGATGTGAAAATCACCCTGCCTAATCATTCACATAACACAATACATTGATTTGAATTTTGCAAAGCACTTTCTGTTTGGAAAGGCAATATGCGGAGTGGGCGTCACAGATCATGCATATTTAGTGGTTCACACCTTAGGAGACAATGGGGCCTGCATACTTAATTAGCCATTCATTCAGGTGAGTCACTGAGCCACAAGAATGCAAGAGCAACAGTTGGAAGCATCTCAATTCTTTTTTATTTTTCCACATATTGGCCCTCATTTATCATTCTTGCGTAGAAACGGGCGTATATGTTGGCGTAAGATTATGCTTACACTCCTCTCACCGCCTGATTTATGAAGCTGTGCGTACCTTTGAAATCCAGGTGTACGCAATACCTGCGCTTGATAAATGCCGCGGCTGAAAACGATCGTCATTAGAATAACACGCCCCTATATATTGCTTCCCCCACGCCCTCATTTTACGCCATGGACACACGGAAGACGGCAAAGAAGAGAAACTTCTTTGAGAAAGAGAAAGCGAAACCAGGGAAGTGGAACGAAATTGATTTCTAGATTTTTATTATTAATGACGCTTATTGTTATTTAGAAGAAGAATGTCGTTATTATTATTATTTGTATTATTATTATTATTTAAAAGAAGAAGAATGTCATTTTTATTATTTTGTCAGTCTGATTTTTTTTTTGGTCATTGAAAGCCTTTCATTACTAAACCCAGTCCGTGCACACCTGCCGGGCCTAACCCTGGCCTAACCATAGTTTCAAAGAATAGTACAACGGCGAGCGCGTCGAGTATAAACGCCTCGTCCGTTTGGGGAGGTGCGCGCGCAGTCTGCAGAGACTCGCGCTGCGGAGCCAGGCGAAAGTAAACAAGGCTTGAAACGTCAGGTAAAGCGCACAGGCTCGAAACTTAAGGAATACATATGCCTACAATTCAAATGCTTTGGTAAAGTCACACAAATTAAACACTGAAGTCCATGTTGCACAAAAATAAACACTGAAGTTTATAATTACTATGTTGTTGTTTTTTTACAGTGGGTCATAATATATCATATCTTTTAGTTTGTCAGTGCGTTTTGTGGTGTTAGGAATTGTTTTTCTGCGCATTCCCGCACTCAAAACGTGCGTACACCACCTCCTGAGCTGGCGTAGGATTTGAGCGTGCCGTACGCCAACGTCCATATTGATAAATCTCAAAGTCACCGTGGTTTTGGGTGTACGCCAGGTGTACGCTGGGAATTTGGTGTACGCACTTTTGATAAATGAGGGCCATTGTGCTTGCAATTTGGCCTATAATATCCAAGGAAAACATGTCTAGTAATTGTGCAGTTAATTCTCATACTGTATTTTCAGTTTTGGAATATTTATCCTCTCCCCAAATTTGTCACTAATAAAACACAATAAAAATTATTTAAAGAAAAGGCTTATATTTACCTTTTAATAGTTTGTTTACATCTACCTTGTAAATATATTTTTTTATTAAAAAAGTTACAATTACAACAACAATTCAAGTGTAATCTTTCTTTGTAAAAACTAAAGTATACATTTTATCATACATATTTCAAAGTTAAGGATTTGATTGATTATTTGATTACTTTTTTTTTGACAAAACATACTATATTTAACATGAGCAAATATTGGCAAACAAAAGCTTATTTGAGTTGGCAGATATTTTACAGTAAAAATGTATAATCTATCCAAAACTAATCAACGAAATGTTGTCTTTCATATGTCTGTAACATAGGTCTTTCATTTTTATTATAAGAAATATAAATGTTAATTTGCAGTTTAATACGTTGCTTATACAAATACATTTTATTTCAACATATTTCAGTCGATTTTTACTCAGTATAGCAATACAGTTTGCTAAAACCGAAACATTCATTCACAAACAGAAACGCCTGACTGTAACGTTGTTTTTATGAAATATTAGGGCATATAAATGTTAATTTTCAGTTTAATACGTTGCTTATACAAATAGCCTACATTTTATTTCAACATATTTCTGTCGATTTTTACTCAACTCAGTATAGCAATACAGTTTGCTAAAACATCATCATTCATTCACACAGAGACGCAATTTAAATTTAAACTGTCTTTTTGCGAGCTGTGATAAACAGCGCGCATCTCTGCGGCTGCCGTTCATTCATTCACAGAAACGCGATTAACTTGAGAAGGAAAAAAAACTTACTACAGTATTCGGATCCTCTCTCCTGCAATACCCGCACTCTGAGGTAGATTTTCCGTTATTATTATTCCTCACAGCGCTGCCAGATGGTGTAAACACGTAGGCTACAATGATATGATTAAACTTGTGTTTTCTCGAGCTGATAAGGGGGTGTTCACAGGTTTGCTTGGATTGCCTCAGTAATTTGCGTTTGAATAGCACGCGCTCTCCGTGGGCGGAGTCACATTACATTTGAATGAGGTCTAATTAGCTCGACTGGAATCGCTCTCTTTTAATACAGATTTCACAAGATGAGAATATTTGTTTTTTTATATAAATTACCTCATTTTAAAGAAGAGAATTCAAGCTTCATGCCTGTGTGGCTGTATGCCTGTTTGACTCAGTATTCGCTGAGTTATTGTTCATTTTCGGACGCGTTTCAGAATGGTCTTCACTGACAGAGAGAAGGCAGAACATGCATCACGTTTATTTTTCTTTATTTGGCAAAAAGCACAACAGTTTGTTTTTATTGTGAGTATACACAAAAATAATACACATTTAACAGAATCGATTGATGTATGAAACTTGCTTGTAATATCAAAGTCAACAGAGCAAAATTAATTTCTTTTGAACTGAACTGAAAAAAATCCAGCAAAACGCGTGGGCGCGTTTGTCGACCTCAGAGGGTTAAAGAATATATTTTTTGCCTTTTATTATGATAGGAAAGTATAGTATCAAGAAAGTTCGACGACCCTGGACTTGAACTCGGGTTGCCCAAAGCTAAAAAAAATATTGTCAGGGTACTGACAACTAGGCTATTGAGACTAGTAACTTCCTTCAATTTGATAAATATTAGAACCTTATTGTGTAAGAAACATAGGGGGAACGGAATCCGACGGCAAAAAAACAGCTGTCGGAATCCGTTCCCCCACTCCCATTATGAGAGGTGTTGATGTAATGGCTTAAAAAATGCTGATTCTATTTTGTGTGTGGATGGATCTTAACTTGCATCAGTTTAAAGAATATGTTTTTTGCCTTTTATTATGATAGGAAAGTATAGTATCAAGAAAGTTCGACGACCTTGGACTTGAACTCGGGTTGCCCAAAGCTAAAAAAAATATTGTCAGGGTACTGACAACTAGGCTATTGAGACTAGCAACTTCCTTCAATTTGATAAATATTAGAACCTTATTGTGTAAGAAACATATGGGGAACGGAATCCGACGGCAAATAGTTCAGCTGTCGAAATCTGTTCCCCCACTCCCATTATGAGAGGTGTTGATGTAATGGCTTGAAAAATGCTGATTCTATTTTTGTGAGTGTATGGAGCTTAAACAGCATCAATTTGATAAATATAAGAACCTTAGTGTGTCAGAAATATGGGGGGAACAGAATCCGACGGCAAAAAGAAAAACAGTTGTCAGAATCCGTTCCCCCACTCCCATTATGAGAGGTGTTGATGTAATGGCTTAAAAAATGCTGATTCTATTTTGTGTGTGGATGGAGCTTAACTTCCAACAGTTTAAAGAATATATTTTTTGCCTTTTATTATGATAGGAAAGTATAGTATCAAGAAAGTTCGATGACCCGGGACTTGAACTCGGGTCGCCCCAAAGCTAAAAAGAAATATTGTCAGGGGACTGACCACTAGGCTATCGAGACTAGCAAAATGCTACAATTTAATAAATATTAGAACCTTATTGTGTAAGAAACATAGGGGGAACGGAATCCGACGTCAAAAAAACAGCTGTCGGAATCCGTTCCCCCACTCCCATTATGAGAGGTGTTGATGTAATGACTTAAAAAATGCTGATTCTATTTTGTGTGTGGATGAAGCTTAACTTGCATCAGTTTAAGAATAGGGTTGTGTCGTTGAGGAAATTTTTCCACTGATTAGTTAACTTATGACAACCCCAAGGTTATTTGTTAATGTCTTCTGTAGATTTTGATCTTTATAAGTTGTTATGGTATATTTTTTATGAAAAAAAACAACAATAAAATAGTAGCCTACAATAAAAATAAAAATAAAAAACTCACGTATAGTATTACCAAACTTATAAGATGGGTGACATAAAATACCCATTGGAAATTGCCCTTTAAAACGAAGGCTCAGTTTGTGGTTCACTATTATTTGATTGAAAACAACAAAAACAATAAAACAAAGACAAAGTCACTTATATTAAACAATTTTATTTATTTATTTGTTAACAGAAGTTATCTTGTGCCTTTAATTGCCTCCACTATCGTTCTGTCAATCATCTGTCTCATTCTTGCGGGTCGCGGCTATGAGTACAGTTTCAGTAAAAATGTATTTCACCATCATCGGTACCCACCCTCAGCCGATTGGCTTTACAGTATTTGCAATGACCATCCCGTGTCCAAAACGGAGCCTATACTGTCTAAAAGAAAAGTTCTGACTGCTGACTGAACATTGGTCTGTGCCTCTCCCACTCGGCACTGACTAGCGCAGCTTCACCACACAGATTTAACTCCGCACAGCTAAATAAAACAGGCTGGTGGCAGACTAATATTAAAGCTGCCGTCGGAAACATTTTTTTTAATCATATTCAGTGAAATCGACACTATAATTCGACAGAACAACATAAATAAGGTGGTTTTAGAAAAAAACCTGAGCTTCTAACTCCACCTGGAGCGTGTTATTTGTTTTGCAAAAATCCACCGCTCCCGCTTCATCAGGTCCAATCAGCGCAGGGGGGTGTGAGATCTGACTGTCAATCACAGGTCGTGCACACGTCACAGATCCCCTCTCCCTCGCGCAGACGCGCATGTTACAATATCACATGCACACGACACGCCTGAAGTTCGCCTGAAGATTGTACGAAATGTGATGGCGGAGAGAAAATCTACTAACAAGCTTCCAATTTCTCAGTTATTGCTATCTATGGATAGATTAGCCAGGGCAGCCTACCTCCGAGTCCATGGTGTTGATCGATGCTGAAGAGACGGACGCGTTCACAGAAAATCAGGTACACACGCACTGATGATGGGCGGGTGCTCGTTGGTAGTGGGGGAGGGGCATGAGAGTTGTAAACATTCAAAATTTTGGCTAAGTCGACCCAATCTGCCAGACTTGCCGACTGCAGCTTTAAATATTTCTGTGAAACGCATTAAGTTGCACAGAAGAAAGCCCAATCTAGGACCTGCCCTGTACAGTTTAAGAAGCATTAGATAATAAGGAGGACTATTATTGAACAGACCTGAGCGTCGACTGATGACGTCACATGCTCAGATTTGCTTGACCAATCGGCGGAAGGGGGCGTCTCATGACCGCCCACATGTGGAAAATGAAGTCATTTGAAGTCAATTTTGATGTCATTTATTTGTTTTTTGCCTGTGAACTAAAAAACGAAAAATCAAGCCGAAATCTTGTTTTTTCTGGGTTTTTAAAAAGAAAAAGAAAAAATGAATACATTTTATTAATCGTCATTTTCTCGTTTCTGCTTATTTCATTTCAAATTGGAAAACAAACTATCAAAACGTACACGGACCGTCCTCACATGCTTTACTTGTGATACTCTCAGTGACACACCTGAATGAAAGGCTCATTATGCGGGTCATTGTCTTCTCAGGTGTGAATCAGAGCATTATTCATGATCATTCACGCCCACTCGCATATTGCCTTTCCAAACAAAATGTGTCTTACAAAGTTTAAATCAATGTATTGTTTTATGTGAATGATTAGGCAGGATGATTTTCAGATCATTTTGAAGCAAAAACTCAAGGCAACAACATCCATTAGTCAAAAGTCTTGTGGAAACATATTTAGTATGTGTTTTGTGGCCTTATTTCAGAAACTTTAATTTGTAGTTTTTTCAATAACCATGCATAAACATTATTCTCTCAAAAATACAAACATGTACATACATGTTGCTCAAATATTATGGTAGCCCTGTTTGTGCTAAATAGAGTGTAATTACACCTTTGCCATTAATATGTTTATAAGCAACTGAAAAAAGCACAAAACATCTCGAGGACCCCAAAAACACCTTAGACCCCAGAGGGTTAAATTAGCAAATCCTAAATAAGTCAAACTCAACTTGATCCACTACACTAACTTATTTCTTAACTAATTTATAATTATTACTAAAAAGAAATAGGAAAGAAGACCTTGCATTTATTACTTACCTTTTGTCATTTGCAAGATTCTCCTTCACCTGAATAACTGTTATGTGTTTGTCTTGTAGTAAAGTGCCAGTTTTCTATCTAAAATCTGGTCTCCAGTCAAATTTTATATTTCTTCCCCCACTCCGTGAGAACCTACAACTCCAGTAGCTTAAGTATTGCATTTCAATGTGTGGGACAACATAAAGATCCCTATCCCTTTAACCCTCTGGTACTATTCAGTTTAACAGAGTTAAACTTAAGCAACTTAAAAACATACACCAACAACACATGAGAATGAACAAATATATTTCTAAATATGCAAATTGATGTTTGAAGTTTCAAAATCAAACTGTTGGCTATAGCATTTCTATCAAAGATGTGGCCAAACATTACAGATTAAGTGCAATTACACATTAGATTAACCCTCTGGGGTCTGAGGTGTTTTTGGGGTCCTTGAGATGTTCTGACATGCCCTGACATTTGTGCTTTTTTCAGTTGCTTATAAACATAGTAATGGCAAAAAAAAATTACACACTATTTAGCACAAACAGGGCTACCATAATATGTGAGCAACAAGAATGTACATGTCTGCATTTTTGAGAGAATAATGTTTATGCGTGGTTATTGAAAAAACTAAAAACTAAAGTTTCTGAAATAAGACCACAAAACACATACTAAATATGTGCCAATAAGACTTTTGTCTAATGGATGTCATCGCCTAGTGTTTTTTCTTCAAAATTATGTGAAAATCACCCTGCCTAATCCTTCACATAACACAATACATTGATTTGAATTTTGCAAAGCACTTTCTGTTTGGAAAGGCCATATGCGGAGTGGGCGTCACAGATCATGCATATGTAGTGGTTCACACCTGAGGACCGCATACTTAATGAGCCATTCATTCAGGTGAGTCACTGAGCCACAAGAATGCAAGAGCAACAGTTGGAAGCATCTCAATTCTTTTTTATTTTTCCACATATTGTGCTTGCAATTTGGCCTATAATAGCCAAGGAAAACATGTAATTGTGCAGTTAATTCTCATACTGTATTTTCAGTTTTGGAATATTTATCTTCTCCCCAAATTTGTCACTAATAAAACACAATAAAAATTATTTAAAGGCTTATATTTACCTTTTAATAGTTTGTTTACATCTACCTTGTAAATATTTAAATAAACAACAATTCAAGTGTAATCTTTCTTTGTACAAACTAAAGTATACATTTTATCATACATATTTCAAAGTTAAGGATTTGATTGATTATTTGATTATTTTTGACAAAAAAATTGGCAAATAAAAGCTTATTTGAGGTGGCAGATATTTTACAGTAAAAATGTATAATCTATCCAAAACTAATCAACGAAATGTTGTCTTTCATATGTCTGTAACATAGGTCTTTCATTTTTATTATAAGGAATATAAATGCTAAAATGCTAAAAGGAATATAAACGAGAAAACACAGCCCCTCACAGGTTTGCGCCGTGGATTCCCGCGAGTCAGACGCGGATACTGTGTTTGTTTTAGGCTCGCGCAGTCTTCACTCGGACGCGTGCTTCAATCCGTTGTGGAGACTCTTTTCGTTCCAGTGAAATTACAAAACAAAATACACACACACACATGTCTCTGCCTGATATACAACCACTGATAAACATAATCTGATTTGACAAAAAAAAAAAAAAACTTTATGAGTGCGGATTTGAACTCAGAACCTCTGACACGCTAGGCAAATGTTCTACCACTAGACCACTTGAGTTCACGTATTTACTCACGTGAAAACTCGGTGTTTACTCGGCGTGATCAATTCGCTCTTGAAAATGCTGCCGTTCGTCGTCTGAGTTACAATCTTCCTCTGAGGAAAAGCCAAGGTGAGTTATTCCTCACTGTCCAGAATCATCTGAAGAGCGTCTTTACCGGAGAAACGCGCCATCCTCTCTAAACGCGATGAACTATCAGTGAATCTGATCTGATGAAACTTCGTGTTTTCAAGGCATTGATCGGGGGGCGGGTGCGAAGCATAGATCACCTAAACTATTTACCATGTCAATAGCGCCGGGGGCGGGGCGGCCTCAGTTCATTATAGAGATAATTAGGCAGAAGGAAAAAACTGTACCTCTCCTTGCTTTCAAACGGATTACATGAGTTGAAAACATTTGTTTTTTTTATTAATTACTTAATTTAAAAGAAGAGATTTCAAGCTTCATAAAGACATATATCACGTGCCTGTGTGAGAAGTATTCGCTGAGTTATGATTCATTTTCGGACGCGTTTCAGAATGGACTACACGGACAGAGAGAAGGCAGAACTCGCTCCGTGATTATTTTTCTTAATTTGGCGAAAAGCACAACACTTTGTTTTTATTGTGAGTATACAGAAAAATAATACACATTTAACAGAATCGATTGATGTATGAAACTCCTATGGAGAATCAAAGTCAACAGAGTATTTATGAGTTTCTTTTACACTGATAAAAAAAAAAGCGAGCTGGTATCGCCGGCGATACCGCCGACCTCAGGGGGTTAACAATGGTTTGCTCTTGATGTAAAGTGTAACAACAATCGTCAGGCCTCTGGCGCCCTGTGCTGGCATTTATTATAATACAAAATATACATAAGTTCATTGTTTATACATTTCTTCATGTATTTTAATAGTGTTGTTGAATAAAACAATATGATTAATCACTTTTGATACTTTATTTGAACCAATTATCATTGCCTCATTTGTTCTATGTATTTAAGTCATACTAAAGGCTATTGTTCACTTAGATCTGTCTTTATTACCAAAATAAATTATAAATAAATAAAATAATCGTTACTGACAGCCCTAGTTATAACATTTGAAAAGATTTAATCTATAAAGTAACTAAAGATAAGTTATATTTATATGATGATAAAATAATTTTTAAACTATTAGCATACTTGATTAATGTATAATTATGAATGTGTAAAATAAAATAAAATATGTACAAAATATTTAGGTAAGAGACTTGCAGCGTTTTGGCCTGTAGCTAGCCTACCAATCAGAGAGCTGAATTTTTATTGGACGACGTCATGTCCAGATCAAGTTAAACAACTAACTAGCTAAATTAAAAATCATCATCAACGAGAGTAATATGGCGAAAAGAAAAAAAGACGACGATTACCGTTCTTTCCAGCCCGAATGGACGGATCACTTTGCATTTGTGGAGAAGTCGGGGTCCGCAGTGTGTCTCATTTTCAATGAACGTACTGCGTCGCTCAAAAAGTCAAATGTAAAGAGACATTTTGAGACGCACCATGCAGCATTCGCCACAAAATATCCCAATGGGGAATGCAGGAAAAAAGCTTGTGCTGAGCTTCAGCGGATAATGGAAACCGGACAGCAGCAGCTGCTATCATGGACTAATAAAGGCGAGAATCTGAATTCTGCGAGCTTTGCTGGCGCTCTGGAGATTGTGCGGAGTGGGAAACCATTTACAGATGGAGACTACATTAAGGATTGCATGCTCAGTATGGCTAAAGAACTGTTTAACGACCTCCCAAACAAGGATAAAATTATCCAAAAAATCAAAGACATGCCTTTGTCTGCAAGAACTGTTCATGATCGTGCACTCGTGATGGCTCGTCAGATAGAGGAGATGCAGATCAACGACATCAGTTCAGGTAGTTACTTTTCTCTTTCCTTGGATGAGTCTACCGATGTGAGCAATATCGCTCGTATGTGACGGGTGCGTGAAGAGAGTGTCGCTGTTTTGCCGATGAAAGATACAACAAGAGGCGAAGATGTGTTAAAATCTCTGATGGACTTTGCTGCAGAGACAAAGCTACCACTGAATAAACTTATCTGTGTGTACTGATGGAGCACCCAGCATGTTAGGGAAACATAAAGGATTCGTTGCCCTTCTGTGTGAGCAAGAGAAGCAGCCCATCTTAAACTTTCATTGCATTGTGCATCAGAAGGCACTGTGTGCTCAGTCGTGTGGAGAGGATTATTAGATAAATTAAGTCATTTTTAAGGAGTGATACTTACATTTTTCGAGTATAAAATCAACAGATTTCTCCAAAGGGGAGATCTTCGAGCAGCTGCCCGTCTCCTTTGTGCAAACATTACAAATGCTTTGGAAAACCACTCTAGGTGGGGCTGTTGAGTTACTGATGTTGTGAGGTGTTAGTGCACCTGTCGCTCGTATCATTTTTTTATTAGCAAACTCATTACATAAAAGATCAGGGAAATATACCATGGTTGTATATTTAACAATGAACAATCATAATGACAAAAAAATCCATCCATCCATCCATCCATCTTCTACCGCTTATCCGGGGCCGGGTCGCGGGGGCAGCAGTCTAAGCAGGGATGCCCAGACTTCCCTCTCCCTAGACACTTCCTCCAGCTCTTCCGGGGGGACACCGAGGCGTTCCCAGGCCAGCCGGGAGACATAGTCTCTCCAGCGTGTCCTAGGTCTTCCCCGGGGTCTCCTCCCGGTGGGACATGCCCGGAACACCTTCCCGGGAAGGCGTCCAGGAGGCATCCGGAAAAGATGCCCGAGCCACCTCAACTGACCCCTCTCGATGTGGAGGAGCAGCGGCTCTACTCTGAGCTCCTCCCGAGTGACCGAGCTTCTCACCCTATCTCTAAGGGATCGCCCAGCCACCCTGCGGAGAAAGCTCATTTCGGCCGCTTGTATCCGGGATCTTGTCCTTTCGGTCATGACCCACAGCTCATGACCATAGGTGAGAGTAGGAACGTAGATTGACTGGTAAATCGAGAGCTTCGCCTTGCGGCTCAGCTCCTTCTTCACCACGACAGACCGGTACAGGGACCGCATTACTGCAGAAGCTGCACCGATCCGCCTGTCAATCTCCCGTTCCATCCTTCCCTCACTCGTGAACAAGACCCCAAGATACTTGAACTCCTCCACTTGAGGCAGGAGCTCTCCACCAACCTGAAGCGGGCAAACCACCCTTTTCCGACTGAGAACCATGGCCTCGGACTTGGAGGTGCTGATTTTCATCCCAGCCGCTTCACACTCGGCTGCAAACCGTCCCAGTGCATGCTGGAGGTCCTGGTCTGATGAGGCCAACACGACAACATCATCCGCAAAGAGCAGAGATGAAATCGTGTGGTCCCCAAACCCGACCCCCTCCGGCCCCTGGCTGCGCCTAGAAATTCTGTCCATAAAAATTATGAACAGAACCGGCAACAAAGGGCAGCCCTGCCGGAGTCCAACACGCACCGGGAACAAGTCTGACTTACTGCTGGCAATACGAACCAAGCTCCTGCTCCGGTCGTACAGGGACCGGATAGCCCTTAACAAAGGGCCCCGGACCCCATACTCCCGGAGCACCCTCCACAGGCCGCCGCGAGGGACACAGTCGAATGCCTTCTCCAAATCCACAAAGCACATGTAGATTGGTTGGGCAAACTCCCATGAGCCCTCCAGCACCCTGTAGAGGGTATAGAGCTGGTCCAGTGTTCCACGACCGGGACGAAAACCACACTGTTCCTCCTGAATCCGAGGTTCTACTATCGGCCGGATTCTCCTCTCCAGTACCCTGGCATAGACTTTTCCAGGGAGGCTGAGAAGTGTGATCCCCCTATAGTTGGAGCACACCCTCCGATCCCCCTTTTTGAAAAGAGGGACCACCACCCCGGTCTGCCAGTCCAAAGGTACTGTCCCCAACCGCCACGCGATGTTGCAGAGGCGTGTCAGCCAAGACAGCCCCACAACATCCAGAGACTTGAGGTACTCAGGGCGGATCTCATCCACCCCCGGTGCCTTGCCACCGAGGAGTTTCTTGACTACCTCGGTGACTTCAGCTTGGGTGATGGACGAGTCCGCCTCCGAGCCCTCAGCCTCTGCTTCCTCAATGGAAGACGTGACGGCGGGATTGAGGAGATCCTCGAAGTATTCCTTCCACCGTCCGGTGATATCCCCAGTCGAGGTCAACAGCTGCCCACCTCCACTGTAAACAGCATTGGTAGGGCACTGCTTCCCCCTCCTGAGGCGCCGGACGGTTTGCCAGAATCTCTTCGAGGCCGACCGATAGTCCTTCTCCATGGCCTCACCGAACTCCTCCCAGGCCCGAGTTTTTGCCTCCACAACCACCCGGGCTGCAGTCCGCTTGGCCCGTCGGTACCCATCAGCTGCCTCAGGAGTCCCACAAGCCAGCCAGGCCCGATAGGACTCCTTCTTCAGCTTGACGGCATCCCTTACTTCCGGTGTCCACCACCGGGTTCGGGGATTGCCGCCTCGACAGGCACCGGAGACCTTACGGCCACAGCTCCGAGTGGCCGCGTTGACAATGGAGGTGGAGAACATGGTCCACTCGGACTCAATATCTCCAGACTCCCTCGGGATCTGGTCGAAGCTCTGCCGGAGGTGGGAGTTGAAGATCTCTCTGACAGGAGATTCGGCCAAACGTTCCCAACAGACCCTCACAGTACGTTTGGGTCTGCCGAGTCTGTCCAGCTTCCTCCCCCGCCATCGGATCCAACTCACCACCAGGTGGTGATCAGTTGACACCTCTCTTCGCCCGAGTGTCCAAGACATACGGCCGGAGGTCGGATGAAACGACCACAAAGTCGATCATCGACCTCCGGCCTAGGGTGTCCTGGTGCCATGTGCACTGATGGACACCCTTATGCTTGAACATGGTGTTCGTTATGGACAAGCTGTAACTAGCACAGAAGTCCAATAACAGAACACCACTCGGGTTCAGATCAGGGGGGCCGTTCCTCCCAATCACGCCCCTCCAGGTGTCACTGTCGCTGCCCACGTGGGCGTTGAAGTCCCCCAGTAAAACGATGGAGTCCCCAGTCGGAGCACTTTCCAGCACCCCTCCCAGAGACTCCAAGAAGGCCGGGTACTCTGCACTGCCGTTTGGCCCGTAAGCACAAACGACAGTGAGAGACCTATCCCCGACCCGAAGGCGTAGGGAAGCGACCCTCTCGTTCACCGGGGTGAACTCCAACACATGGCGGCTGAGCTGGGGGGCTATAAGCAAACCCACACCAGCCCGCCGCCTCTCACCATGGGCAACTCCAGAGTGGTGAAGAGTCCATCCTCTCTCGAGGAGTGTGGTTCCAGAGCCCAAGCCGTGCGTTGAGGTGATCCCAACTATCTCTAGTCGAAATCTCTGAACCTCACGCACAACCTCAGGCTCCTTCCCCGCCAGAGAGGTGACATTCCATGTCCCTAGAGCTAGATTCCGCGTCCAGGGATCGGGTTGTCTAGGCCCCCGCCTTCGACTGCCGCCCGATCCACTTAAAAAAAAAATTACAAATATAATGAGTTTGCATAAATCATAATATGAGATTTTATACACAGGAAAAAAGAACAATGACAAGGTTAAATATCTTAACCCTCATTTGTGCTTTGGGGTCTATATGACCCCAATCGACTTTTCTTTAGTTAAAAATAATGGTTCCCTTTATCTCAGTGGAATAAAATCTTGTGACTTTTTCTAAATTATCTATCCATACACACAAAAAAAAAACTGGGCTTGATTCGGTTGTTCTAAAGGTATGTTAAAAAAAAAAAGTCACACTCATGACCTTTGGGGTCAATATGACCCCACATTGAAATGAATGGGAAAATCAAAAAAAAAAAAAAAAATGTTTTTTATTTTTCATTTGTCAAAGAAAATCTATAAATCCAGAATAAATCTGAAAATTTCCATACCACAATGGTATACCAGTCCTGGTACTAGAGCACAAATGTAATGTGGAACGAGCATGATCACTTGCACACACACATGCTCGCGCACACAAACACACACACAGGTGTGACTCCAATTGAAAGCATTTTTTTTAGAAATTGACAAATAAAATCAATAATTCCAGCATAAATCTGAAAATTTCCACACAGAAATGAAGGCCTGGTACTAGAGCCAAAATGCAATGTAGAAAAGACATGCTCACTCAAACACACACACACACACACACACACACACACACACACACACACACACACACACAAACAGGTATGACTGCCACAGCCAAATAAAATCAGCCACAAATGCAGAACAAAGATAAAACGGGTGAGACCTAATGCACACACACACACACACACACACACACACACACACACACACACACACAGAGAGAGAGAGAGAGAAAGGTATGACTGTCACAGAGAGCATCTGTATGGAATTTGTGAAATTAGCCACAATCAGCCACAAATGTAGAACACGTGTGAGTGAATCAGTGAGACCTAATGCATGCGCACACACACATGCAGAGAGAGCAAGGGAGAGATGAAAGGCAACTGACCTGTTCAACTTTGAGAAAGTTTACTCTGAGATCTAAGAGCTGCAACTTTATTTTGAAAACAAAGAAATTGTTCCCACACGAAAGGTATAAAAGAGGGTCTTTGGTGTCCTGCACACAGTTCATTCTGTGGCAGTATGGCAAAGAGTTACACTCTCCTGGAGACTTTGGATTACCTGCTTGATTCAAGTGAAACTGAATCATGCCTGGAAGACACTGAAGCAGATGACTCTGAGCCAGAGGACTGCAATCCTCCTGAAGAAAATACAGGTTTGGAAGAGGAGTCGGATGAGGAATATGAGGAGGCAGATGCAGACCAAACTTTTGAATCTAAAAATGGAAAAATATCCTGGACTACTTCTCCACCTCCACAGGGACCAGGGAGAGCTTCATCTTCACGAGTGATAAAGCTGGCACCTGGACCAACAAGGTTTGCAATTTCTCGTGTAGATGACATAAAGTCAGCTTTTTGTTATTTTTTCCATCAACAATCCAAAATATCTTGGTGGAAATGATAAATCTCGAAGGGAACCGTGTGTTTGGTGATGACTGGAGGGATGTGGACTGGACCGACATGGAAGCATATATTGGTCTGCTCCTTCTTGCAGGAGTGTATCGCTCAAACAATGAGGCCCTGTCCAGTTTATGGGAGGCTGAGACTGGACAGGCAATTTTTCGGGCTGTCATGTCACTAAGAAGATTTAGAAGATTGTCTAAAGTCATTCGATTTGATGACAGGGCCACAATACCTGCTCACCATGTGCATCCCTGGCCTGGACATTACAGTGGATGAGTGCCTGGTGCCATTCCGAGGTCGCTGCTCTTTCAAGCAGTACATGCCCAGCAAGCCGGCAAAATACGGAATAAAAATCTGGGCAGCATGTGACGCCAGGACAAGCTATGCATGGAACATGCAAGTTTACACCGGTAAGCCAAAAGATGGGCAGCCAGAAAGAAATCAGGGCATGCGTGTGGTCCTTGATTTGACCACTGGTCATACTGCCCCAAAAGGGGTAAAAATGTGCTGCTGATGAGCACATGCCACAAAGATGCCAAAGTGAGTGACAGGGAGGACAAGAAGCCTGATGTCATCCTAGATTACAATCGCTGCAAAGGTGGAGTTGACAACCTTGACAAGGTATTTACAAATTTTATATTTTGATGCATTTTTTTGCTCATTTTTATTCAAAGTTGGTGACAGAATGGCATTTCTTTTGCCAGCAGATATACTAATTTGTGTGTGTGTGTGTGTGTGTGTGTTTGCAATATTGCAGATGGTTGCAAGCTACAGTTGTAAGCGGAAAACAAATCGCTGGCCAATGGTGGTCTTTTCTACCATCCTGGATGTATCTGCCATAAATGCATTTGTGGTTCGGAGGGAGGTAAATCCATCATGGGAGAGAGGGAAGAATTTCAAAAGGAGGCTCTTTCTAGAAGAGCTGGGGAAAGCTCTGGTGTCCCCTCACATGGAGCGACGAAAAAGCCTGTCTCATGCACCAGCCTCTGTAGCAGTCCTGAAGAGAAAACAAGATTCTTCCAACGCTCCAGGTCCCTCCACTGAACCTCCATCATCCAAAAGAAAAAGATGTCAGGTTTGTCCACGGGCCAAGGACTCAAAAACGGATAAGCAGTGCGCAAACTGCAAAAGAGCCATCTGTGCTGCACACACCATATACCTTTGCCAGATGTGCATGGACTGATTTTTGTTCATGATACATTGCTTTTATGTTCAGTGTTCAGAATTTGATTATCAATTTTTTTTATTGTTATTCAGTGTTCATTCTTCACTCCTGTTCATTTCTGCATATTGCTGCTGTTTTTTTTATATATATTATTAAATTAATATCTTTTAAATTCTAAAGTTAATTTTTTTTTTTACATTTGGTTCATTAAAATAAATAATATTCAACTACAATCTTCTAAGTCTTGTCCTTTAGGTGTTTCTTATGTGGCGATTTCTGTGGTATTTTGTAAAAACATTTCAAAACGCATAAAAAACGACCAAAATTCTACTATTTGAAAGAATATTTATTTTTAAAGGAGCCATATGTAAGATTGTGGCCAAAACTGGTACTGCAATCACTTTCAAATTACTGTAGAGCGGTGGATCCCCTCCCCCTCCCCCCTGACTCGAGGTTGCCAGATAGGCTGCAGGATCTACTACGTAGCTGTGGTAACTAGAGCAGAGCTGGCAACCCCGATGCCGAAACACTACTGACTTCGTGATTGGTAGATAGGTGGAGGGTGGCGCTTCAGGCCAAAACACAAGATGACAACATCAACATCAGTTGAGGGCTGCAACTTCACTTTTTAAATGACAATATCCTGGCCGGACTACTGTTGTCAGTGATATAAGTATTTGAAATGAACATGATTTCTTAAAGGTCCCATTCCATGGATTATTTTTATTATTTAATAATGTTTCCAGGGGTGCCCTTATAATGTTAGTATGTTTTTTAGATCAAAAATTGTTATAATTTAGAAATAAAAGGCATATTTCCTAGCCTGATTTCATTCCCTGGTTTGAACACTCTGTTTGAAGGGGCATGTCTGCTGTGAGACTTCAGTGTAAACGCCCTCTGCTGTGATTGGCTGACATGCTTGCATATGAAATATCTGGCATTAAATGTGGAACTATCTGGAAAACTTTTACTATTACAGCTATTATACGTTTTTACTATTACAGCTATCTGGATTAACGAATCGTGAGAAGTTTTTTAAGTATTTAGATCTATTTCAAATCACATAAAAGGTTGCAGTTATGAGCATTGAGCAGATGACAGCCTGTTGATCGCGTGAAAGATCTTATCATTGCAACGCAGTTTCTGCACTCACTAATGATTTCACCAATGCAAACATGATAAATACAGTAAGAGCTTCGTTGTGCAGTGTAACAGCGTCATTGATTTCATAACGAGTTTTGGCAAGTGTCCAGATAAACTCGCGCTGTGTGATTGATAGCTTGGGCGATTGGAAAGGGATTGTTCTTTGATCGCTTTCTGTATATTAATCACAGTTTAAGTAAGATTATTTTCATCCTACTAAGAGAAACGAACGATGTGAAGAGTGATCGCTACTTCCATATTAAATCACTACTTACCGCTTGCTGGAATATAGTTGAAATAGTCCCCTTCGTCAGTATGAAACGCTGAGAGAAGTCTGCTTGATATTATTCCAGGTTAGAAAAACAGTCCGTGGTGAAATGGACAGAGCAAACTAACAACTTCGAATTAAACTTTTGCGGTATCCGATTATAGATAAACATCAACCACATCTGTTGACATTTCGCCATCAATACGCCTGTGTTCCTGTGGGCGGAGGTTACGGTTCTAGTGACATCATTAAAGCAGGATGTAGAGGGGTGTAGTCCAATCCAGCCGTTTTTTGTAGTCAACTTCTGTTAAATAAAATATCTCGCTTGGCATTGAACTTTGAGCTTTATAATTTTACAGGTATTATTTATACTCTAACAACAACATTACACACTAACTAAAGTTTGAAACATGGGATCACATAGAACGGGACCTTTAATGTCTAGTGACATATCAGGGCCATTTAATGATTAATTGAAATACATTTCTTACATACAGCTCCTTTAATGTCTTGTATAATGTTTATACATGTATAAATTCACAAAATGTATCACAAAAGTTATGATATGAGCAGTTGGCCACATCCAGTAAAATGAATGGATCTCTATTGCCCTCTCCTGGGTATCTATGGACAAAACTATTTCTTAATTGTAAATCCTTCAGATTTTTTTTTTTTTTCTTTGACCTTGGCAGCGAGACTAGGGACCAACACCTTGCATCTGAGGCGTTGCACCACTGGGCATCCGATACAGGCATGGTTGACATTTGGCGTTTGTTAAACCCTTCTTTTTTACTCAGCGAGACATAAATCCTTCTCGAGGCTAGATTTTATCTTTGCCTCAAAAGATTTTTTTCAAAATATTCAAAATGCGTACTACATTCCGGTTACCTGGTCTGATCACAAACCCATATATTGCTCAGTCACTGTTCGCCCATCTTCCACTAAAGCCCCCAGGTGGCGCTTTAACGCTTCCTTACTGCGAGATGAATCATTCAAAACGCAGTTTGAAACAAATTTTAGTGAATTTTTGGAATTTAATGTCGGCTCTGTTCTTGATCCAAGGATACTTTGGGAGGCAGTAAAAGGCTTTATAAGGAGTAACACCACTTTATATGCTTCAACACGAAACAAAGCACGTGCAGCCAAATTGGAAGCTTTAGAATTAAAATATGCCACCCTTGATGCTTCCCTGCAACTTAATTTTAACAATCACACAGCCCTACAGAAGGAACTGATCAAAAAAGAGATTAACTCCCTTCTGAGGCGTCGCTCAGAATTCCTCATGCATAAAACAAGACAAACTTATTATTTTAACTCCTCTAAACCCAGTCGTTTACTAGCAATGAAACTCCGGACGGATGAGCACTTTGCTGATATTTTCTGCATCAGAGACAAAGACAGTACTATACAATGTGACCCAAAGAAAGTAAATGCTTTTTTTGCCTCCTTTTATCAGGAGTTATATAATTCGGAAAGTAATTTTGATAAACGTGTCTGCGATAATTTCCTGAATGATGTTAAACTATCCCGCCTTAGCACTGATGATTCCATAAAGCTCGATCGCCCTATCACATTGCAGGAGTGCGAGGCAGCTGCTAGGGACATGCGTAAAGGTCGATCACCAGGGCCAGATGGAATTCCACCCGAATTTTATCTTACCTTTTGGCCCCTGATCGGTCCGCTTTTATTGGATATGATCCTTTACTCAATCAGAGTGGGATCATTTTCTAGGGATGTTAATTCTGCATTAATTTCACTGCTTCTTAAAAAAGGAAAGGACCCAGTTGAGTGCTCCAGCTACAGGCCTCTTTCGCTTTTAAATGCAGATTTAAAGATTTACGCGAAATTACTGGCCCGACGGCTTCAAGGTCATATGACAGAACTGGTTCATAGTGACCAGACAGGGTTTATAAAGTCTAGGCTTGCCACAGATAACGTTAGAAGACTATTACACATTATAGATGGTGCTCAAGGCTTAAGTTCCCCTGCTGCTGTCCTTTCACTAGATGCAATGAAGGCCTTTGACCGCCTGGAGTGGCCATTTCTGTGGTCAGTGTTAGAGTTCATGGGGGTCGGTTTACCGTTTATTAATATGATTAAGGTCCTGTATAAAAACCCAACAGCTGTAGTACTTACGGGCAAAATTAGTTCTTCTCCCTTTGCTGTCTCAAGAGGATCAAGACAAGGCTGCCCTCTTAGCCCCCTGTTATTCGCCCTTTCCCTTGAACCACTGGCGCAAGCTATCCGCGGCTCACCCACAATTTCTCCAATTTCCATCAGAGGAACACATCATCATGTCTCACTGTATGCTGATGATGTTTTATTGTATATAAACAACCCAGTGCAATGTATCCCACATGTTTTGTCAACCTTTGATATTTATGGCAAGCTTTCTGGTTTCAAAATAAACTGGCAGAAATCAGCTTTGCTACCTTTAAATCAGGCAATGTGTAATGTTCCCATCCCTGCATCTATTCCAGTCACTAAAAACTTCACTTATCTGGGGATAGATATATCTTCTTCCATACAGACAATTATTAAAAACAATTTTTGTAAAACACTTAACAAAGTTGTGGCGGACCTGGACAGGTGGTCTGACCTACCAAATTCGCTTCGTGGCAGGGTAGCCATAATTAAAATGAATATTCTGCCCAGGGTCAATTTCGTCAGCTCAATGCTCCCCCTTCCCCCGCCCCCTAATTATTGGAGCAAATTACAGTCAGCAATAACAAAATTTTTGTGGCATGGCAAACGACCTCGCATTAAGCTCACCACTATGCAGCGAGAAAGGCAGGCCGGTGGCCTGTCTCTTCCAAATTTTAAGTTCTATGAGTGGGCCTTTACACTTAGACCTCTCCTATCCTGGTTTCAATCTGATGCTCAAGTGTCTTGGCGAACTTTGGAGGAACGGATGATAGCTCCATACTCTTTTACTAACATTCTGCATGCCAAAATCTCACCCCATCACTGCCGTTTGAGATTTGGTCCTTTGATTTCATATTTGTTATTGGTGTGGAGGAGGGTGGAGAAATTGTCTGGTTGCTCTTCTGTTTGGGACCCACACTTTCCAATATTTAACAATGAGAGATTGTTGATTGGTGGTAGTCCTATTCGATTTCCTGATTGGGAAAATAAAAACATTTGTACACTTGGTGATATTTATGGGGAGGAGGGGTTACTCACTTTTCAGAACATTTGTTTTAAGCATGGTATACCACGTACCTCCTTTTTCTTTTATTTGCAGTTGAGATCGGCTTTAAAAAGCAATGGTGCCCCTTTACAGGTCCCTCTCACACCACACCCACTTCGAAAATTGTTTCTCTCTGTTGGGAGTACTAGGGGTTTTGTGTCGAGACTCTACTGGTTATTGCTGCGGTATGCTTATAGACCTCTGGCGTTGGACACGGTGTGGAGGAGAGATGTTCCAGATTTGGCACCCACTTTTGATTGGGATAAAGTGTGGAGCAGTATTGGTTTAGCGTCCAGGAACCCCGATCATCAGCAAATACATTATAATTATGTACATAGGGTTTATTTAACTCCTAGGAAGCTTCATATGATGAAGGTTATCGACGACCCTACATGTACTTTATGTTCTTCCAAAGTTATTGGTAGTTACTTTCACATGTTTTGGGAATGTTCCCCAGTGGCCGACTTTTGGAAGATGATTGCCTTTAATCTTTCTAGGTTGTTTAAGGTTAGACTGCCCTGTACACCTGCTACACTCATTTTGAATGATCTTTCAAGGTTGGGTTTGACACTGGATAAAAGAAGAGCACTGCTGGCTGGACTTACGGCCGCAAAAAAACTAATTGCCACACGTTGGAAACCTCCACATTCACTCTCTTTTCGAGCTTGGGTTTTAACATATATGGATATTGTTTACTTGGAGTTGTCGACAGCTAGAGTCCACGGTGCAAAAGAGTCAGCAATAGAGGCTTGGCATTCACTGCTAACCACTCTTCGTGGGCTTCAGATTTAATTTGTAACTGAGATTTGGAGTTCTGGATCCGGTGGGTGGGTGGGTGGGTGGGTGGGCTATATCTGGGGGTTTAATTTCTATTTTTCTTTATTTTTACTGTATTTTTTTAATTATTTATTTATTATTATTATTATTATTATTATTATTATTTTTTTTTTAATCATATGCTCATTATATATGCTTATGTATAGGTGTGTATGTGAATATGTGTGTGTGTGTATATATATATATATATGTATGTGTATGTACGGTGTATGTGTGTATGTATGTATATGTGTATATATATGTGTGTATATATATATATATATATATATATATATATATATATATATTTACTATTTTTTTTGTGGCTTGTATATACCTGTATGTATTGTCTTTCTAAAAGGGAAAATAAAGAAAAAAATGTGATCACAAAAAGATTTTTCTTTGACCAACAGATGGCAGAATTGTACAGCTAACACCTAGATCAATATCCAGAATTAATTTAGATCATCGTTTAAGTATTTTTTTTTCATAAAAAATTTATATTTTACATGCAAGCTAATGGTATAGTTGAGGAATTGTGTGGTAAATAGGGTACAAAAGTACTTTGTATATCCAAAAACACAGCATTACTGTATAGATGAGAAGTAAAAAAAAAAAATATATATATATATTAAATGTATTATTAAAAATGTAAAAATTTTTTACAATCATTCTTTACATTTTGGGGTCATATAGACCCCAAATGCACTGAGTGTAAACAGGAAACTAAGGGCATATGAGGGTTAAAATAATTCATCATAATACATTGTTATTTGTTATTTATAAGCCTGAGGGATGAAACGAGAGGTAAATTCAACAAGAAAAAGAGGGGACACATAAAGGAGATTTAAGCCACTTTTGCTTGTGGGTGAAAAATTGTGGATAAAAATAAAGGAATTAACAACATATTCAAGAGATGATGATTTTGGGTTTTCAAAATAAAAATAATATTGTTATAAGGATAAAACTGGGTCACAGTAGGGTTTAAAATATAAGAACTTAAATCAACCCTAAATGTATTCACAAAATAAATGGGCAGCTGTTTCTTCAACACGACACAAAATGAGCAAATTTCGTCAATATCAAGATATTTACAGATAGATGAGTTAAACCTGTCCCTCATATCTTTTAAGTTGTTGCGCTTGTGATAACGTCGTAGGTCACATGATAACGTCAACATGGCGGATTATATACGGCTCACATTCATACTTAACGAGATCTGGCTATAAAGTACCTACTCTTTTAGCGCTCGTTAAGTATGTACTTATTGAAATTAAGTACCTACTCAGTGAGTATGCGGTTTCGGACGCAGCCACAGACTGCCTCTAACTCCAACCATAAACCTCATGCAAAACCCGGAAATCAATTTTTCCGCTGCGCCACATTCTGCGCTCGCATTGGCTCGTCTCAAGTTCAAAACTCATCACCATTGGTCACACTAATCCCCAAGTGAAAATATACGTTCGTATGAAATTACTAATTTCTTTTATGAAGTTACTTCTTTTGAATAGTTTTCAATAATTCTCCCATTTTTACATTATTATATTAACAATCTTTTTTTTTTCTGTTACTGCCTGGTAACCTGGGTTACATGCCATTGTTCACCATGATGGTTTTGAATTGCTTGAAATATAATTGAAATCACGTCAAAAAAGGAAAATATAGTTAAGTGCAACGTGCAGCGCAAGTCTGTCATATAGGCTGCATACAATTATAATGAGAACATCATAATTGTGTGCTTGGGACATGGCTTTTAATGATGAGACTTTTGTTTTTATAATCAGTTTCTCAAAAATCATATAATAATTTAGATTTAGATTCATCAGCCAATATATCAGTTATCGGCTTTCAAGTACAAAGAATTATCGGTATTGGTATCAGCCAAAATTTTCATATCGGGGCATCCCTAGTTTTATTTCCTGCATAGAGGAGATCCTCATTAAAATCTCCACAGATTAGTACGGGATGTTCGTCCACTATGTCCAAATAACCCAACAGACTCTTCAAGTTTTTCAAAAATTCTTCAAAACCGTAGTGTGGTGGCCTGTACACAGCAGACCGCCACAACTGCTTTGTGCCAAGGCTGAGCTGAAATATGCTCTTTGTAATATATTGTGACTCCACTGCCAGCTTTCTTCGCAATTTCTCGATGTGTCGAGTAGAAGACATGTCTGTTGGCGCATAAATGCGTTGTATCCTTCCAATTGGACGTGGTGTGTAATGAGTGATCCGGTCAGGTGAGTTTCCGTCATGCAAAGAATATCAGAAGCATTTCATAATGGCATCTGATATCTTCAATGTTGGATGACAGTCCTTCTGTGTTGTGATGAATGATTTTAAGTGTTTGATCCATGTTGGTTTCCCTCACCTGCTGCAAAAGTGGCAGGATTCCTTTGAATGTTGCTCTTGTCGTATTTCCCAACGAGGCTGTGACTATAGGATCAGCATATCTTCTTTTCACTGAAGTCCGTAATGTGTAATCCACGAAGCAAGGTCGTACTGCTGAGGGCAACGTAGGCCGTTCCTGGCTCAAAAATCTTCTTCAGTGACACCACGGCATTCTGCATTGTCATGCCTTGAACTTTGTGAGCTGTGTAAAAATAAGTTTATTCAGGGTTTATATCTAATAATGATTCCCCTTCTTAGATTGAGCAAGACTTTGTTCTGATGTTTGGAGAAGAAGTGTCAGGCAAGCTACTGGAGAAGTGGACGACTGCATTCAAGAAAAAAGTGATTCAGCAGTGCAATTTTTGTTTTCCTTTGTCCAACAGCTCCTATTCTTACCCACCAACCTTCCCTGATACCACCTGTATCTCTTTATAAGAAAACCAACAGCTCTTTTAAGAGCCACTCCTATACTCCTCTTACTGCCTCTCTCTCTCACACACTCTCTCTGTTTCTCTGTCTCTCTCTCTCTCTCTCTCTCCCCATTTCTTTCTTCTAAAGCTTCACTGTCTTCAAGTAAGTATTGTTACTTTATTCTTTATTCTTCCTTCACCTTACTCTCTCTCTCACTGTCCAAAACATTTTTAAAAATGTAGTTTTATATAGCCTATAGCCACCCTATACTCTGTCCTCAATTATTTTTGTCTGACCATGTTTTTATCTTCCTTTCCAGTATAGTATCTTTGAAATGGCTGCTCAGCAAGACAGAGGGAGAGCAGATGATGCAGTTTTCATTGCAGACATGCTTCGTGCTCAAACCAAAGTGAGTATTTTTTTTGAGACAGTGATCTTCCAGTATTGGTAATAATACTAAAGAGTGGGAATTAGAGCACACAATTTAAATGAACTGCTCAAAAGTTGGCAGTGTGTCATGATATATTATCATACAATGCTCACTTTCTGTTATGCAAGGCAAAGGAAGTGAAGGGCAAAGCAACATCTGCTAAAGGCAGTAAATTTAATGTCCGATGGGTGGAGAGAGATGCTGAAGGACGTCCACTGCTAAAAAGAAGCAGAAGTAGAAAGACACGAAAACGTGCTTCAGCTACAGGTAGTCCATGTCTTCCAAGATTATTTGTGATTACCCACCCAATCTTTCTTAACTAAGTATAACTGTGCCCATTGTATCCAGAATTCAGCTTGCTATTTGTTAGGTAACATATATATGGTTTTGTGTCACTTTTGAAACATAGACCACCAAACTGTGGGGCTTCCAGTGCACAGCTTTTTCCTTTATTTATTTTTTTCTATAGTAAAACTTAAAAGGATTTCTGTTTCCGGTTTTTAATAATTTTCCTTTGAATACTGTATGTTAAACTGTGCCATCAGAAACACCACATGGTGGATGTGTTACTTATGTTAATGACTTCACTGTAATGCTAAGCAATTCCAAAGAAATTAAGTGGAAGTGAAGCAATCGGTGTCAGGTTCATGCTGCTAACAGTTCGAGATTATGTCAAGATTATGAGGGGAAAAAAACTTTTAGAGATGAATGGAATTGTCAGACATGTCAATTAGCTTATTATAGCCTTAAGTCACTAATGAACACTGTATTATATGCTTGTAAGACATTAAAATTGTTATCTCTTTCCTTTCTATCTATCTTTTAAGTTGTTTCTGTTGTTGGCAGTGAGTACACTACTCCTTTTGAGTCATCTGAGGAGGTTCCCACAGTCCCAATCAAACTGCTCTCAACACTCATTTGATAAGATGACACCTGAACTTACTGTAATAGGCCTATTTCACAAAAATGGCCGTCGAGACCGGAAGTAGGGTAAACTCTTTTCCGGTGAAAGCGCTAGCAGTAGCAGTCGGAGAACAACGGCGGAGACTAAAAGCAGTCAGACCTGTTGCGCACCTTTATGTTTCAACTTGGAAAAGAAACAACCCTATTTATCGTTCCACAGCTTTCCTTGCGACGAAATGTTGAAAAGGCATTGAATTTGGGCTATACAAAGAGAGGAGGGGCCGATGTTTACAGTCAGGAAAGGCAGCACTTTTTTGGTGCTAAGCACTTCACATAGGATGAAGTCGGTGTTAGAGAGTCCGGTCGTAATTATCTTACACCGCAGGCCGTGCCTTCCTGATTTTCATGGAACAACTGGGGAGAAGTTAAATTGTGCCAGACACGGACGGCAAAAAGAGGTGTCTGTTGTGTACAGGAGGAAGCAGAAATGGAGAGTGCTGATGCCGCGTTGCTGGTGCAGGAGCACGATTATGACAGCCACCCTACCCCGGGTGAGTGTAACATGTTGTTATCCAATACAATATGTTAGATTAGATTTATAAAATTATTGTAGCATATAGTAGCAGTTATGCTAACAGTGGAGCATGTTAGTAAGATGAATGTGTTGTATTTAATTATTTGCAGGGTCTGCTGCGGAGTGTAACCCAATACCACGATTTAAAATAGAGCTATTAATGGTAATTTTATGCTGCCTTTACGTGCTATCGGAAACGTCCTACTTCCCTCTTCTGAAATTGTGACTACTAACACCCCACCAGGAACACTTGTGCACATTGACAGGGAACATACATGAGCAAAGACTAGTTATTAATAAATGTGCAACAATGGAGACAATATGAACAATTGATTAAACAGAACAAAAAAATAAATGAATAATGGTATGTGAGGCTGTTGGGGTGAATAAAGAATTTACAGTGATGTTCTAACTGGTCTATAACTGCATAAACATGTAATAGCAATTTACCAAATGAATACGGTTTTTTTTTCCTCTTTTTTTTTTCTAATGATAAAGTGTCATGTTTAACACCAAAAAAATTATGTTTTCTTTTGTTCTCTTTAATTAGGTGCTCTTAATGAGGCACTGGAAAAAATAAAGGAGCTGGAAGAACTGGTGTCAAGGCTTACCATCTCCCGATCTTTGCTGGATAGATGGTGTGTGTCTGATGAAGACTTCAGGTATTTCACAAGGTTCTCATCCAAAAACATATTTATGGTTTTCTGGAGATCTATTGAGCCCTCTGCATCCAAGATTGTTTACTGGTCCAAAGCCAAGAGGATTGGAATTTCCACTGCAGAGAAAGAGGTCGTGAAGCCAAGCCCCCAGCGTAAGATGCAACTCATTGATGAGTTTTTCATGTATTGCTTGCGGGTTGCTGTCGGCCTTAGAGACAGAGTTTTAGCTGAGATATTTGGAGTGAGAACTTCTACAGTGAGTCGCATTGTAATCACATGGGCAAACTACTTGTACCTTGTGTTGGGATCCAATCAAATATGGATGACCCCTGAACAGGTGAGGCGAACAATGCCTGTGAAATTTCAGCTGTACTGCCCAAATGTGAGGGTCATTATTGACTGCACAGAGTTCAGATGTGAGAGCCCAAAGGCAATTACCCTTCAATCTGAAACATTCTCAACCTACAAGAGCCATACCACCTTAAAAGCTTTGATTGGAGTTGCACCCTGTGGTGTAGTCACATTTGCATCAAAGTTGTTCACTGGCTCTATCTCTGATAAGGAGTTGACAAGGCAGTCAGGAATCTTGGACTTGCTGGAGCCAGGTGATGAGGTTATGGCAGACAAGGGCTTCCTCATTGGAAAGCTATTGGAGGTTGTTGGGGCAAAACTAATCATTCCCCCTTTCAAGCACAGAGACCAGTTCAGCAGAGAGGAAACAGAGAGAACCCAGGCCATAGCCAGACCCCGCATCCTTGTGGAACGTGTAATAAGGCGGGTAAAAGAGTACAACATTTGGGATTGCCCAATTCCCCTCACCTTGGCAGGCACAATGAATCAGATGTGGTCCTGCTGTTGCATGATGGCAAATTACCAGGGTCCTTTAGATTTTGAAGGTGAGGTAAAATACTGGACAGAGTGAACATGCCAGGCAGTAACATCATCCAAATTTGGTAACACTGACACATCGACGATGTGAACACTCTCTCTCACACATACACACACACACAAGTTACTGCTTTATATGCTCATTTGTTACGCTGTTCAGTTCATTGCATTTTGATGTTCATGTCATGTTTTTGTACTCAATATATAATATAACTGTACATATCTGTTGTAAATCATGTAAAATTATCCATGTTATCCCCATAAATGAGATTTAGAAATTTGGGTCTTTTATAAAGTGAATTTTACATAAAAAGCTGTTTTTGTATAAAAACCTATTTAAAATTTTTATTTTTATTTTAAATCAAATTTTTTATTATTTATATATATTATATATCATAGATACTCCAAAAACTGCACAAATGTGGAGTAAAAACATTAATAAACAGAGTAAAATTACATTTGTAAAAAAAAAAAAACAACAACTATTATTCTGTTATAAAATTACATGTTGTTGCCTGGGGACTATGGAGACCCCAAAGATCACTAGTGTCACCCCAAATGAAAAATATCAGAGGGTTAAGTTCACATGGCTTCAGACTAACATTTGAGGGTAGCAGCACCAGAGCCACTGAGTTCTACATAAAGTATTTGGTGGCAGTTTGGGGCTGATGATAAAGCACTTAGCTTAATTTGTGGTGTAGATAAAATTAACTTAAATCATTATGAATGATTAGCCTGACGTCGTCATACTCAGATTCTAGTCAGAATGTGAGTCTGATACTGCTCCACTGAGCTTTGATTATGGGGCGTGTTTCAACCGAATCAGGAAGGAAAATGCCTCTGCACTCAATTGGATAGACCTACAACCAATCAGAGCAACAGAGTAAGTTTTCATTCATGTTTCCGATCGACAAATGCCTTGATCGCGGTTCTCTGTTCCTCTTTTAAAATGAATGCGCTGTCGATATCTTCTATAACAGACGCGATGGCGGAATCTACACATGATGTTTCATGGTGGAAAGGCTTGTGTGTTCCAGTGATCCCAAGAGTAAGTCATTCTGGTGCTTTTTCCATGGGTTTGGCATGCTCAAGGGTGAGGTTCCAGACTAAGTGCGATCCAAATGGGCAATAACTGACTGAAGTTATATTTTAAATATAATTACTTTATTTTGTCTGTCTTGGTCATTTTATAATAAAATATTGTGTGGCTGTCACATGCAAAATGATCCATTCAATTATAAATTTTTGTCAGGCTTGGGAAACATTTATAAAATAACATTTATCATAAAGCTTAGAAACATACAACATGCATAACTGTGAATAATATAAACATCTTTGGTTGGTCACTTTCTTGACTATTTTCACCCTAGAAAAACATGGATGTATGTACCAAAGTAGAATTCTTCAGCTTTAGCCTTGATTTCTTGGATCAGCTCATCATCCCTCCATACTCTCTCCACGGTGAAGTCACTCCTTGTATCCGTCACCAGATCACACCAAGCTAAGCCAGTGACCATCAGCTGACCCTGGACTTGCCAGTGGTAGGTGCGTTTTTGTTTTTGTTTTGCTTGACCCCCAATAATATTGGTGTGTGATGCCTCTCCAATGTCGTTCACATCAGGGCACTTAACCTCTACTAGGCCATAGGGAGGTTCTTCGTTTGGGTCCACCACTTTACCATCTGGACTGGCACCGAGGTGTGGAGCATCGGGGTGGATGATGAGACCGCATGAAAGAACATTAACTTCTCACCATAGCGGCGAAGAACCTCTGGCTCAAGCTCCATTTCTCTACGCATTGCTTTGGTCTGGGGGGCACCTTTAATGATCCGGCCAGCAAGTGTCTTTGCTGTGGACTCTGATCTGACATGAGCAGCTTCATGGAACTTGCTTGCTGTAAGACGGAGGCAACGCATGCTAAACCAGAGTGGGCTTTGGATTGATCCCTTGTTCCCTCCTCAACGATCCCTGATATCTCAGGGGTCACCTCCAGACTCTGCATATGCAGGAGCTACCAGGGACAAAATGAAATTGTGGAAGTGTGTATTGTCTGACAGGTAATGGGGGGAATTGTGGAGCATATGGATGAATAAGCACATCCTTTGGCAGCACAGCTGGACACTGATAAGACAGCAGTGAACCTTTTGGGACCTCTCCAAATTTAGAGGACACCATGCTTACAGCAGACATTCCATCAATAATTTTGGCTATAAGCGGTTGTGGTCGAAAGGAGATGAGGGATGCTGCTCCAGCAATCATGTCTTTGTCAGGCAAAGGTCCTTAAACAAAAATGTTCATGCCTCAGTGTGTTAATTCTTATCTAATGTGAAGATGTATTGTATTAGTATTTGGAGATTACCTCCATATGCTCTGTACAGAGTAGACTGCACACAGCTCCTACCAGAGGCTTTTGGCTTGCACACTACAAGCTCATCCACTGGTTCAGGAGTGATGCCCTGACAAAACATGTAAATATTGCACTTGATTGTAATCTGATTTGCACATCATGCACTGTACATACATTTTTATTTATTATTAACTGTTGTCAAAATTAAAAATGTTTAGTTTTTTTTTGTTACCTGGGTGCGTGGCCTATGCCAGGGGGGTATTCCAGAAAGCTTGGTTAACTTACCATTTGGTAAATCATAACCTCTGGGTTGATTCACCCCAAACCCGCATACCATGAGTATGTCGGTTCCAAAACACCTGAGAAGAGTTAGTTTAATCAACCTCCTATTGGTAACCCAGAGTTAATGCGCACACGGCGAGTACATAAAGACATTTTCAATGGATCACCGATTTCAGGAGTAACCATGGAAACCCAGGGAGAAAAAAAGCGAGCTACATATTTCGGTGAAACTGAGTTGGAGGTTTTAATGCTTGCTCATGAAGACTATAAGCCCATTATAAAAATTAAAAAAAAGCAATACTGCTGCATCAGCAAAAGAAAGAGAGTTGGCTTGGCAAAAAATAACGGACTGAGTAAATGCATGAGTTTATAAAATTATAAATGGCCTATTTTCCCCTTTCATTGTGACGCAAAAATTATTTGGGGCATGTAGTAAAAATAGACAAGTATTTACTTGTTGGCCTCCATACATTTCTTAATATTACAGTAGTAATGCACATAATTGGCTAGTATGTTGGCTTCTTGTTTTATCAGGTGTAATCCTTCTGGAGCCAGAAGAAGTGTGAGCTAAGTCAAAATGAAACACAAAAACATTCTCCAGCAATGTAATTTAGTATTTACTGTAGCCTAATTTAGTTTTCTATACATAGCTAATTGAAAGAAGGCCGAGGCCCGTAAAACAGGTGGGGGTCCACCTCCACCTTCCCTCACCCCAGCTGCCCAGGAGCTGGCACTGTCCCTTAATAAAGGGCGACCTGTGGTCGATGGGATTCCAGGGGCAGTTCATCAGACTCAGCTACCAAGACAAGTGGCTTAGTAAAATGTAGGTGTACCATATTAATACTTATGATTTATTGATGTTTTCACTGTTTTTGTCAGTGTTTTAATAAAGAAAATCATCAACACTGTCACCATTTTAAAAAGGCATTTTGAATGCATTTTACAGTCATTGATTCACTTGTGCAGTATGCATGCTGCTTTGACTGCATATGCTGTGTACTGTAATCATATTACTAGTACTCTTAGATGTTCCTAATGTCCTTCTTTATTAGTTGTATTTGTTTAAGAATATACATTGAGTATTGAATATGCATGATTATCATGTTGCTGATGGCCACATTGTAAGTGATTATTGTCTTTAGGTTTCTGTTTGCTAGACCAAGCATTCCTTATTTTTACTGTAGGCTGACGATGAAGAGACCACTTCTGCTGTGACAGAAACAGAAAATGTGGGGAGGCCCATAGAGGTATGATGCATAGAATGCATTCCCCCTTTTTTGCATAAGAGAATAAATAAATTGTCATTGTCATTTTACAGAATATGGCAGGAGATTTTAATACAGATGAGGGTCCATCTACCTCCACACAGAATCTTAGCATTGTAAGAAATGTTCTGCAGTTCTCCTTCCTCATTTAAATATTTGAATGTTTCCCTCTCACCTCTCACCTCTCAGTGTGGAAATGTTGTGAAGAACAACACAAGTAGCTGTGATGTCACATGACCTTTCTGGGCTGACCCTGAGCCCACGCAGGCACTGAAACCTGCCTTCAGGATGCCTATGGTCATTTCCACCTTGACCCGTGTTCTGCTGTGGGCCAGGTTGAATTGTGCCTGTGGTCCAGGCTCAGGTTCAGGGTAGGGTGTCATCATATAGGGCAGACAAGGGTACCCTCTGTCCCCCAGCAAGTAACCACTGAAGTGTCCTAAAGGTAGTTAAAGTGTATAATTGCATAAAATAAAACATAAAAAATTTAAAAAAACATTGTGTAAGGCAAAACATACCCTGTTGAAATTTGTGGCACAATGATGACTCCCTAAACATTCTGGCATCATGTACAGACCCTGGCCATTTGGCTTCAACATTAGGGGTTGCATCACATATTACCTAGTTAGTGGGGACCAGTAATGAGGGTGATTTAATGGTTTAAACACCCAAACATTTAGCACCCAAAAAATCTATTGTCATCTGCACATTGATGCTATGGATTGAAGGAGCTTTAATGGGAATGTGGGTTCCATCAATGCACCCAATCACATTTGGGAACCCTGAAATTGAAAGTTATATAATTAGAAACATTTAAAATTATTGTGACTGTATACAGTATGAATAAATTAAGTAGTGCTATGTAACTAAAATGGTCTTTCGTAGAATATCATAGAATGGACAAACCCGCCACTCTGTGGAATTCCTCTTTAATGACCCTCAGTGGTTTATGGCCAGGGAACTGCACAAAAGTGTGTAGGAACCGTTTGAGTGCAATGCATACTGTACGAACAGCCCTACACACAGTTGCCTTTCCCACATGCTCTGCATCGCCTATTGTATACAAAAAAACTCCCCGTCGCAAAAAAGTTAAATAAATGGAGTTAAATATTTAACTCCATTATCTTCGTTTAATAAATGAACGATTCTTTTGAAAAACGGTACATATTCATTTGGATACGAAAACACATCGATACGTGGTTGTATCACCCTCATGGCGGAAAAGATTTCGTATTATCTGTGCTTCCACATCCACTGGATCGTCTTCAAAAGGGCATGCCATGCTCCGTCACCTCTCTGAAACAAACTAACCCTGGAACATAACCTGCTACCGAGCAGGTTATCTTCAGAGAGTAAGTTCCTATGGTTACATACATACCCAGAAAGTTACCTCTGTTTTTGGAACCGAAAGTTGAGGTTATCCACTAACTTACCCTTAAACTTACCCGGGTATGTCACATAACCTGCTTTCTGGAATACCCCCCAGGTCTGCTGTTTGCTTGTGCAAGCAAGGGCAGCTGGAACATTTTTGGTTCCTAATGTACTGTAATATGCTGTCTGGTAAAGTAGTGCAACCAGGTGGTTGCACAAACTTCTTCCAGCAGCACAAGTATAAGATGCCATTTGAGGTGGATAGTTGGATTCAAGCGTGATCTGAAGAAAGTTATAGAAAGACTCATACATTTTTTTAAACGTAAAATCACTTCATTAATGTTTTTAGTCTAAAAATGTTTTTATTTTATTTGCCTTAATTTCATTCTTTTCATGTTTAGATAAAACAGCAAAGTTCAATTAAATTCACTGTAAAGATGTAAAATTCTTAGTTTCATTCATGGTGGTAACATGAAAATGAGCCATAATCTAGTGTAAGATTGCTGCACTCTTCTGGACAACTAAAAAACAAAAGCCACTAGATATCACACATCATTTCAATTTATTTATTGATTTTGTGGGTATAGTAGTAAGTGTGAGCTTAGGCATCAAGTGTAATGCAATTTTAATGAATGGAACAGTGTTTTTTTTCTTTTTCTTTTTCTAACTATAGCTGCTGTTACTATTGATACTGAGACAAGTAATACATTAGAATTTATCTGGTTATCAGAAAATATACCATTCATCATTAGCTAAATCCAGTATGGATTTACCTCAAGCTGATGTGGTTCCTCACGCTTTCTTAATGACCTATAACATCTGGCCCTAATTACCACTGTCCCTGCAATAATATTTGAGACTGAAGTGTCCAAATACACACATGGTTAAAACTGATTTTGTTTTATTACACCGCTTTGAAATTCATCCATAAAACCAAAAGATAAATTGTAAATTGGCTATCATAAATATAATACATACCTTGGTAATCAAAAATAAATTGCTCAAAAAAGAATTTGTAACCTTTGTCCAATTTTGATCTTTTCACATCTCCCTGAAAACTGTCAACAAAACGGACAACATCTGATATGTACTTTTGGCAAATACATGAATGACTGAGAGAAAACGCAGTTCACAGTCCATTTTAAGACTGGCGATCATAGCGGGCGGTGGCGCTACCGCTAGTATCGGTACCCTACTTACGGTCACTAGTGATGTGACATTTGAACCGAGGCGTCGGAGCGTGTGTCGAGAAAAGGTGGGCGTGCCAGATGAAGCCGCGATTCGAGGCTTGTGTTGTTAACGCGAAAATCACGTGACTAATGACAAACGAGGCCTCGGTTTGTGTGGATACGTCATCGGTTCGCTCTGAGTGTCGCTTCCGGATAAAAGGCGGTTCGAAACTCGCGCCTCTTTGTGGGTGTTGCAGGAGTAGTAGAAGCAGTTGTAGTGTCAGAGAGTCAGAGAGTTAGATAACTATCATTGTCATTGCGTTGTGTCATATGTGAGGGCTGTATATTATTACATTATCAGGTTAGAATAGTTAGTATAGCAGGCCTAGCTATATTATAGTCTTGCTATATTAATTAGATAAGATTATTTGGATTGCTCTGGATTTTTGCATCTGGACTGGACTGTTTTTTTTTATTTGGATTGCCCTTTTGGATTTGTTTGCTCTTTGTGACTCTTCCTTCTTCCTGGTAATGGAGCCAGCAAGAAAGAGGGAATCCTCCCCTGTCTGGGCTCAACTGAAGCATCAGTGTCCTCATTTGTACCACTGCCATTTTTACGTTCCCCTGCATCCTCTGTTCCTTGTGAAAGGAACTTTTCCCAGGCTAGAGAGATTTTGTCCAAGAAGAGGAATCGTCTAAACCCCAACACACTTGAAATAATTCTGTTTCTCAATAAAAAATCTATTGTAATCCTTCCTTCTGGACTATTCTGTTGCAGTTTACTTTAATCTGTTATCTATAATCTGCTAAATGAATAAATGTACTTTATTACACTCCCTCTAACATAGAGGACAACTGCACAACACAGTGTCACTGTTGTTGTTCATACTGTCACTATCCAAACAAGTTATGAATAATTAATTAACTGTGTGTGTGACTCTGCACAAGTAAATTCAGACAGAGAAAGATACATATTTTATATTATACACAGTAATGGACAAATGTCGGATCATGTCTTTTTATTATTGCAAATGAAAGGTTACAGACATCAACAGTGAGTACAAAATAAATAAATATTTTTATTTATAAAATATACATTAAAATATAAATATACAAATAAATATAAATATCTATTTGTATATTTACATTACAAATAAATATTTTTATTTATAAAAGTATTTTTATAAAAAAAAAAAATTATAATTTTTTTTTTTATAAAATTAGGGAGGGAGGGAGGGAGGGAGGGAGACACTGGTTCAGAATGAATTAATTTGTCTGCTATTTCTTTACACAGTAGCTAGGTGTCACTAGTGAGCAATGCTGAATGAAGCTTCGAGTAATGAACCTTTGGCTGAAGCAATGGACTGCGAGGTCTCAGTGGTTCAGGAAGCCTCATTTTGCCATCACTAACGGTCACCATTTTGTGAAATAGGCAAGAGAGTAATCCAGGGAACAGGGCAAGATATCCAAAACCAAGAGACAAGAAAACCAGGAGAATGCTCAGAAATGCAGTGTAACTGTGAATGTTGAGTGAATGAGTGAATGAATGAACATGGTATAAATAGACTGAGACTAACAGGATAATGAGACACAGGTGAATGCAATCAGTGAATGAGGTACAGGTGAATGTGATCAGTGATAAGTGATGATGAGTCCGGGCAGTGAGTTATGGGAAATGTAGTTTGTGAGTGATAATAGTCTTATGTGGAGTGCCCTCTGGTGGCTCTCAAGGGCACTCCAGCTGGTGACCGTTACAGTAGTAGTGTCAGAGAGTTAGATAACTATCATTGTCATTATTGTGTCATATATGTGATAGGGCTTTATATTATTACATTATCAGTTTAGAATAGTTATAGTATATTGTTAGTATTAATTATAGTACAGGGATGCAAACACATGTATGGTCAAAAAAGAGAGAGGTTATCGAAGCCCTCGCCCCGCGGCAAATATCCAGATACTTACATAATTGTGATGAATTTAATCCTTTGTAAGTTATCATTTTGCGGTTTAAGATTACAGTTAACACCTTTAAATATTACATAAATGTATTATGTATTTTTATTAAACTTAGTGAGTGTATAAATCAGCAGCAAAAAGTAATTCTTGAAAAAATCTAAACATGTTAATAAAAACAAATTACTATTAGTACTCTTATAAAATTCAATCAGGCAATCATACATTTCACAATTTTATATTTATATATGAATGTCAAGTATTCAGAAGTGTAGGCTATATAGCCTACACTACACATAAATAATATAGGCTACAATTAAATTATGCTTATTTTAAATGTATTGTGCAGGCTAGGTATAAAAATATAGGCTTTTAATAATCTTTCAGTGCGCAAAACCATGATAATATGAAACGCTTCAAAACAGAGCGCACAAAGTGCGTATGCGCATCGCGGGTGCAGAATAATGTGCTCAAAGCAACATGGAGTCACAGTGTGCAGCACAAGTGCGCATTTAAAAGCTCACGGCACAAAGCGAAGAAATGTCGAGCGCACAAATCCTAATGTATATCTGGTTGAGAATGAATTAATTTGTCTGCTATTTCTTTACACAGTAGCTAGGTGTCACTAGTGAGCAATGCTGAATGAAGCTTCGAGTAATGAACCTTTGGGTGAAGCAATGGGCTGAGAGGTCTCAGTGGTTCAGGAAGCCTCATTTTGCCATCACTAGACAGGAGGACACAGGAGGAACAGACTGGTCACAGATGATAGTAGGCTGAAGACAGACAACAAAAGTTCATGTATTCAGATGAGTCACAGTATATAAGAGCAAGGAGAGTCGGGTGTATCCAGACAATGAGTGAAGGGATGTGTGGGTTTTTATGTGGTGGTGGTGATGAGCGGGTGCAGGTGTGGTGAGTCAGTACTCTGGTGATAACGAGCGGATGGGCGGAGTCGGGTGATTGGGCGCTGATGGTGTGGCAGGTGTTACTGATGACTCCGTGACACCCACTGAGCCAACAGTGTGCTGTGTAGTGTTGTCAAAGACCCGGTACTTCGGTACTAAACATTTTTTAAACGTCACGGTACCAGGTTTTCTCAAACCCGGTACTTGATGCGCGTGCAGTTGCGTCCTCTAAGCGCTGAGACATGGCGACCGGCGGTGCTGCTGATGTGGTGGCTGTAAATCCACTTGTTGATAAGAAAGGAGGAAAGAGACACATATGGAAATATTTTGGATTAGGCTAATGTCACGTTGCCATAAGTGGCCGTTCACATAGCGCACTTTTTGCTCGTGCAGATTCGTTATTCCAAATGTAGGCGTGCGGCATTTTCCAGGCGCGCCTATGTTCATGGTTGCATAGCAACGACAGACGCCACGGGAGAGCAAGCGCTTGTGGAAAGGAGAAACTTGTCGATCTCCGAATGCAACGTAACATGAGGAGAGTAAAGATGGAAAGCTCTTAAAGATTAGTTTCATATAAATTCACGGATAATTTGTTGTTTTGTCGTTAGTGAAAATCAATATTGACCTTGTATTTGAAAAAGGATCCTCATATAAGAAACAATACAAAAATTCAGAGTCAGTTCGCATTCGGAGATCGACTATTTTTGAAACGGTGCGAACTGCGCTCTCCATATTGACGAGGAAGTATCAGCAAAGAATGAACTGATTTCTAGCCCTTTGGTACCGAAATTGGTATCGAGAACCGTGGATTTTCACTGGTATTGGTACCGAATACAGAAATTTTGGTACCGTGACAACACTAGTGCTGTGTAAAAAAAGATAGCAAATATACACTGATCAATCAAGGTAGTGTTTTGAACCTTTTTGGTAAAGTGATATAAAGTTTTTATTTTATTTTTTTACTTTTATTATTTTAATTGGACATATTTTTAATGCTTTCTCACTATTTATTTCACTTCTCTTTTCAGTATGTTTATTGCCTGAATGCTGACACGCTGTTTTCCATAGATGTCTTCAATTCAATTGAAGAAATGAAAACTGTTGCACCAGGTTTATCGAGACAAGGTTTTTTGCGGATGTTGGAGAGGAGGACCTGTCTCTTTGGAAGGGTAAGATCAGTGTGGATCAAAGTTTCCTCAAATAGAGATGGGAGAATATTAGTGTAGCTATTTAATTTTACTCTTTACTAATCGAATGTACAGGCTTGGAAAATTCATGGAGACGTATTTCAAAGAAGCTTTATGGTATACACATTCTGTCAGTACCAGTGTGAAAAATGGCCAGTGTAGAGCACTTCACCTGCCCGGCATGTACACCCAACATGCTTGCTCTTTGTGCAGACGGCAACAGAAAAGTGTACCGATTTCGGCAGTCAAAAATAGAGCCCTGCATTTCAGCCCGAGCCCGATGGGCCCCAACTTATTTACGCCCCTAGGGCTGGGCTTCGGGCCAATTTTCACGTCATAGTTCACATGCGGGCCGGGCCTCGGGGCTTTTTTGGGGTTATCCTTCTTTTTATATTTTTAGACATTAATAAATAAAAAAAAAGAGAAGTTGACGTCGAAGATAGAAAAACAAACATAGAAAGACATTTCATAACCTCATAACTTTCATAATCTTACACTGACATATGACTGACATGAAAGTCTCACGCACGCACACAGAAGGTTTCCCATCAGCGACCCACGATTCACCTCATGTGCAAATAATGGAGAATATTAAGAGAAAAATCGCATATGGCCAACTTAAAATGCAGCGGGAAGAGTGATAGAAGAGAGGAGGACTGGGTTAAATCTCCTGTGGATGCTATTCTTTTTCCACGATGCTCTCTAAGAGACTGTTCTAACTTTTCGTTTGATTGGGCTTTATATTCGTTTAACTGTTGGAAACTACTGATGTTTTTCGTTTGATTGGACTTTATTTTCGTTTAACTGTTGGAAACTACTGGAAAAAAGAATGGCCATGGTCTGTGGTGCATTTTTGAGGTAAGATAACCGGCAAGTTTGTTTATAATTTATTTAATTTAATTTGTTTAGATTGTAGGCTGTTGCTCATTTCGTTTGCGAGCGCTGTGCGAGCAGCCTGAGCCTGCCTCAGTATTTCAAAAATGTTGTTTTACTCACTGTGGTTTATTAAACTTACTGTCTGTGTGATATGCTTGAAGTGTTTTAGGCTAGATCTATGGATTTCATTGTAGCCAAGTAAAGTATTAGCGTTGATTTGAGAGGCTAAACTGATCACGTTTTACTCGCTGTCGGCTCGGCTGCTTGGTCGTCATTTTTATTTTTTTTTAATGCTCCAAACATTTGTCTAAATTAACTTAATAAAGAAATGAAAAGAAACATAACTAACAAAATTGACCTATATTAATGGCTGCAAATAGGGCAGGCTGCCGCTGTGTAAAAAAAAAAAAAAAAAAACGGGCTCAGGTCGGACTCGGGCTGATAATTCTGATGAGCTTTTGGACGCGGGTCGGGCTAGGGCCAGGGCCGGGCTCGGGCCTAGATTTGAGGCCCGTGCAGGGCTCTAGTCAAAAAGGGTTAGTTGTTTTAAACTTGTAGTCGTTTTACTTAATGTAAAATTAACAGAACATATAATGTCTGACACTGAACATATATTTTTTCTTATTCTATCAAGGTCAGAGGAACCCTATTTTGATGGCACCTTCATTGCCAAAGACACTGATGTACACCATTTTGTTGATGAGATCAGGAGTAAAATGAAAAGTGTTAGTAAAATATGTACTTTTTTTCACCTTTGATTTAAATCCAAAATTTGCAATGTATGATTGTTGTTTTATTAAATAGATAATGTATCCCTAGTTGGTGTAAGTGTTGTACCCCTGAAAAGGGAAAGAAGATTAATATGGGGGTAAATTGATGCCAAAACTATTGAAAATGGACAGACTAAAAGTCACAAATAGATATTACAACTTGTAAACACAAAACACAATCTACAAATAGATAAAAAATCCACAAACAAAGTCCTCATGATCCGCAAATGTAAAACAAGATCTACAAATAGATACAAAGTCCTCAAACAAACTCTTTGTGATCCACAAATATAAAGCATGATCTACAAAAAGATTTTTAAAAAAATCCACAAATAAACACATCCTGATTCACAAATAGAAATCAGTGACTTGAACTTGAAAACCAGAATTTGAATGAATGTAAAGTGACTTGTTTGCAGGTGAAGATCATGTTCTGTTTGTAGATTGTGTCACATTTGTTTTCAGAATTTTGACACTATTGTTCCACTGTTGTGACAAAATAATGCCATAATCATTGAAAATGAAGAGAATGAGTCAAAAATGCATTTTACAATTCGTAAACACAAAACAAGATCTACAAATAAATTTCTCCAAATCTGCAAACAAACTCCTCATAATCTGCAAATGTAAAACAAGATCTACAAATAGATAAAAAAAATCCACAAACAGACTCTTCATGACATACAAATATAAAATGCGATCTACAAATAGATTTAAAATCCGCAAACAAACTCTTTATGATTCACAAATAGAAATCAGTGACGTGTACTTGACAACCAGAATTTGAATGAATGCAGTGATTTGTCTGCGCATGAGGGTCATTATTTGTTTGTAGATTGTGTTGCATTTGTTTTCAGAATTTTGGCACAACTGTTTCGCTGTTTTTTCCCCATTAAAAAAATCTACAAATGCCCTCCTCACAATTTGCAAACAAACACAGTCTAACTTGTATTTTCAAACCACTGTAAAAAGACATTCTTACACATTCTGTGCAAAGCTCAGCATGCAAGTGTTGAATCTGTGTTTGCAGATCACAGGGCACTCACAGATCCCTCTGCACACGTCTACAGATCTTTTTGCCACTATCTTTCCGCAGAGTGTGTGACTATGATCCACACGTGTAGTCAGCCAATCAGGGGTATTGCTTCAATGTGATGCCACGCCCCCTCAATAAGCCCTTTTCAAAATAAGAGCTGACACTTCTCGAATGGGTGGGCTGGGCTCACTGCCATTTACCGTTGCCGGTGTCACAGCGCTGACAGGCGGCAAGACCCTCTGCAGACAGAGCCTGGGCAGCGCTGGGGAAGGACGGACTGACCGACGCTCACAAGATGGGTTGTCAGGTAAGCGGTCGCTCGGCTAAGTAGCTGTGTGACATTTAAAGAATAACTTTATTGCACCCCAGTACGTTAACGTTATGCACTATCATTAAAACTGCCCAGAAACCGGCTCACCAACAGCCTGGCGCTTCCAACTGCATCCACCTGCTTTGAGCGCTTGCGCCTTCCAAGCCACTACCACACTTATACTGCTCTGAAGGCAGACATGATGCTGTGTCTCCGATCCGTGGACAGCGGATTTGGGCTTGTTTAATGTGATCTAGCTTATACAGCAGTGTTCAGGATGTCATAGTTTATTTTTTTATATAGTTTAAATTTTAGTTTTGTACCCAGACATTGTACTCCCTTATATTAGTTATTGTACAGACATTTTCCAAGTAAAATATTTTCCAGGGCGAGTTTCAATGTATAAAACCTGGTCAGAGATTTTGACAATTTCTGTCCTAAAATGTTTCAAAACATAAAACATGTTACTGTTATGGTTGCGGTCCAAGAGACCTTGCCTGAGGCATTGAAATGTTACCATCTTAAATCCAGATGTTGGCGTTATTATACTTGGAGAAAATGTGAGTATAGAGTTATTGATCTGGTCACTGTTAATGGTTGGTTACTATAATAATCTGTGTCGATGTATCAATAAAACTAACTGAAAAAACTTTCCTTGCATTGAGTTTGCAATTAATGTATCTTCTTGATGTATACAAACAAGTAGTACCACAATGAATACATCAATTATGTTAAAGTATAACACTTAGCTAGCACAGTCATTTGCAATATTTAAGTGTCGATACATTGAAGTGGTTCTTGTTGCTGCAGAATTGCACTGAATGCTGCTGACTCTGCGCTGACCTTCCAAACGTGTAGGAAAAAACTACGGGGGGCGCGAAAAACGCGAATGGCAGTAGACAAGGTGATAAGACAAGTTTATTTCATTTATTTATTTTCTTTCTTTCTTTCTTTCATGTTCGTTGCCCATATTTGTGAGAGACGATGAAACAAGATGGACGTCCCATACAATATGCACACCTCATATCAAACCATTTTACTGCAGCATTTTGGAGATATGCTACTTTAATTGACTTCAGAGGTGTATAAAGACCTAATTTCTAATAAGTAGAAAAAATAATGGTCAGGTTTAATACAGGACGTCCACGTCCCATATAGTATACAAACCTCATATCAAACCATTTTACTATAGCATTTTGGAGATATGTCACATTAATCGACTTAAGAGCTGTATAAATACATAATTTGTAATAAGTAGGCAACTCAAATCAGCACTAAATAAACAGAATTACACCTTAAATACACAAATATCAAACAAACTCGAGCGCTGAGCATCCTGAGCGCGCGCATTTCTGAACTAACCATTTCAAACACACAATCAATATAATACTCGCGTCTGCATACTCTTAAACATATTATAACATCATATCAAAGTATTTTAACTAATCATTATACTTAATACCTGAAAAGGGGAAGAAGATTAAAATCCCAGAAAACTCGCACTGGCTGTTTCTCCACTGCAAGCTTTATGTAGAATGGAGAAATCCCGCGAGCTCTCCCCCTAGTGTTCATGCAGACCAGAACAATCGATCGTCCAACTTATCGTGCCAATTAACTGATCACAGATAAACTCAGAATAACTATAAACTATTTATATTTTATAGACTTTTCTACATATTCAAAATAGTGAATATATATTACAGTGTACACAGACTTATGCATTTTTAAAATACTCATGTTCCTTTTCAATCTGTCACATAAGCTTATACACTTCGTTTGTTACAAGCACTTAGAGCAGGGTGCACTCTTTCAAGCAATCTTGTGTTGAGGTTTGAAATTAGATATGGTATGTGTGGTTGCATCCAAAGTGGCTAGTTTAGTCATTCAGTAATAGCAGATAGTGACTATGCATGCAGTTTGTCACCCTGCCTTTCAACTAGTTTGTGTAGCTATAGAGTAGAGAAAGTGGAAGATGCATTTTCTGAAGCTCCTCTTAAGTAGTAGTTTGAAAGTAAACCTTTATTGTCACCGATCATTACAAAGATGTCAGTTGGTGTGATGTAAACTGACTCATCCTGATAGATGAAGAAACTAGTTAGAAAAAATAGCAACTTTCAGTTTTAGCCAGAATTATTGTGTCATGCAGACTGCCGGCAGAGGGATCTATGGAGCCAGTCAGGGGTCTGCTGCATGTGAAACAGCCAGAAGAGCAAGCAAACTGGATGAAACTGGCCTTTCCAGTGATGTGTTTGGTTTAATCATATGACAAAATAAAAAAATTCACTCTGCCCACTCAGCCCTTGTGTCATGCATGCATTTCAAAGAGACATGAAGTGGTCTAATGTATAAATGTTAATTAAAATGTATTTGTTAGTCACAGTAGCCAAATTCATTAATTGAAATGTTTATTTTGACTTATTTGAATCACAGATGTCACTGTAGGCCTCTTGGAACGTTTCTTTTTCACAAACCCTAACCTAATAAAAAAGCATTTCAGAGTGATCTCAAATTAAAGGTGTTCATGAATATGAATTAAAATACAGAGGTGAGTTACATTAAAAATCATTTTAGATATCCAGTCATTGACAAAATACAAAAATACAGCAACTTAATAAAATTATTACAAAAAAAAGGTCTTCTACTTCAAAATAAAATCTGTTACTTCCATTCCCTGGTTGTCTCTCCTTCCTCCCTTACAGCGGCAACCTTCTGGGGGCCATGTCCCTGTAGATGTTTATTACTTCACTGTGGTTTACAGGAATGTCTTTCTCAATAGCCAGGAGGAGGAGATCAGAAAGCCTCTCTTCGGTGCATAGGCTTCTGAGTGTGTCTTTGAGCTTGGAAAATGACCTCTCCACTGTTGCTGTTGACACTGGAATTCTAAATTCTAAATTTCAGGGGGAAAGACTTTTGATGTAAGTCATTAACTGGGGACGTTCTGTATGCAAATTAGGCGTCAACTAGTTAAAATGCACACATTTGCATCTAATTGACAGGGCAATGCAGGTAAATAGTAGGGGTGTAAATCGGACAGTTCATCACGATACGATACGATATCGATTCTCTCAGCCAGCGATACGATATTTTCCGATACTTCAAAAAATTCCACGATACGATTCGATTCGATTCGATTCAGGGCTATATCGATCGATTAATCGATATTTAGATATTATGTTCACACAACCAGTTACGTTTTTATTAACTCACAAATGCAATCAAAATATATAACATGAACGTTTAATTAAACTCTTTGAAAATTGCACACCCTCTCCCAATTGGGACATTTATAACAGAAGTGGTCATTTGCAAGTACTCCGTTCTTGTTCATTTTCACAAATCATGTTTTTTATTATTATTGTGCATCCAAGTAATATCAATCAAACTGCAGCTGGGTTGTTTTGATTAATAATAATAATAACTTTAATTAAAGTTAATTGAAAGTATGCTTTAATATGTTAAAAGTTTTTTTTTTTTTTTTCAGAGCAGATACATTCACATTTCATCTTTCTGAGTCAAACAAAACCAAGTAATTGCTATGATAAATAATACAACACTCGGTTAATCTTCATAACGTTAATCTCCTCAGATGACATAGACACCTAACAAACTTTGTTGTTGTGATAACGTACACGCAGTACAGAGAGCTTTTCCCTCACCACTAAACGAGCTGCTTTAGTAAGGTTCCGTGAAAATGTTTCAGGTTTTATTTTCCTTTTACGCCCTGAAGAAGATATCACGAGTTCATTGAAATTATCCATCCTCGATCACTTTTAGTCAGCATTGACGAAACTCCTCTTAGCCAGCGCGTCTTTTCAAAGTGACATCTGACTTCAGGTCAGATGTCACTTTGAAAAGACGCGCTGGCTAAGAGGAGTTTCGCGTCTTTTCAAAGTGACATCTGACCTGAATACTGCGCGCTGAGTCGCTAAAACGGACTTATCGTTTAGTTTAGTCAGTCTTGTCAGGCGTCTTTTTCAGATGAGGAGATTAACGTTACACATCGGCAGGCGGTTGGTGAGTAAACGAAAATGTGCGCTTTGGCGGAAGGATGTTACGTGAGAATGATGAGAGTGTCAAAATAAAGGTGTATATCGATATTTTAAGTGTGGAATCGATGCATCGTATCGTTAGACGTTATATCGATGCATCGATCCATATCGATGTATCGTTACACCCCTAGTAAATAGGATAAACAAAATAACTAAAGCTGTTGCTGCTATTTTGTTAACTTTACTGAAAAAATCACTGCAAAAATGATTGATAAAATACACACACACACACAATACCCAGTCGTTAGTAATTATAATGCAGACAAAAGAAAAGCATATTTAGAGCCATAACCAGGCCGGAGAGGTGTGAATGTGTGCAGGGGAGACTGAGACTGAATGGGGCTCGTTTGCACCACAAAACAATAGAGACAATAGACTGAATAGATGTTTAGAAGATGAAAATAAACATCAGTTGCATTTTAGACTCTAATCAAAATAAAGTCATATGACATGATCTTGAAAAACATTTAAGTAAATACAGAGTTTTAGACTTATCTTCAAATTTTAAATATAACATGGTCAGACATGTGGCTTTAGCTGCAGTGCATTTCTATATTGATACAGTGCCAACTTAAATTTTATTTTCATGAAGATGTTTCATAAAAATAAATGTCTAATAACTTTACAAAACTTTAAAGCTATTTATAACTATTTTTTTTATTATGACAATAATTAATTCTACATTTACAATAAACTGCTAGGTGTCAGCTTTCAAATGAGATCATACTTGTGCTTTTAGTACAAAGGGTTCATGAACTGTATCTGTTTCAGTTTGGGTATGCTATTTCTGGGGATTTTTCAAAAGTGGCGTTGCAGCTTAACAGGTTAATACTATTATCTTTTGATACTATTATTTCTTTGATACTATGTATTTTATTATAGAACCAACGGTCAATGTAACTTCAACTATACCATGTTTGGTCTCTATAAACTCCAATCTTCATCCCCCATTTGTTAATTTACATTACATTTTGCTAACTTTGTGACGCATTAGTATTATAAAAATCTTGAAGATTATTTTCTTAAACCCCCAATGAAATTACATATTCAAATGCCCTGCTAGAGCACAATGGGTCGTAAAATTTCCCTCCAAAGGGAAATCTTCTTATTGGCTCACACACCTCCAAAGGGTGTGACATCTTCACGCTTTAAAAATCACTGATCACAAGATCAGCTCTCTTACTCTCTTCTGGAATCCTGATGTGAAGATGATGCTTAACTAGAAGTTTCTAAGGACCCCCAAGCTTGTACCAGGCTGCGGCCTTGTCTTTCCATTCACCAAAGATCCTCTGACTACCACTGGTTCTCTCTCATCAAGACCACATCAGCAAAGATCAACTGGAGCCTCAACAAATTGCATCAGGACAGTTTAATTCAAATGGGTGAGACATGCAAGTATCAAACTTAGTCTCATTATTTGATACATTAAGTATCCTTACCCCTTTAAAGGAAGGGTGTGTTAGAACTTGCTCAAGGCTGTTGATCTGCTGAATTTCAAACAATGCTATAACTTCTTGCTTTCTTGTATTCTGCTTCAGCTCTCTTTCCCTTGGTAAACTGTATGTATGTGTATGTTAGAGTAGTTTACGTGCTCAGTCTAGTTAATAAAGTCTCGTTCATGTCATACGAGTTGTTGTACGTATCTCAAGCTCATATCTGGAGTCCTTAATCATAGATCTTGACTACTTGCTCTTAGTAGTACTGTAAATTAATTTGCCCCGGAAATGTACATTTCTTAGAATTAATAAACAATTAACACTGAGTGTTCACGGCACAAACAGGTGAATTGATTGTAATTGATTAATTTACAACATTAAGTTAATTATATTAACTGATCCAAATATTCATAATCAATTATAACAAGTTATTATTGATTATTAATATTTCATAGAGTGACTTATGGCTGTAAGTCATTGTCTTCAAATGCAATTGAAGTTAGAAAGGTTTATACCAATGTTGCATGTAACTTTAGAGACTAACTAAATAAGCGAATATCGAAAGTCCAACGTCAAACCAACTTCTTGCCAGTACAGAACGTAGCTAAACGCGGTCAACAATCGTGTTTATGACATGGCCGAACAACATACCTGTGAGGAGTAGGCAGCCAGCACACAGCAGACGGGAAGACAAAGGCTTACAACCTAAACAGTAACAGGTAAACTCAAGGTTAAACAACGCCTGCACAACGCAAAGAGCACGGATTTATCCCAGCAATTCCACATGCCTTCGGCGGCAACAAATGACGTCACACAACGGCGATGCCAAGACCCATATCTGGGCTGCGTTCCAGTCCACTTTTAGACACGAACTTGCGAACTTCCCTAAGCACTTCCCCTTGGGGGTATCCCTGCCACCATTTTGAAGTGTGTTCCACTTCGTGAAGGGAAGTTTATATGGACAGACCCTCGTTCCCTCGATTTTGACAGAGGGAGCGAGTCCACTTCAAATGTACACATCAGGTACCTCTATGTCCCACAATGCAGTATGATTGTGACGTCCCCACAAATCTCATCCAGAGCCATAGAGAGAAAGAGTTGCGACACTCTTTGATGTCGCCGCTATGGCTGTCACGTGGTTCATGTAAGCCCCAATAGTTCCAAAACATATGCTGGCTGTCATGTTCTTCTATGGGACAGACAGCAGCGATTGCATTATTGAACGGTAAATATAAAATAAAACACACACCCAAGTACTTTTTCAGCTGTTATTGCATTATTGCATTTTGTTAATGTCAGTTTTGCATTTGGAGAGGCAGGGTGACAACGAAATACTGTATATTACTTAGATAAGTTTTAGGCTATATTTTTGGATGGAAAAGCTTAGTGTTCATGTTCGCATGGGTAGTAGCACTGGCTTTAGCGGCTCTAACTTAACTTTTCCATATCATTCATCTGATGATGGACGTCTCATGATATTTATTTTAGCACAACTGGGCTGTATTAGGCTATTGATTCCCGTGATTTTGCTTATAAATTCCGATTCAGCCATTAGCCTACCTTCGTGATCACGCAAAGAGGTCTGCCGTGGCGGTCCGTTCAGAATTTGCTTAGAAGCTAGCTCACTTCTTCTGATGAAAGTGGCCACCCCCAGGACCACAACGTGAAACATGATCATGTTAAGACTAAGAATATAATTTTAAGATTAAGCCATACACATATTATCAAAACTATAACAGATTAAAAACGAATTTACGTTTTTATGTTTGGGTCTATAGGTAAGTGCAGAGTGAAGATTTTTCTCTATGGCTCTGGGTTAGTGTACAGAGTAGGCTAAGAGTAAGGGTAGCTGTAACTCAATCCAAGTAACTTAAGCAATTAACTAACAAAACACTTGTAACTTCTGTTACAGCTATTGAGACATCAATTAAGCATGGCTGATACAAATGAAGGTTTTCAAATAAAATATTTGTTATTAAACAATGACAGACAACAAAAATGTGTGCTTGTGAGTGTGTGTGAACAAGAAAAACAAAAACCAGGGGCAGGTGATCCATGAAACAGACAGGACTGGTGATGGCCATAACAATCCTAGAGGTCCAGCATTGTTCTCACAAGCCGCTTCACTCAAGACAACAAAACAAACGGTGGGATAAAGTGGGGCAAAGCAACCATAAAGAAAGGCATACAAATGAGATGGTCTGGCACAACTGGGTGCAAAACCCTTGAATCACTGCCTGACATCAGGACAATTCAGAGGAGGATAAGGGAGGTTTTTGATATGCTGAGGCTAACGGGAAGTGGTGTGAGCAAAACTGTAAAGAAAGCTGTATAAATTAGATTATGTGCTGGCACAACTAGTTACAAAACAAAAAAAGGGGGAGGTGGAGATGCAACTATAGTTCTATTGTGGCACTACAGGATATAAAACCCTCCAAGCCATGAATATGCCTCTGCCTGACATCAGGACCATTCAGAGGAGGATGCAGCATGTTAAACTGGAGCCAGGAGTGTTGAGGGAGGTGTTTGATATGCTGAGGCTGAAGGCAGATGGCATGAACGAAATGGAGAAGAAATGTGTGCTCACCTTGGATGAAATGCGTCGAGCATACCCCTAGCGTCGAGCTGCATCTGGGAACAGGGAGGCTGTTTGGGAACACAACATTACCTGGCCACAAAGGCCAGGCCACTCATGCCTTAGTGTTCATGCTGGAAATGGAAACAGGTTGGTGGAAACAGGTTGTGGCTTACCATTACAGCGGTAATTCTACTGATGGTGCAGTGTACCGGCCCATAATACTCACCATCTTGGAAGCAGCGGCGTCGATAGGGCTTCATGTGGTAAACATCACCACTGACATGGGGAGCCCCAATAGGGCAATGTGGAAGTCTTTTGGGGTGACCTATGCCAAGCCGTGGATAGTACATCCTGTGGAGCCACACCAGCACCTCTACTTCATGCCTGACCTGCCACAAGTGGTAAAGAACTTGAAGAGTGCCTTAGTCAATGGTCACGTCATCACCATACCACAAGATGTGGTGGACAAGGAGAAGCTGTCGTCCAGTCAGGTGTCTGTTGGCCCTCTGAAAGATCTGGTATCATACCAAGAGGGCATTAAAAGCTGGCACCCTAAAGCTGGCACCCAAGTTGTCTGGAGGTATCCTGGAGCCTAGCCATTTTGAAAAGATGAAGGTCAGTTCAGCGATGCATGTTTTTAGCAAGTCAACTAGTGCTGCTCTGAGGTATATGGTGGCAGAGGAGCACAGACCAGAGTCCAACCTTACCACTTCATGGTTTTTGGAGAAGGTGGACCACTGGTTTGACCTCATGTCGTCAATGTCATGTCGTCAACGACTTCTCCAGTGGTGAGCTTTCCTGTAGCTCAAACAGTAGAGCATTGGCACTAGCAACACCAAGGTCACAGGTTCGATCCCCAGGGAAAGCAAGAACCAACTGACAAAATGTAAAATGTGTACCTTGAATGCAATGTAAGTCGCTTTGGATAAAAGCGTCTGCCAAATATGTAAATGTAAATGTTGTCACGCAATGCTGTTACTGCCCTAAGTCATTTTAAGATGGAGGAGTATGATAAGGCCATCAGCTTCCTCCGCGACTCCATTCATCTGTTTCGGGGCCTGAAGATCGGTCCCAAGGGCAGCTGGAAACCAGTTCAGACAGGACTGGTGATGGCCACAACAACAATCCTGGAGGTCCAGCATGACTTGTTGAGTCAAGGGCACAAATTTGTGCTCACAAGCCGCTTCACCCAGGACTGCCTGGAAAACACTTTTTCGTCCATTCGTCTGAGGAACTCTGTCCCAACACCTGTAGAGTTCCAATATGCACTGCGGGCTGTCACCGTGGGCCAGTTCCTATCACCAGTACATACTGGCAGTTACCTGGAGGATGGATCGGACCACTTGGCAGACTTCCTGGATACGCAGAACAGCAGCTGCAGTCCTCCTGAAGTTCTGAGAGTGGAGCAGCTGGTAGACCTGACAACACCACCTGACATCACCAAAACAGAGTCCTGTGTGCTATACCACCTGGCAGGATACATTGTGAAAAGAGTCATCAGCTTCTCACTTTGTGACAAATGTCAGTGTGCACTAGTACAAAATGTCATCAATGGTGAAAATGAAAGCGCTGTTCTGCTGGAATTGAAGGAATTTAAAAGGGGTGCACTTTTCCGTCCATCTGATGAGGTTTTCACTCTTGTTCAGAACGTGGAGCAGCTGTTCCGTGTTAAGACGAGTGATTCCCTCATGGAGTCCTCAAATGCAGTGGCACAGCTGGAACAGGAGGCCATGTTACTGGACAGCAACCTTCCCTCATGCCATGACCTGAAGAAAAAAATCATCTCCACATACATCAGACTGAGCTTAAGGATTGCATCCAAGTGCATCAGGGCTGAGGAAGGAAAAAAATAAATGGTATCTTGGCAGCAAGAGTCAGAGTAAGAAGGCAAAGAAGACCCAACAGACTTCTGCACCGAAGGTCATAACAGCTAGGCGACTCCCAAGCACCTTACTCGTTGCCATGGATGTAATTGGCATCTCCATTCCCAGTCCACCGTCAGCAGCCCCCAACCTCCTCTTCCTTCAGCAGTCATCACCTGCAGCCGTCGCCAGCACCAGTCACCACCAGCAGCAGCCTCCACTTACTTCAACAGCTGCCGCCAGCTGTCACCCCCACGAGCAGCAGCAGCAGCAACCAGCAGCAACCGCTAGCAGCAGCCACCATCGCCAGCCGCTGTTCACCACCAGCAGCAGCCGCCGTCACTGTTACCATTGTCAGCTGCCGCCACCATTGCCAGCCGCCGCTCACCACCAGCAGCCGCCGCCGTCACCCGCCAGCCGCTGTTCACCACCAACAGCAGCCGCTGTCACCATCGTCAGCTGCCGCCACCAGCAGCAGCCTTGGTTGATATGAGGCTGAAAAAAAAAAGTGTTTATTTTGTTAAAAATTCTTGTTAAAAAAAATCTTAGTAAAGAAAAAATTCTTACCATTTTGGATGCATGACCATGTTTTAGGCTCATCCTTGATTCACTGCTGTAGAGTAGCCTGTCAAGTAGTCTACTATTTGTTTTAAGACTACTGAATAATACCTTGAATAATACTTTTGAAGAACAATCATTAAACTAGTGTGGATATTACAATACAAAGTTTCCTCACAGTAAATGAGTATCTAAGATGGGCTCTGATACAAATTAAGTACAGCCAACACGTCACATAATGAAAAGTTAGTATATCCCAAAAAATGTAATTAAATAAAAGTTGCTATAAAGGTGGTAGCGATTCATTACCGAACTCTTACTGTCACAGCTGACGAAGTCGCGCTAGCTAACTAGCTAGCAGGCAGTGCTTGAAAATTGGTTGAAACAACCAAGATAAAATATAAATAATTACGCTGTGCATGTACAAATGAAGACCAGTATAAGCATCGCAAAGGGCCTCTGATACAATATAGACAGTTGACAATTCAAAAGAGGTCGATATTTCAGCAACTTACCTCTGGAACAACTCGACGCTCAGCAATGTAAGTGAATGGGGTCCAACGCCCAAATGACTAATAACTAATCCGATCTTCAAATCCCGGAAGTAGGCAGTTAAAAGCGCTGCCATTTTTTACAACGGAGGTCTATGGGAGTGTCGCAGCTCTTTCTCTCTATGGCTCTGATCTCATCTAATCACCACCACAACAAACAACTCTATCATATATTAATTATATATATATATATATTTTTTTAAAACAACCCAAACACACATATAAACATTTGGATGCTGCATTAAACAAATTCTTAAAGGAAAAAAAATATGTAAATAATAAATCAACTCCATAGCTGATTCCAAGTGATCAAGGGCTTAGGGCGTTCCAATTCAGCCCATTGCAGTTTCCGCCAGTAATGGGCACTCATGCAACGTAAGCAATGACGTACATCCGAGTGAACGAAACGGAGGGAAGTTAGCGAGTGAAGGGCATGACAATTTTGGACTGGAACGCAGCACTGGTAGCCAAAGTCCACTTCTTTTATACTCAAATGCAAGGCAGTTAATAAGCTAAACGCATGCGTACGATCTCCCAATAGGTGGAGTTAATCCACCCTGCTACAATCGGGTAAAAAGACTTTGTGCACTATATGTACACACCATGAGTTTAAGTCATCTTTCATTTTGTGAACAGTTAGTGTAGTTCCTTCATTTACTGCACTCAAACATACGTCAGTTTCAAATGCAACTGGCTCAATTAACATTTATGTTAGTAATAATAGTATCCTAGTTGCATTTTAAGTAATATTATAAATCCTGTAAACCTATATAGAAGGTAATATTTTGATTTCTCCACCTCTCTGCACTGGCGTTTGGCAAAACTTGCCCATACTCGCAAGACCGGAAATCCAAAATGTCGTCGATATGCAACTAGCCCATTAGAATTAATCTTGCTGCTCTCTGAGGTGTGGCTATGTTCAGTCTCGATGTATGTTTGTTTTCATGACCACATTTGTTTTTTCATCTCCAGAATCGCTCCACCCAGAATCATTTCCGTCCAGGTCCTTGCGGTCTTCGTTTGCGTGTGTTGTATTCCTGAGGTAATTTCTGTGTTTTATCTAAAACATTGTGAAAAACTTTAACCTGGCAAATTAATTGAAGATATATTAGTTGTATTTGTTTTTTTTTTCATTATGAGGTACCCTATCAGTCAAAAGTTCGGGAGCAGAATTAATGATTGAGCAGCACCAATAATAATATATCATAATAGACCATCAAATCAGCATATTACAATTTCTGAAGGATTATGTGACACTGAAGACTGGAATAATGAAGTTGAAAATGTAGCTTTCAATCACAGGAATAAATTACATTTCACCATATTCACATGGAGAACAGTTATTTTGTTTTGTAATAATATTTCACATTATTACTGTTTTTACTGTACTTTGGATCAAATAAATGCAGCCTTAATTCCTAATTATTAAGTCTAGTTAAATAACATTTAGTCTAGTAAATTACATGTCATTTTGTTTAGTATTTTGTATTGGCTATTTCAGTGTAATGTTTAGGTTTAAGTCACTGAAATGAATTGTGATCTCAAAAAAAAAAGAAAAATGATTTGTGCTCTTGTGATCTCTATTCTAAAGAAAAAGAAAAAAGAAAATGAAACACTTTATTCTCAATTTATCCAGAATCTTGCAGCTCTCTGAGGTGGTGTGTGTATGTTCAGTCTTGATGTATGGTTTCATGACCAAATTTTTTTTAACCTCCAGAATGGCCCTCAAGAGGATACAAACCTTAACAGAGGAGAGCCTGTCCGGATGCGCTGCGTGGAATTGCGCACCAGCTGCAGAACACGCAACTTTCGAAAAAGAGTCACCACACTGGCTGCCCTTTGGGATGGAAAAAAGTTTACATCTCTCCCCAAAATTCTGAAAATTCTTTGTTTGAGGAAAACATTACATACTTTGTACGAAATTACACATTGAATAAAAAATATGGCAAAGATTTCCTAATATTAGATCACAAGTCCAGTATCTTTAAAACTGGCCCCCTCCCACTGAGTGAAGAGGAGAGAACAGCAGCCATGGAGGTCTTTCCTTCCTTCATCAGTAGAAAAAACTGGTGAAGAGCACAACTTGTTTATGTGTGGAGGATGTGTCTCCCTTAAGCCGCGTGTCCAAAAGCGGTTTTAGACGGCTGAAAACACCCAGCTGTTCCAAGAACTGAAGTTGGACGGTAGCCGTTTCAAGGAGTATTTTCGGATGAGCAGGACACAGTTTGAAGTGTTGTTCCAGAAAATTTAACCTTCTATTACAAGGAGAGACACAAACTACCGGGAGGCCATTACCTCGGAAGAATGTTTCTGCATTTGTCTGTGGTATGTGCATAGGTGAAAGGTGAAATTATTTAAGTGATATTTTGTGTTATTAAGCTGAATATGCTAAGTCTTTTGGGTAACGCTTTAGATTACAGACCGGAAAGTACTGCGTAATTAAAATGAAAGTACAGTGTAATTTTCGGTAATTACAGTGTACCTATAAAGTACTTACGTGTAAGTATAGGGGAATAATATGTAAAGTCTTGGGAATAAAGGTAACAACCAGGAAAATACTGCGTAATTAAAATGAAAGTACAGTGTAACTTTCGGTAATTACAGTGTACCTATAAAGTACGTACGTGTAAGTATAGGGGAATAATATGTAAAGTTTTGTGAATAAAGGTGTAACAACCAGGAAAATAACAATTTATTTAGGCAAATTATTTAGACTAAGTATTTTAGAATCTTACTTTTGGGAGCAATTTAGCGAGTACATACACTGCACCTTTTTGTAATAATAGTGTATAAAAATACATAAAGGCTTTTTTTAAATTATGGGGTACATATCAGTGCATTTATAAAGTAGGCTAATTTGTTTTATTGCAAAGGTGCACTGATTAAGTTTCAAGGCAAGTAAAACTATTGCAATTTTTTTTTTTAAATGCTGGGTAAATATACTCTTGTTTCATGTAGTTACAGGGTAAGTATGACATAGCGGGCTGTAAATTAAAGTGGTGCTTCTTACCCTCTTGTTTCATGTAGTTACAGGATAAGTATGACATTGCGGGCTGTAAATTAAAGTGGTGCTTCTTACCCTCTTGTTTCATGTAGTTACAGGGTAAGTACAATAAAAACACATGGACACACACACAATCTGATATCACTCGAAAAACTTTATTTGAAAAACAACTTATTTCAAAACGGATTTTCAGCACTTTGTTTCTCTTACTTGGTTTCCTCCTCCTCTTGTTCCTCTTCTTCTTTTTCTTTCTTTCCACTGATGAATCTTAAGAAGGAATCCCATGACATGTCTCTTGCTATTCTGCATTATGTGTTAAAAGAAAATACAGTACAGAAATGTCCTCACCATTTACTCATCTTTTACCTTCATGTCATCCGAGATGTATACGAATTTCCTTCTTTAGATTAACACAAACAAAAGTTTTTAGAAAAATAAATAATCTCTGTGAATGCATATTATGCAAGCTCATGTGTTCCTAAAAGTTGACAACAGCACATACAACAATAACTACAGTAATCCATACGACCCCAAAGAATGAATCAATGTCTTCTGAAGTGAAACGATAAGCGTTTGTAAGAAAAATACCAAATATAAAAAAAAATTTAAACTGTAGACTATCGCTTCCGACCAACTGTCACCTGCGCGTTCATGAGAGGGTTGAGTCAAGCGTGACGTAAGCGCACCGAAAAACCGAATGTCTAATTATTATTATTTTTAATGTTTTTATTATTGCTCACAACAAAATACAAACAATAACAGATAATAATAATGAAAAACAAACCATGCAAAAGAACAGACACCAGTTCTCGCGCGAGTTTCACATCAAACTCCCGCGAGAATGCAATGAACGCTTAAAGCTTCACCAAACGCAAAGCCATTCAAGCCGACCCTATGAAGCCGACTCTCATGACCTCGCTGGTGACAGTTGGTCGGTAGCGAAAAGATGAGTAAATTATGACAACATTTCTGGGTGTACTGTATTTTCTTTTAATACATAATACAGAATAGAAAAAGACTCCTTAAGATTAGGCTAATCAGTGGAACGATAGAAAAAGAAGAGGAGGACCAAGAGGAGGAGGAAGCCATGCAAGAGAAACAAAAAAGGACAAAACATGCTGCCATGCTACCATGCTACTTTCTGTCAGGACTTTAGTATTTGAAATGAAAAGTTTATTTAAAAAAAATAATAAAGAATAAGAAGTGTAATATGTTGTAAATCTGTTTTGAAATAAGTTGTTTTTCGAATAAAGGTTTTCCAAGTGATATCAGATTGTGTGTGTGTACATGTGTTTTTATTGTACTTACCCTGTAACTACATGAAACAAGAGGGTAAGAAGCACCACTTTAATTTACAGCCCGCTATGTCATACTTACCCTGTAACTACATGAAACAAGAGGGTAAGAAGCACCACTTTAATTTACAGCCCGCTATGTCATACTTACCCTGTAACTACATGAAACAAGAGGGTAAGAAGCACCACTTTAATTTACAGCCCGCTATGTCATACTTACCCTGTAACTACATGGAATACTTACAGTGTAAATAATTTGCTCCCAAAAATTGCTCCGCTAAATTGCTCCCAAAAGTAAGATTCTAAAATACTTAGTCTAAATAATTTGCCTAAATAATTTGTTATTTTCCTGGTTATTACCTCTTTATTCCCAAAACTTTACATATTATTCCCCTATACTTACACGTACGTACTTTATAGGTACACTGTAATTAGCCTACCGAAAGTTACACTGTAATTTCATTTTAATTACGCAGTATTTTCCTGGTTGTTACCCCTTTATTCCCAAGACTTTACGTATTGTTCCCCTATACTTACACGTAAGTAGTTTATAGGTACACTGTAATTACCGAAAGTTACACTGTAATTTCATTTTAATTACGCAGTATTTTCCGGGCTGTAATCTAAAGCGTTACCGTCTTTTGTAACTAAATACAGTGAAGTAAAAAAAAAAAATAATTCAAATAAAGTACTAGTGCCCCAGAATTGTACTCTAGTACATGTACTTAAGTTACAGTCATCACTGCATAAAATGTACGACACCGCTTATTTTACTAATTTACTTTTTGGGGGGGGGGGGGGGGGTATTTATGATTCAGTGATACAAGATATTTTACACATCTAAATACATTTATCATTTAATATAATTAACGGCCCTTTGCAAGTTATTTCTGTATTTATTTCAAGTATCTACCAACAAGAGACTCATTCGGATCATTAGTTTTTAGCTACAGGGTGGTTTACTGCACAGTGGCAAGGGTGGTAAAAGAAGTGTGTGAGGTAAACTGGTCTGTCATGGTCCAGGAATACATGCCCTTCCCTGAACAACACCACTGGAAGAGGATCGCTGAAGACTTCCATAGGCTATGGAACTTCCCCAACTGTCTGGGAGCAATCGATGGGAAGCATGTTACAATACAGGCCCCATCTTCAACAGGGTCCATGCATTTTAATTACAAAGGGAGGTTCTCCATCGTTCTCCTAGCAGTAGTTCATGCCCAGAACCTTTTCCGGATGGTGGCATTCGGGAAAAGCAGTGATGGTGGGACTCTCTGTGCCTCCAACTTTGGCAAAGCCCTCCACCAGGGGACCCTCGACCTGCCAGAGGATGCACCTTTACCAGGAACAGAAAACCTCCTACCTGTGCCACATGTGTTTTTGGGTGACTAGGCTTTTCCTCTGAAGAGACACCTTCTCCGACCCGACCCAGGAAAACACCTCGACAAAGAGAAACGTGTTTTCAATTACCGTCTTTCCTGTGCGGGGAGGATGGTGGAGTGCACATTTAGGATCTCAGCCTGTGGACCACCACCATCAGGACCACTGCCATCAGTAACATCTGGACTACCACCAACTGAATCAAAAGAGGCCACCCATAACCTTAGAAAATGAGCATATTTCCTTTCACTAACAAGCTACATATTATTACTACTAAAATAAAATAGTAGTCTAAATCAAAAGAGGAAAATAAATGACTGGGAGATGAATGCTTTTAATAATTATTTTACTGATCAGTTTTCATGTATAGATTCATAAATTAATCAAACTGTCATATAAAAAATAAATAAAGTTATTGATTGTTACATATGTATTAATTTGCTGTGTCTATTTCAAAGTGAATTTGTGTGTGTGTCTATATGTTTATATATGCATGATAATGTTTTACTGATTGTTAAATTCTGCTTCATGTAAAATCTGTTGAAATTTGCCCCAACTAAACTTAAAAGAAAATGCTCTTCGTCATCTGGCTTGTTATTAATAAGATTCAGGGCAGGATTGATAGTCATTCATATCTGGCTCAGCCGTTCTCTTTGGACCAAGAGTTTGGCGAGAAGTTTCAGGTATGCAGAGTGGCGGCACATTAGGGGAGTCATTTGATGTCTGTTGGGGACAAATCAGAAATTTAATTAAAAAAAAATATATATATATATACAGGTAGAGTATACTACTACTACTACTAATAATAATTCCTTCCTTTGACATTAATAATAATAATTCCTTCCCATTGACAGAAAAAATAACAACTGCCTTTCATTTAACATGTCGGTCCTACAATTCTTTATACATATTGTTGTGAAATATGCAATTATTCTATTCTAATTATGCCTTTTGGTATATGAAGTACTTATGTGTCATAGTAAACCACAATTGTAACTATTAAAAAGTGGTTTATAATGAAAGGTACCGTAAATTGTTGTTAAACAATTTATTAAGAAAGTGTTATATAATGTAAAACACTTGTAATAATAATCATTGTAACCATATATTGAGAAAATGGTTCATAAAGAAAAACACAGCAATTGTTGTTGTAAAATCATTTATTGAGAAAATGGTTTATAAAGAAAAACATACCACACTGAATATTGCAAGCATTTATTAAGCATATGACAGAGTAGAGAGAAATTGAAAATGTATTAGAAAGAGCTTTGCCAAAGAAAGAAGAAAAATGCAATCATTACCGTCTATGTGTTGCGGACGAGATACAGAAGATACAGCGATGAAGGAAAGGTCCAGAAGAAGAAGAGCTTTATATGCGAAAGTCCTAAGGGGGTTTCCAGACCTAATGACAGTTCAAGATCTTGGGTTTGACGATTGGCTGTAAAAGACTGAATGTATGCAGAGGGAGTTTCCAGGAGGGGATTTCTGAACATGTCAAAAAGTTGATGGACTTTAAAAAGGACTGTAAAGGAATGTCCAGCCAGACGCTGATTCACCAAGGACGGCCTCTCTGTTAGATGCCTTGCTATTGCGCCTCATGAAGATGAAAGCTTGTAAATTAATTGGTTTTGATTTACTTTTATTTTTATTTTATATATTAGTACCTTTAATGTAAACTAGTTAACCTGTATTTAATAAAAAAATATATATAATTGAAATTAAGAAGCTGGCCTGCCATAAGTCTCTGTTTTACAAAAGATTGAGCTGAACTGACCACGGAGAAGTCTTCTGTGATCTAAATATTGTAAGTATGGAAATTCAAATGCTTATTATTTAGGACAGATTTGACTTACTTTACCTAACCTGAGAATAATTAAAATAAGGTTAAAGGTGTTTAAAATTACGCACCATAAAACAATATATAGCAGCACTTATTACACAATTAAAACAGATGTAGCAGCACTTTAACATCGAGGTTCACGTAGTATGCTACACTACCTCCACTGGTGTTACCATAAGCCATGTTTCCACCGAAATTACAATTTTGCGGTGGAAACGCAGCTACAGACTCAAGGAGAGCCACTACACTGACATCGTCATCAGATTGCATATTCTGTCTGAAATTGCTAGAGGTGTCCCTGTCTGTGATGTATGTCTCCAGGAAGTTGAGGATGGAAATATACTTCCACCTCTGAATGACTCCTGCTGCCCCTGAACCTGACTTCTCTCTCTTGTAAGTGTCCCTCAGGTATTTCCACTTTTTACGACATTTTTCTACTGATCTAGCACAACTTGATCTAACTTTTATTGGGCTTTTGGCAACCTTCAACATAATACTTGGCCAATCAAAATTTTTGTCTGATATGCTCCAGTCACCTTCAATGGACTTGGCAACAGCTGTTAATTTTGTTGAAGCATTGCTTGACACACTGCAGCAGGACAGGGATGCTAACTTTTTTGAGGACATGTGGAAAGAGGTGGAGGAAATGGCTGTAAAGTGCCACGTCAGTTTTGAAAAAGCTTGTAGATTGTGTGGATCCGTAATTACCTTTAAAAGGTATATATTCTGTCCAGTGATTGACTCATTCATGAATGAGCTACAAAGGAGATTCTCTAAGAGAAATTGAAAAATGATGCATGGAATCCAAGCACTCCACCCTAAAAGCAGCACTTTTTTGCAAGATATATTATCAAATATTGAAGATTTGAAGCATGAGCTGTATCAGACAAAAAGGGTTTTGGAAATGAAAGGGAAAAAACGAATGCTTTCTCTCATTGAATTTGTGGTATTTCTGGAACCCTTTAGGATGTGTTTCATGAGCTTTACAGGCTGTGTAAGATAGCCATTGTAACACCTGTAAGTAGTGCTGCGTGTGAACATACCATATCAGAACAACAATGGGGGATGAGAGACTGAGCCATCTAGGAGTTTTGAGCATTGAATCAGGATGGGCAAAATCATTAAATATGGATGAGTTTGTAAAACATTTTAGCAGCTAGCAACCATAAAAATCGCAGAATGTTTTTTTTTTTTTTTTTAAATAAACCATATACAAATACCTATAAGCCACAAACGTGGCGCAGGATGTAAAATGATAACTACGTCCGACTGAAACTAGCAAAAAACACTTGCCTGGCACTGCATTGCGCCGAGTGTATGATAGGGCCCGAAAATATATATTTTTTATAATTATTATTATATAATTTATATTAAATTTATATGTATTAATTCATTGTATATTTATTATATGAATACAATTCTGGATTTATATTAATAAGGCTGTTCTATTATTTTTTTGAAACCTGGTCTTTTTGTTTTTCCCATGTATTGGGCAACATGTAAGATTGTGAAGATTTATGTAAAGTTTATATAACTTAATGTTGAGTTTTATTATTTTTGGCGTGGTCTCCCACGGAGAAGAGGAAGAGTTGCGTTTGTAGAGTGTGTTTTGTCGCTATTTTTTACAGTCTATGGTTTGTCGCCATGTCGTCGAGACGCTGTTATTTTCATATAATAACACTGAGCGCATGCATCTCCACGTTATGGTAAGAGGCGTGACCTTTCCGGGCAACGTGCGCTAAGCTGCTGTCGAATCACAACACAGGAACCGCTGGCACAATCAGAACTCGTTACGTATTTCTGAAGGAGGGACTTCATAGAACAAGGAAGTTATCAGCCCGTTTTTAGGACAGTGAAAACAGCAGTATACAGATAAGTAAATTGTGTGAAAAATACTGTGTTTTTTTACACGCGAAACATGAACACATGTTATATTGCACACTGTAAACACAATCAAAGCTTCAAAAACACAGGAAAAACAGGACCTTTAAAATATAATAAGGTATCACTGTTTATTGCTGATTTTAAAGCTTACTGACCTTTAAATGATTTGGATAGAGTTCTACATACGAATACACAACATACGAATGACCCCTTTGTATTAATTGTGGCCCCTCTTGTGCCCCCCAGTTGAAAAAATCCTGGAATCGCCCCTGCCACCAGCCCTGCACATTATACAATACCATTCAAAAAATATATTAATAATTTTATTCAGCAAGGATGCATTAAATTGATCTAAAGTGACAGTAAAGACATTCATAATTTTACAATTCTTTCCGTTTCAAATAAATACCCTTCTTTTGAACTTCTTATTCTTATTTAACTTCTTATCCTGGCAAAAATTGTACACAACTGTTTTCAACATTTCAACAATAAATGTTTTTTTTTTTGTTTTTTTTTTTTTTATAGCAAATTAGCATATTAAATTTTTTTCTGAAGGATCATGTGACACTGAAGACTGGAGTAATAATGCAGAAAATTCAGCTCTGCCAACACAGAAAAAAAAAAAAAAAACATTTTAAAATATATTCAAATAAAAAAACAGTTATTTTAAATTGTAATAATATTTCACAATATGACTGTTTGTTTTGTATTTTTAATTTAAAAGTGCAGCCTTGGTAAGCCCAAGAGACTTCTTTTAAAAACCTTAAAAAAAACATACCGATCCCGAACATTTGAACGGCAGTGTGTGTGTGTGTGTGTGTGTGTGTGTGTGTGTGTGTGTGTGTGTGTGTGTGTGTGTGTGTGTGTGTGTGTGTGTGGAAGGCTCTGCTTTTATGTCCCCCAAACTCAAAATTAAGCCTATGTCCTTTAGCAACTCACACAAACTGATATTGTAGACTTAAATTACTACATTTATTTCACAAAAAAAACAAAAACAAAATCTGAGAAATACTCCACATTAGACTGAACTTATTATCAATACTTTTTGGTATCAAATGAATAACATTACCTAACAGTTTCATAGCTTATTTTATTTATTTACTTCTGATTCTTGGAAGATCGTCATTTCAGACATATTTACATCTATTTGCAAGTATTTTTAGACTTCAGACTAACTTTTTATGTCCACATTTTTATATTAGAAAATATACACTCACACTTAGTCGTTTCATTTGACACATGTATGAACTCTGCTTTCTGAACTTTAACACGTAAACCCCATTTATCACTATTTGCATTTTAATATAGGTAGGACTAATGTATAAATGGTTTCTGCACCCAAACATTACAGTTTTGACTTTTAAACAAAATCTCACAATCTTTCATTATTGGTTCTTAATATTATATGTGTATGTAAATTTCTGTAAGGTTTTGTGATTTAAGACAGAGCAGTGTGTTGACAGGACTTTTATTTTGGTCATGTGGTGCGACGTCATAAGGATGCGTCGCGCTCCTGCATCTGTTGACAGAAAAAAGGTTTGTGTTTTAAGCATTTAAGGCGTTTAAATAAATGCAAACTGTTTTATATCAATGTAAAATAATGAAGTATTATTGAATGTAATGTTGTACTGCTTTATCTAACATTAAGGGATGTTTTATTTTTGTGAGTATCTGAAGTAACAGAAAAGGTGCGTGTCATTTCGTTCTCTATATCGTGAATCATATTCACAAATCCAGGCTCTGGCGAGCAGTAATGTGAGAAAAGGAGATTGTTTAACTTCAGGACTGTTTCGAATCGCTGACGACACAGCTGTGACATAAACACAGGCTGTTTTCAAAATCCCACACTAACTTACTGCCCAGAACTATTTACTATTTATTTAGTAGGAATAGTGTGTGAAATAGTATACAATTTTTTTTAAGGTAGATTGCTACAGTGTTGTCACATGACCGACATTGAACATTAATTCAGCACAGCTGTCCAGACTGTTACCTTACAAATAAATGTGCCAACCACTCTTTCAAACCTGAGTGAAAATGTCGTACCTTTCGACTACCCTCGATGGTCTTGATCTAACCAATAAAAAAAAAAGTGTTGGTTGGTGTTAAGTCAAGGTGATTCTGTGAAAATAAATGTTTTTACTTTTAATTAATTCGATTTTATTTTGCTCAACAAAAAATGTACACTGAAAAATCAAATAAAAAATACCATAAAAATGTACTTAATGTGGTAACGTAAATTAACTGGTTTAACTCAAGTCAAAAATATGGCCTAATTATCATGTTTGAATCAATTTACATTTGGCGGGCTAATTTTAAAGGTTCAAGTAACAATCCTTACATAAACACCTACCAGTTTTTACTGTGTAGAATACTTCAGTCATACAAGGGTAAAAATAACTCATTATAGCTGGGTTTTACAAAACACCACAAATAGGCTAATTCTCTTAGGATTTATGGTAGATTATCCCCTAGGCTATATATTAGGTATTTTGTTAGCATAAATAAGTTATTGATATGAATTGAACTCATTTCCTAATTGAGTAACTTTACACAGTTATTGAATGTATTTGAATCAACACTAAAAGGACTTGCTGAACAATGATACTGTTTTTTTGTTAGAGCTCTTTTGAAGCATTGAACTCTGTTTGCATTACTAAATCATCATTTTTTCTGTTCATCACTGTAAAGCTTGATCAAACGTGCCATAGAGATTAAAGTACAATAGTGTTTTTGGAAACAATGCTAGTTTGTGCTGTGTACAGTAACATATGTACCAGTGTAAGGCTACATTTTAAATTATTCCCTGCCTCCATGTTCACTCACACCGCACTCATCAGATGCATACATCAGAATTCAGCAAATGTATTAGTGATCCGTGCAGAATTCCATGCATACAGAAAATTCACATACTATTTACAGTTTACACATTGCATACTGCAATAGTAGGAGTTGTGAGGATTCCGAACACAGCTTCGATACTGATTTAGGTGTTCTTAAGCTGTATTTATTAGATGGTGGCAATTATAAGGGGTTTTAGAAACTTGGTTATATGAACTAGCCACCAGGGTGGTTCCCCGAGAACTAATGGTTCCCCTAGGAACGTTTTCTGGTTGCATTCGCACCGCCAGTAGGAACTCTGAAGTGACATAAGCTGAGTTTATTGTTGTGACTTTTATTTTGATGGCGCTGAGAATGCCAGAGCCTGAGCACACAGTGCTCCCATTGTTCATCTTCATTAGTTTATGATCTGTCTAACACTCCTGTCTAATACATTAATAGATAGAACTATTATAAAAAGAAAGTAGATGGTATATGAAAAAGTATTAGCATTTGCCATGTGGTTGATGTCCTGTGCTGCTAGCTGAGCAGAAATACATAATCATGTTTTGCTTGGTTTCCTCAAAGTTGCGTTTGTATTTTCTCCTCAGCGTAAATGTTAAGAGGCTCATCTATCATTGTTTTCCATGTTCGTAGAGTTAGTTTCTGGAGTAAAGATATAGGCTATAATCTGTGTTCACAGTTTTTTTTTTTTTTTTTTTTTAATTGCGGTTGCTGTTTTTAAAAAACATTTACGTGCGTTCGGCCAATCAGCGTACACTAACGTCACTGGTAGTTCCTATAGTGCTAGTTTAGACCCGACTCTGAAGTAGGAGCTAAATTAGTTCCTCCAAAAGGAGTTCCTAGAACTAAAATCGTTCCTAGTTCCTGCGGTGCGAACAGGCCAAAATCTGGGTACTTCTGCCATTAGATCTAGGAACTGTGAAATGGTTCCTCCAGTGCGAAAGCCCAAATCGTAGGTCATCTGGGATGAAAATGCATACAGAAAATGAGTCGCGAGATTCTTCCCCATCTAGTAAGTGGCACGGAAGCAACACAGAGGAGAACTCAAACAAACTGCTCCTGAATCTTTCTGTGAATCTTACTGTCATCACAGTGCATGGCTCAAAAAAAGAGAGAGACTGACATGCTCCCAGCATAAAAGTGCCTCCACAAAGCATGTGTCGATAACACAAGCATTTACAAATGCAACACATTTGAAAAGGATTCAAGAAGATGGACTATACTAAGACTAAGAAATAACTGACGCCATTTGTTAATCGCCCTCTAATGTGCTGATCATAACGCACACAGACAGTAGCTCGCACATCAAGTGCAGTTTGCAGGCACACAGAAAGATTCAGGAGTAGGTTTCTTTGTACAATCTGGATACTCAGTATTGCTAGGCAGTAGCTGCTCCTGGCCGTAAATTTAGGTAGGGCAGATTCTGGGTCTTAGCGCTAGTTTACGATAAGCGTTTTGTAAGCTTTATATTCTAATCGTTGAACACATCCGACACACTTGCGTTTTTCAGCCTGAGAGTGATGCTCTAATAATGATTGACAGACTTTATACGACAAATGCATAGAATGCCATCTTAGAATTGCCTTAATGTAGTATAAATTGTCTCCGAATGTTGTTTTAGAAAATTGCAAGTTGTGTAGGAATTCCAGTGAGGAAAAAGTCATGTCTATTCTCAGAACAAACATAAAACAAACACAACAGAACTACTGTATAAAGGCTATTCACATGAGCATGTTAAAACTAAAGGATTTATACTCTCATTAATTTGATGCTACTCCACATAGGAAAAACAGACAACTGGGGGAAAAAAATGCCAACTCTAGTTACTGACCTGATGCAGACATATCTGAAGCGGACAGTGAGGTTTATGTAAGGTTGCGTGAAAATAAGCTGGGCAGCATGATAAATAAATGTATGTATAATGCTTAAAAACGCATGCAAACGATGAGCTTTCGTGACCGCGCAGCACAGCAACATCGCATGAGCATAACCGTGATTAGAGACGATAGTCCTAAATCTCTACCGGTTGACAAATTTCTACTGGTATATTGCCCACCCCTATCTCTGACCAGTCAAAAATGCTGCCAAATGTTCTGTTTGAGAGAAGAAGTCTAAATAAAAAGGCAAGTTTATTTATATAGCACATTTCATACACCATGGCAATTCAAAGTGCTTTACACTGAAAAGAATTAAAATAACCACAAAATAAAAGCTAGGAAAAATTTAAACAGTTATAAAAGGAATTAAAAGAGTAAATCTTAGATTTTTTTTAAAGAGTAATGTTTGATTTCCTTTTGGGGAAGTAGAATATTAGGTTTTCCATATTTAAGTTTGTTAGGAATGGTTAGGTTACGCAAAGGGCATCCAAACAAATGTATTATTAACATATTTGTTGTTTTAAAGGGGAGAAAAGATGGAATAGAACTAGTATAGATGCCAGCAGATACTCAAGCTTGCAGTACTGTTATCAGACATAAAAAAGTGCTATCAAGTCAACCCTATTAATTAGGCCATGGAAGGGCATTAAAGTCATCATGAAATTGAAAATAATGAAATCTGATACTGACTACTAAACTAAAGAGCTGATTGAGACTCACCCAGTGATTTAGTTTGGATTTGTATTTCTTTCTGTTAATTATTCTCATCTTAAACAGGACAGAGTTTCCAAACACACAGAAAAACTCCAGAGATCCACATTATAAAGATGGCGTTGATTAAAGAGGAGAGTGAAGACATGAAGATTGAAGAAACATTAAGAGTGAAACAAGAAGATACTCATGACCAAACAGGTGGGTTTCATTTTCAAAACTGAACTCAGTCATTTCTTATCAAATCGGTAAGCCCTTCCTGACTAGAGGTCGACTGATATGGGTTTTTCTCTGGGCGATATATGATGCCGATGTATTTTATTTTTTTGCCGATATGTTTGGCCGATTTCCTTTTCTTTTCCTTTTTTTTTTTCATCTCATAAAATCTAAAAGTTAAGTAATAAGAAGTGATACAAGTGATTTATTGAACAACACAACCACAGAAATGAAGTTTAAGTGCACAAATTTGGCCATCGGTCCTCTTATCAGCATGAAAAACTATAGTTTTATTCAATGGATTATACAGGCTGAAGCCTTGTTAGCGAGCCAAGCACTTTACAATCACTAAAACGCTGTCTCTTTGTCAGTTCATCGCGATCTCACAAATCACTAATCGCGATCACACTGTTGAGACTTTATAGGACAATTATTAATTCAAAAATGGACTATAGGAGTATAGTTTATGGATCTGCCAGGAAGTCATACATCAAAATAGTGGACACAGTAGGCTACATCATACAGGATTGAGACTTGCCTTAGGAGCGTTATGGACAGCTTTTTCCTCTTAAAAGGGTCATATAATGCCATTTTTGTACAAGTTAATATGATTCTTTAGCGTCTAAATGAAAAGTTTGTAATATACTTTAATTAAAAATTCTCGTTAATATTGTAAGAAAACACTAATTTTACCTGGTCAAAAACAGCTCTGTTTTCAGCACGCCATTTAAGTGCAAGATAATGAGCTTTGCTCACCCCGCCCCTCTGTTCTGTGGGGCGTTTTGACACAACACACGTGGAGTGTTGCCTTAACAACAGTTGAGGGTATATTTTGGAGAAAGAATGGCAGCGGGAGTCTCTGAGGAAACATCTGTGCAACTGTATCAATTTGAACCGGAGTCGGACCCGTAACAAGATGACGGCCCCGAAAAAGTTAGACAATTAAGGCTCGAACAGGACGTTTATGAATGGTTGGTTAACGTAATGTCACTTTGATCTATCTTTGTATGTACTGGCAGGGTAGAGTAGTGAGGTACGAACGCTATGTGTTTACTAATGTATACGCTAGTTAATTGACAGATTGATGTTACAGCTAATGGTCATGAAAAACTTTTTTTCGGGAAATGTAGGCTTGTCAGTGATGCGTAACGTTATCTATGCAGTGTTAGGTACAACTGTCAGGGCTGAAGCACTGACATGATGTCACGGCAGGAATGTTTCTTAGCAAAACCAGCTTCATACTGACCCTCGTTTATAAAGCAGTCTGGTGAGAAATGATTTGCGCAAACATGAAAGCATTGACGTTGATCGTGGGGAATATTCCCTTCGAAAACAAAACTCAGCCACTGCGTCTTCAGCGGTTCAGATTTAGGAACATCAAAATGACTGCTGTGTTCATTATTACACCCAACAACAGAACACCACAATCGCTTAGACGCCATTCTGCTCCAGCGTATCAACAATGCGGACTATGATGACAGCTCGCTCAGGGCGGGTCTGTGTTGAAACGCTGCTGTCAATTAACAATCGTGGGAGGGGTGTCCGACCGTGTGACATCACACGGTCAGACGGCTCGATTTGAGACGGGAAAATAAGGAGATTTAAAAAAAAAAAACCACTGGATGGATTTTTATCATTATATGACTGCCAACACACTTCAGTACAATCAACTTGTAAAAGTGCATGTACCATTATATGACCCCTTTAATGCAAATTAAAGCTTGTTTCCGCCACGTAATAAAAAAAAAGTAAAAGATAATTGCGACTCTTAATAAAAACAACACCTAGTCTTTTCCACCGCAACTTCAAAGGAAACAAGAAAATGTTGTTGAAACGAGCGCTGGGTACTTGAGGTAATACTTCTCAACATTTATTCAGAGTATGAACAATTGTTTTCCATGTCCATTTTCTTGAAAAGGGGCTTGACTTGTCAAACAGTGGTGGATTTTTCTGTACCTCGTCAGTTAACTTCACCACAATGTCGTCTGCCATTTTAAATGCGCGAGCCCTTTATATTCGAGTGGATTATGATTGACTGTCAGTGAAAAATCATTCTGAAAGTGATCTCAACGATATCGTTCCTAATATCTTTATCGTTATAGTTGTGATGTGTGAACTCAGCTATTCTTAAATATGGAGAACAATTTTTATAACTATATCTTTATTGTTATCTTTATAGTTATCGTTCTTGGTGTGAACGGGCCTTTAAAACAATTTTTCTTACAATCTGACATTTTCTTACAATTGCGAATTTACAGTACATCTTAGTGCTGTAACGGTGCGTCGATGACGTCGACGTTTCGACGTCAAAATTACGTTGACGTCATAATTTTGCGTCGACACTTCATTTATTTATTTATTTATTTATTATTATTATTTTTGCACTGTTCCCGGAGGTAGAGCTCGCCACACACACGTGGGAGACCGAAACATTGTAGAATGGATTAAATTGGCCAATTAGTCATTAATTAATTATCATTGGTCATGAATAAAATGAAGAGTTTCGTTCCAAAACGCGTTAAACGCCATTTTTCAACAAAATGAGTTCCCGCAAAAATCAGTATTGAAAAGTCAATTTTTAATCTTACTTGAAATGCGATATCCGCCGTGTTATTCTGTAATGTTTTCTCCCTTTCTTTCCAAACTGCTACAAACACCAGTCTCCTTTCTCTGCAGAATGCGATAAATCCGCTCAACCAATCACAGCGCACTATTCCACGCATTGTAAACAGGAACGGCGGCACTTTGAATACACCTGGCATCCTAGTTTTTTTCCGTCAAAAAAATTCAGGAGGTATTTCTTAGCAATGGCTGATTGAATATATGTTTAGTCCAGTACGTGCCTGTATATAAGATTAGTATTGACCGATTTCAGATGCTGTCATATGTGGATCAACTTACTTTGTTGTGTATTTTCAACAGTTTCAATATGAAAAATAACTTTTATATTGATTCAATGGATTAATTGCATTTTGAAAAAAAAGTGTCATGAATGTATTGCATTTTTGGGGGAAAATAATCAGTTTTTATAATAAATATTTGAAAATCAAAATCTGGATTTGAATTTGTATGTTATTATAACCTAAAGATGCTATGTGAAAGTTTGAAACAGAAAATAGTGGTTTTCATCTTGCCACTTTCTTGGTAAAGAAAACAAATTTTTTACTCCAATTAATCAAAATGGATTTATCACGTTTATACTATAATATTCAGAAGTAAACATTATAGCGGACAGAGTGTTTATGTCAGAATGTTTATTTTTAAACCACAACCTTCTTGGGGCTTCTTTGACTGATACAACCCTCTTAACCCTTTCACACTTAAGTTTAAAATATTCTGGCTGACCCTGAATTTAGAATGTGTCACTTTATGGTTTCCATGGTGACGCGTCATTGCTTGTCACGTGACATACCGCAGCAACAACAGAGCTGAATGAATGATGATCTGCTTTTATGTCATTTTTCCTTTTTTATTCAAATTATTCACAAATTTGTTAGATATGGCATGAAATATCTGATTTTCCGATTGTCAAATATATGCAAGTGGAAGTGTTTTGTTGTTTAAACACCTTTATAATGATCGCGTTAGTTGAGCTGTATGCACGATGGGCGCCGCCATGTTAGTTTGTGCCGCAGACGCAGTTCAGAGAATCGGATCTGTTGGATTTACAACACGTGAATTCATCCACTTCTCCCGAAATACATAAAAGTAAGTGGCTGGTGAACTGGGAGAAGAATAGAGTAAACTTTAAAGTTACTTACACAATGTGTATCTGATATGAATAAAACGTCTAATTATAATGGAAAGGATTATTATTGCCTCTTCCTTTGACATCAGTGTGTATTTTACAAACTCTAAATGTATTGTTTTTTTTATTACTTATGTCTGAAACCTAAAATAAACATTATGTGGTTGAAAACACTGCGCGAAAGCACATTTGAATTTAGCAGTTGATCACGTGATGCACTGACCGTTCTAATCACACCGGTGTGATCGTATGCTCCAGGGACCAGCCTAGACTGATCACACCGGTGTGATCGTACGTGCGAAAGGGTTAATGTCAGAATGTTTATTTTTAAACCACAACCTTCTAAGTGCTTCTTTTACCGATATATTTACCGATATCTTTTGCATTTCTCATCCAAACAACGTCAAACTTGGCACTGCACTTACTCGTGCCCGTAGCAAGACACCTGTCAAGTTTGAAATCCATTGGACAAACGGTTCGAGAGATATGCGAATAACAGACAGGATAATTAATTCCAATTAGTCGTTAGATTAGTTGACTAATCGATAAAATAATCTCCCGACTAATCGTTTAATTAATAGGCTAATCGTTTACCCCAGCCCTAGTACATCTCAATTCTGACTTTATAACTCGCAATTGTGAATTTGTATCATACAATTCTGACAGAATTGTGACATAAAAATGTGCAATTACCTTTTCTATTTTTTATTCAGTGGCGTAAACAAGCTTCCATAGCACCAGCAGGCAATTAAATGAGAAAATTTGTTTGCCGTTCTGTTAACTAGGTGCATTACCTTTGGGGATCTAGCATATATTTTGTTGGTTTTGATGCTTTAAAGGTCTAAATGTGTTGATGTCTTTGGCTTTGTGCAATTAAACATGATTTAACTTGTATTTATCTTTTTCTGCTGTAGATCTGATGGCACTGAAAAAGGAGAGTAAAGTACTGAATGAAATGAAAGATCATGATTTGATAACTGGAGAAAAATATCGTAGTGGCTCACAGACTGAAAATACTTCCTCTCAAAAAAACGTTAGAAGGAAAGTACCTAGAAGTTTTTTCACCTGCTTTCAGTGTGGAAAGAGTTTCAGTCACCATGAAAAGCTTAAAGTCCACATGAGAGTTCACAATGGAGAAAAGCCTTACACCTGCCAACAATGTGGAAAAAGTTTCGCTGAAAATGGAAGCCTTAAAGTTCACATGAGACTTCACACTGGAGAGAAGCCTTTCACCTGTCAACATTGTGGAAAGAGTTTCACTCAAAGTGGAGCCCTTAAATACCACATAAAAACTCATACCGGAGAAAAGCCTTACACCTGCAAACTGTGTGGAAATAGTTTTATTGCAGAACCAAGCTTTAGGTGTCACATGAACATTCATACAGGAGAGAAGCCTTTCACATGTGACCAGTGTGGAAAGAGTTTTACACGTAAAGTAACCCTTAATTCCCACATGAGAATTCACTCAAGAGAGAACATTTTGACATGCCCTCAGTGTGGAATGATTTTTACATGTAAAAAATCATTTGATTCCCACTTGAGAGTTCACACTGGAGAGAAGCCTTACAACTGCAAACTGTGTGAGAAGAGCTTCTCACAAAAAGGATATCTTGGGTATCACATGAGAATTCACACTGGAGAGAGGCCTTATACATGTGATCAGTGTGGAAAGAGTTTCAGACAAAAAGTAACCCTTAATAAACACGTGAGGATTCACTTAAGAGATAACCGTTTTATATGTCATCAGTGTGGACAGAATTTCACAGACAGGAAACAGCTTAAGAAGCACGTAATAACTCACATTGGACAGAAGCCTTTCATGTGTCATCACTGTGGAAAGAGTTTCACACTTAAAGGAAACCTCAAGACTCACACAAGACTTCACACTGGAGAGAAGCCTTTTACATGTCTTCAGTGTGAAAAGAGTTTCATATATCAAAGAGACTTGAAAAATCATTTGCAAAGTCATTCTGGAAAAAAATTGCAGTGTTCAGAGTGTGACGAGGTTTAGAAAAGGAGCAATTCCAAACATCACATGCTCATTCACTCTGGAGGAAGGCAATTTAATTGTGATCAATTTAATAAAAAAATCTTTAGCCATTACACTTTCAGCTACACCTGAAAAGTCACAGATTTGAGACCCTATTTGTGTTCTTTGTGTGGGAAGAGATTTAAATGGCTCTGCAGTTTAAAATGGCTCCTACAAAGCTTGAACATGTTTTTTATTTGCATCGTTTAGTTCTTTATACTTTGCCTAATTTTTTATTAATGAACTAATAGCTACTTGAACATGAACTCATGTTAATTAACATTAAGGGAATTTGGCCTTTGTGTTTCCTCATATTCATATTCCTGTGAAACAAAAAGTCAAAGCTAGACAATTTCATGTTCCTAGTCACTGGTGTGCTAACATTTTTAAATATGAATGGGAATATACTTCAGAGATGTGGTACTTGGTGAAATCACGTTCACCATATTGCTAAATGTACCCAATTTTTCATATTTCACAATTATTTGTATAGTGCTTTTCACAATACATATTGTTTCAAAGCAGCTTTACAGAAAATGTATGCGTCTACATTACAATTTAGAGTAATCTGTTATCAGAGGTGACTGTCTAAGTTATGCATTTCAGAAATGTACATAGACAAATCACACACTTAGCTAACAATGTATTATTTTAAACAGTAATAATTTAAGGCAGAAACAATGAGCTCATTGAAGTAATGAATACATGTTTGTTACAGGGTTGCCAATGTTGGCTTCATGGCTGGAGTGAGATGTATGAATCAGCTACCTTTTTAGGTGGTACAATCGTAACAGTTAGAAAAACAGTTAATGTAAAGAAGCAATTTATGCTTTTATTTTTAACTAAATACAAAATAAATTTTTCTGACATTTCTATAGTCTATTGTGCTGAATGCTCTTTGCTGAATGCAGAGGCTGCAGACTTAGTTTTTAATCATCTGCAGTGGTGGCTCATATGTGTAGCATGGGTCCATTTCTGTCATCTTTTTGCACCTTACAGAGGACAATGTACCCTCTAGTGACAGTTTATTTCTTGTCTCAGTTTAGGAACCTATCGCAGAGAAGAATGTGGAAGGCAGAGCACAAGCTGTGCCACTTTTGCAAGTCTTTGGAACCTGGGTGCACCTGTTAAATGGCTCTTCATGGCACTCAAGTGTGCCCATATGACATCCATTTGGTGGAATTCCTTTTCCCCGTCCACCTTGACCAGGGTAGTTTTCCAGACCTTTTCTGGGATATCAGTGTCTTCTAACATTTGAAAATCAAAGAACTCTTCACCCAGGCGGTCCTGTTCTCTGGCATCATCAAATGGCAGAAGATGATTGTATCTGGATAAAAAAAACAAAAGCACAAGTTTCTTCAATATTAATTCTTCAATATTAGAATATTCTGTAAATAAAACTACAATGTAAAATAAACAGCAGTCATTAAAGTAACTGGTGGACATCACTTAAAATCAATCAGATTATCTTAATTTAATTGTTTACTTAATATTGATATAGTGAATCAGGGCTAATTGTTCAGCTTTGGACAAAGTTAAAGTACATCATCTAATTTGGTGTCCAGTCACTGCCTGAAGTCCACAAACTGAGCATGTGACAGAAGGTAGTCATTGAGATGTAGATTTGTCAAGTTGGATGTAGCGGAGCTTCCGGTGCCAGGCCTAACACTCGTCTACATTAGTGGAACATGTGCTAGGCTGGGTCCCATATGTTGTGATCCCTAAGGCGACCCCATATGTGTATTCTTCCACGGTACGGCTCTCTACGGCGAGCCCGTGTCTTTCCCTTTGGCAGAGTCCGCTCTGCCATCTCTGACCGGTGTGTCTCCCCCCTGCTATAGGCTGGATAATCTGGCCTCAGTGACATTCCATATGTTGTACTGCCCTGAACAGCCAGTCCATATGTGTAACTTCCACATGATACCTCCTAGGGCTGTGCGATATCACGATCTATATCGAATGGACGAAATAAAAAGTCTATCGTTTCATATCATGCTCTATCGTTTATATCGTGGTGTCGCAAAATACATTGTTTACGGCAAACCTTTCTCATCATTTGGATGACTGCAATCTTACACACCACCATGGGGATGCAGGCAGAAATGTGAATAACAGCATGAATGAAGGGGAGACAGAACCGGGTGGCTCCAAGCAAGAGAAGGACCAGCCAAGACAAACCGAGGAGCTAGTTCCTAAACGAGGGGCTATCTTTGTAGCATGGACATGGTTTAGTTAACTTTCTATATGTTTGGTTGACTATTTTATTTTGACAATGAACATGCTGCGATGTCAAGTTAGCAATGCTAGAATGTGCGGTGAATTGAGGTGCAGACGCAATCACTGGAATGTTTGTCCTTCTGAAGTTCTAAGGAACCTGTTACTCCGAAGAAATTTTTAAAACGTTAAAGCTTTCGTAAAATACAGAAAACAAGCACGATGCCGTTTTCTGACGTCTCGGTTTCCTTTCCGTGAGCTTTGTACCCCATCACAAAGAACCGAAGCTCAGCAAAAATTTTCATTTAGTTTTGTTAAACTGTAATTATTTAAGTGAAATAGCCTATATTTTGCATATAGGCCTTTATATTAGTTGTATATATTTAGTTTTATTCTGCTGAAATGTAGGCCTAATTGTTTGACAGTTGGTGACATTTATCCTTGGAAAAACTAATGCCAGCGCATTGCCATTGCGACTTACCTATGATGACAGCTGAGCGTGGGCATTTCACTCACGTTGGATATGCATCAATATCACATTTGAAGAATTTGTACTATTTGAATTTGTGATTGGTTGACTGGCAAATTAAAATATTGAACAGAACGATAAAATTTGATTTTGTTTCCATTTCTAGTTATGTTCCTGTCAAATTTTCATTCATTTGTTTTCGTTCATTGAACAGGTTCGGAGCCCTGATTGCTGCTACATTTTAAACTTGAAAGTACAATGTTTACATTTGCCTTTTATATAGCAATATTTTGTATATGTTGGGCCTGTAATCATTTGTTTTTAAAAAGTGTTTTATATTTCATTTATATTTTATATTTCTACATTCTTAATCAAACATTTGCCCAGAAGTTCTAAATAAAGGAAGAAATATAATCACATATGAATTGACTAGGCTACATATTTGAGTAAATACTTTAAAGAAATAGTCTTTTTCATGTGGTAAATATATATATATATATATATATATATATATATATATATATATATATATATATACATAAATTATTAATTGATTGAATTTACAGAAAAGGTACTAAATCGTGATTTATATATCGTTATTGGGATATGATATTTTGGTCATATCGCCCAGCCCTAATACCTCCCTAACGGCAGGATGTGGCTTCTGTAGCGTTCTTTTCCCCTGGAAAGGGCTACAGAACTTTCCCAGTGTTACTCTCCCTTGTGGATATTTGTATCTTGTGAGACTTTAAACTTTCTTTTTTTTTTGTTATCATTCTGTGAATCTAGAGCACTGCAACAGCAAATAAACCTGAACAAATGTACCCTGTACCCGGTTATAACTTACACTGATTTGGTTTTGTGACATTCTTAAGTCTTTTATTTGGGAAGGAACACTTAAGATATTGCAATGCAAAAGCAAACTCAAGACTGAAATAAAACTAAGTTGCCTATTTTTGACCATGATTGCCCTGTGAACCTGGATGAAAAATATGTTTGACATATAGTGCCATTACATTTGTTAGCCTACTCCATAGCATGAAATGAACAACTACTTCAATCAGTACTGTAATGTTGATTAGGCTACACTTTTATTTACAGGTGTGCATATTGAAAAGACAAATCGAAAACAAATCTTTGTGAATCTTGAAAAAGTAATCTTTAAGGATTGCAAGAAGTAGCCTAGGGGGGAAGGTATGAAAGCATATGGGTAACAATATTCAATTTGCAATGTAATATGCAAAATAACAATGCATTTCTGTATTTTAATTTTAATTTTCCATTACATTTGTGCAACGTTGGTGCAAAAAAAATTAATCATATAATTTACATTTGCCATTTCATACACTAGTTTAAATAGTTTATGTAAATTTAATACATATTTTAACGCTTTATAAGTTGCAAAATTAAAATGTATTACAGAAATGATTAGATATGTTTAACATGTTCAAGCAAAAACTGTAGCAAAATGATCATTTAAATGTTATTTTTCTTAATTGCATTTACACTCACAGTTAAGACACTTACGATAGCATTTTCATGAAATGTCCCGCAATGAATGTAGCAAAATTCAATGTGCAAATTGAAAATATCACCTGCAGAGGCGATTGTGCTTCAGTCTGATGATGACTGAGGTCATGTTGGGCAAAACATGTAACGGCTACTTCAAATGTACAGTGTACAAACTGATTTTCATTGATGCGCATTGCGTTTGACATCTTTTGACCTTGTCTGTAGCCGCGTTTCCATTACCTTTCAAATTGCGCAATTTGAAATTGTGAATTGAAAATACGTCCAATGGAAACACATAAATTTCGCAAAAACTCCCAACTATCGCAAAAAAGTTTTTACGCTCGCATGAGGTGGTTTTCAGACAATTCGAAAAAGAAATGTTTCGCAAAACTCCAATGGAAACAGTTTTTGCGCATTTACAGGTCACCTGACGTAGATGACGCGGTATGTTTGGACAGAATACGAGACAGAGTTCTTTATTAAATTCATAAGAGACAAAAGAATTACAGGAATACTGGATTCTAAACCTTAAAGAAATGCCACAATCAAGACCTCGAAGCAGATATGAGGGAGAAACACCCAGAAACACCCATATGTCTATGCATAAACCTACCAATGTCCGTCATGGGATTTTTGGAATGACTTATCGCGAGAGGAAAAAATTAAGTTTTAGTCGCACAACATCGGTTAATGGAAACGCCGTCATTTCGCAATAGATTTTTGTCAACATTTAAAAAAATTAATAAATCGCAAAAGTTTTGAGCAAATCTGTAATGGAAACGAGCCTTGTGAAACCACTTCTGTAATAACCATTCTGAACATACGGAACATATATTTTTTGTGTAGTTTTTTTGCCTTTTGGAGAACAACAGGATTGGCTGATAAAGAAAGAGGTGGTTCCTGATGGCTTCACATTTTAGTTAAAATACATATTGTACAGGATAACCCAGGACTGTCAGAGTTCGTATAGAGGACCCAAAAGCAGAGGTAAAGCAGTAAAGTTTATTTCGTAACTTCAAACAAGGAGACTGCCGTCAACAGACGCAAATCTGTAATTAACAGAAATAATAATTCTTGACAGGTAGAAGGTAGGAGCTGTGGTTCCAGTGCCAGGGGAGAGACGAGCAGCAACCGAAAGCCGTCCCCGAGCCCGGTGCAAGTTACTCACAGACGGCTGGTAGATGGCGGTCCACAGACAGTAGGCGAACTGGGTAGAGAACAATGATGAATCTCCAACGTAAAACTCACACCACGACAGGACAGGACAAGACAAGACTGGGTGTCTCTCATGAGAATAAATACTGATGAGATAGAAACGAAGAGACAAAGCGAAAGCTCGAATATTTTTGCGGATGAGAGACGATGCGAAAAGAACGCACATGGGTGAACCTTATCGTCCAAAGGTGAGCGCTGTGAAAGCACCGCCCCCACCCCCACATCTGACGTGTCGACCTCGACGATGAATTGTCTCTCGATATCGGGATTGATAAGAATGGGAGCGGTGGTAAATAAGGTCTTCAGACGGTCGAACGCAGACTGGGTCGCCTCGGTCCAAGTGAAACGGGACTTGACCAAGGTGAGCACAGTAAGTGGAGCAGCCACTTGACTAAAATTTCGAATAAATCGTCGATAAAAATTAGCAAAGCCTAAGAAGCGCTGAAGAGCAATGCGGGAATCGGGCACTGGCCAGTCGGTGACAGTTTGGGCCTTGGAAGGGTCCATACTTATCCCACCGGCGGAAACGACAGACCCCAGAAATGTAACGGACTGAGAATGGAATGTGCATTTCTCAGCCTTTACAAAGAGACGGTTCTCTAAGAGACGTTGCAGGACTCGACGAATGTGCTAGACGTGCACCTGGAGAGAGGGTGAGAAAATAAGTATGTCGTCAAGGTAAACAAACACAAAGATGTTAAGCATATCTCTCAGGACATCGTTAATGAGAGCCTGAAAGATCGCTGGGGCGTCGACAAGGCCGAAAGGAAGAACCCGGTATTCAAAGTGTCCGAGAGGCGTGTTAAACGCGGTCTTCCATTCGTCTCCCTCTTTGATACGAACCAAGTGGTACGCATTGCGTAGATCTAATTTGTGAAAACTTTCGCCCCCTGCAAGATCTCGAAGGCTGAAGACATGAGAGGCAAGGGATAGCGGTTCTTTATTGTGATGTCATTCAGCCCCCGATAATCTATGCAGGGACGTAAGGACCCGTCCTTCTTTTTCACAAAAAAAAATCCTGCACCAGCGGGAGAGGAGGAAGAAACGATGGCACCAGCCGCAATGGACTCGGACAGATACTTTTCTAAAGCCTCGCGTTCGGGGGCAGATAAAGAATACAACCGACCGCGAGGAGGGGTAGTACCAGGAATGAGATCGATTGCACAATCATACGGTCGATGGGGAGGGAGAGAAGTGGCCCGAGAGCGACTGAAAACCGCCCCCGCAGATCGAGGTACTCCCCCGGCACTCCAGACAAATCCCCAGCCTCCTCCTGAAACACAGAAACAGAAGAAACAGGAGGAATAGCAGACACCAAACAATCAACATGACACGATAGACTCCAAGAAAGGATAGAACCGTTAGTCCAATTAATATGGGGATTGTGTTTAGCTAACCACGGGTGGCCTAAAACTATGGGTGTAAAAGGGGATTGAAAAAGAAAAAAAGAAATTGTCTCTTGATGGTTCCCTGAGATGGTGAGACTCACCGGCCGGGTGGTGCGACGAACCTTAGAAATGACACTACCATCCAGAGCGAACACAGAGGTGGAGTCTTCAAGGTCAGATAGAGGGATGTCATGTTCACGTGCCCACCTCTCATCAATAAAACTAGCCTCAGCACCAGAGTCTATGAGAGTCAAACAAGAAGCAGAAAAGGTAGACCAGCGGAGAGTCACCGGGAGGGTAGTGCGAGTCTTGGTCTTGGGCGTGGGGGAGAGAGTAGTTGTAGCTCTGGCTTTTACTGAGCAGGAGGATACAAAGTGGCCGTCAGAGCCACAGTAGAGGCAGAGGTGATTTATTATCCGTCGCTGACGTTCAGCCGACGAGATGCGAATACCGCCCAAGCTGCATTGGCTCAGCTTCATGATCACTCCGAACGGGAACAGAAGGAGTGGGCGGAGTTACAGGTCGTTCGGCTCTCAGACCGCGAGCGTGATGACGCATCTCAAAGCGCTTGTCAAGATGGATTGCCAGCTCCACCAACTGATCAAACTGGTCAGGAATCTCGCGGGCATAAATCTCGTCCTTAAAGTTGGTGTTGAGTCCCTCAAGGAAGTGAGCAATAAGAGCAGGTTCATTCCAGCCAGATGAGGTAGCCAGAGTACGGAACTCTGTAGCGTAGTCAGCTACAGAACGTCTTCCCTGTTGAAGCACTGCGAGCAGGCGAGAAGCCTCTTGACCGTGTACAGAGTGGTCGAACACCTTGATCATCTCCTCTTTAAACAGCGGAAAACGATCGGTCAGGTCGGTATCCATCTCCCAGACGGCGGTTCCCCACTCATGCGCCCTTTCCTGTCAGTAGTGAGATCACGTAGGCGATGCGTGCTCGATCCTGTGCATAGGTGGTAGGCTGCAGGGAGAACACAACCTCGCATTGTGTGAGAAAAGAGCGGCATTGTGTGGGCTCACCGGCATAGCTGGGAGGGTTGTTAATCCTGGGTTCAGCTGGGCTCCCACGAGGAATGGAAGCCTCAAGACGATAGTGATGAAGACGCGCAGTCAAGTCCGCAACCTGAGCAGTCAGGCTTTCCACGGAGCGACGAGTATCAGAGATTTCTGCATCATGCTTGCCCAGCATAACTACCTGCACCTCAATAGCCGCACAAAATGGTCCTTCCCTCGCTGGGTCCATCGTGGTCAGATTATTCTGTCAGAGTTCGTATAGAGGACCCAAAGGCAGAGGTAAAGCAGTAAAGTTTATTTCTTCGTAACTTCAAACAAGGAGACTGCCGTCAACAGACGCAGATCTGTAATTAACAGAAATAATAATTCTTGACAGGTAGAAGGTAGGAGCTGTGGTTCCAGTGCCAGGGGAGAGACGAGCAGCAACCGAAAGCCGTCCCCGAGCCCGGTGCAAGTTACTCACTGACGGCTGGTAGATGGCGGTCCACAGACAGTAGGCGAACTGAGTAGAGAACAAAGATGAATCTCCATCGTAAAACTCACACCACGACAGGACAGGACAAGACAAGACTGGGTGTCTCTCATGAGAATAAATACTGATGAGATAGAAACGAAGAGACAAAGCGAAAGCTCAACGTTCAACAATAATCTGACAAGGAAACAGAGAAAACAGTGACTAGAAGTAGCCGAGGAAATTAGAGGGGAAAAAGGATCAGGTGAGATGATAATCAGTGTAAGTGTTGATAACTATGGGTAACAGCTGCGGGTGAGGTGAGGAAGGAAAAACATGAATGGGAATGATTGAGTGTGTGCGCAGCGTGAGCGCTGAGATAATGGGAATCAGCTGTATGTGTGTGCGCGTGTGTGAATGAAGGAAAACAAACAGAAGGAAGAGACCGGTTCATGACACAAAGAAATGTAAAATAGCAAAAATGTTTCAATGGGGGATTTTTTTTTTTTTTTTTTTACATTCATTTTAAAGAACCCGCAATATCTTTATTTGGTAGATTTTAATAAGCATACAAATATAAGGATACATTTGTCTGGCCTTTTCTCAACAATTGTTGCTTTTTTTGAGGAATGGTCCATCTAAAAAGCATGCAAAATGTTAATTTACTTTAAGCTGAATTTGAATTGGCATTTGTTGAATGGTATTTACCACATTTGCCACATATTAAGCACTTTACAACTGACAGTCTTAACTACTGTACATCCCTGGGAATTAATTGAGTGTTTTGTAATAAAACTTGCTAGAACAGCATGACACAATGAACTTACTAACAAATAAATGGAGTGTGTGACATTTGTTTTCTTTATTAATATAATTTTTTAGCAATTATATCTAAAAGCTAAAGGAATCTTTCCTCTCTCTCTTTTGTCTCCCTTTCTCTCTCTCTCTCTCTCTCATACACTTCTCGGTCTCGTCTTTCTTCTCTTTCTCTGGCCTTCTGTTCTTGTCTCTCCTCATGCTCTCGTCACTCTCTTTCTTCCCTTTCATCCATCTCTCTCCATCGCCTCTCCTCCCTTTCAGTGGCATCTCTTTCTCTTTCAGCTTCCATCGTATGTGCACTTCAGCATCCCTCTCCTCCATCTCTCAGATCAGCGCCTCAACATCTTTCCTTTTCCTCCCTACTCTTTTAGGCTCTGACCTCACTGAGGATGGAGAGGTAACAGCAACATCTGGGCCAGATGAGGCAATAAGACTGGGTGGTGTGGGCCGTCATCCATGGCAGAATGCCATTTCCAGGATGCTGCTGTAACCTCCCCATCCTCAGTGCTCACCCCAGTCTGTGGACATTTCAGATCCTTACAAATATTTCAAAACAGAACATCAATTATTTTATAAACCTATGATTCGTTAAATTATTGCATTACAGGGACAAACCGAGCATGATTAAAACATGACAGAATTCTTATTTTGGGGTTAACTACAATAATAAAAAAAAAAAATCTTACTTTGTATTTTTGTTATAAAGGGGTTCCCTTTTTTATAACTGAACAGCGGACATTTTGCCCTCTAGCCTCTGCTCTGTGATTAAAAAAACAAAACAAACTCTTACTAAAACTAACTTACCATTGAATCTACAGCACTTAAATAAAATTACATATTACATTTGTCTTGTATACTTATTCAAAACCTTTGATTGCAGCGTTTCGTTTTCATTAGCATTTCATTAGCCACTCTCCACTCTATAAGAACACGGGTATGTTCATCAGCCCCTGCAAAATTAACACCGAATTTAACATTAGTGATGAACCATGGTGAATCTATTAATGTTACATGGACAAGTTGAGGTACACTTGTCAACAGTAGCTTGCTATGTAGCCAACAAATATTTCATAATGTCAACACTGGTAAAGGAGAATTATTATTATAATTTTTTTATATACTGAAGTTTCTCATTAAACTGCTAAACAACGAACAACTTTGTTTTAAGAAAACAGTGTTAGCTAGCTAATTTCGTACTTAGCTAATGTATTCTTTGAAAGTTGATAGTGATCAGATTTTTTCACTTTCAGAAGATCTTAATGGACTACACAATACTCAGAAGGCTGAAAGTAATGCAGACCCATCGCTGCTGTCATCTTAGCTGTGTCCCAATTCAGGGGCTGCATCCTCCGAAGGCCGCATTTGAAGGCCGATTGCGTCACAGCGACGCGACGAAGGCTGTCCCAAGTCAAAGGATCCTTCTAATGTGGTCTAGCATCAGTGTTGCCAAGTCCGAGGTTTTCCCACGGAATTGGGCTACTTGTAATTTGTAGGCGCGGGTAAAAAAAATTTCCCCGGGGTGATTTCCACCTCCGTAAGTATGATTTCGATGCTCCAACATCTCTAAAACATCCCTCAGACGCAAAAATCCAGTGGAGAATTCGGCCGCCCAATGAAGAAGAGCCGATGGGCTTTTTGGGCTTCTTTTGTTGCACAGATCTGGCAACCCTCCTACTGTCCTCCTATCCCCCTATCCCCGGGTCGCGAAGGAGAGAACAAGGAACAGCACCAGCCAAGAGAAAACCAGACCGAGAGGATGAGTTGATCGAGATATTTAGGGAGGACATGAAGTTTCAGAGAGAGATAGAGAGAGGAGATCACAGGAGAGCATGAACAGATTGTTTTCTCTTCTTGACAGATTGGTAGAGAAATAAACTTTTGGTTATGTGAATTAAAATTTGTAAATGAAACAATCATTTAGGCCTACATTACTTTTATGTAAGTTATATTTGTAAATGAAAAAAAAAAAAAATTCTGTGCTTTGTTTATTTTTTTAATGCAAGTTATAACCATGATACTAACAGTTGAATAACAATCTAAAGTACTTCAAATGTATATTTTAATCTAGAGTAAATGTATGTCGTTACATTCCACCACTGGTTACTTGGAAAATGAAACTAACAAAATGTATTGTCACATTAACAAATTGTTGCTTGGGAGTTGTTCAATGCAATGGGATGGTCTGGTTTTGGCTACGTTCACACTGCAGGCTGAAACGACCCAATTCCGATTTTTTTGCCCCTATGCGACCTGTATCTGATCTTTTCATGACAGTCTGAACGACACAGATCCGATCTTTTCAAATGCGACCCAGGCCACTTGGGTATGTGGTCCAAATCCGATACGTATCCGATCTTTTGAAATGCGACTTCAGTCTGAACGGTCATGTATCCGACCCGCACGTCTTTGATACGCGACAAACGTCATAAGTCTGCGGTGAAGTAGTCGTCGGTTTGAAAACGGACTGCATATTCGTCGAACTGAGATAAATCTGCCGAACGGGTCGACCTCGACGAGCCCGTTAATTAAAAAAAATAATAAAAGCCCACGGCCACCATCATTATATACAGTATCCAATGTGAATAAGAGTAGACTAACGTTATGTTAACTTATTTGTGCTGATATTAGATAGGTCAGCGGCTGCTGTCTGGCTCTTGTGTAACGGTCGCTGCGCGCGCTCGTGTGTTGTGTGTGTGTGTGTGTGTGTGTGAGTGAATCACAGTTAGTTGAAGTTTAGCTAACGTTACTTCCGCAAACAACAAGTGACGTGGAAATGTGGAAATTGGAAATGTGAACGGCCTTGCAAAAAAATCCAATTTTTTCAAAAAATTGGAATTGAGCATTAAGCCCTGCACTGTGAACGCAGCCTTTGTCGCCTAGCAACTGGTGACAGCCGTTGTGACGAGCGGCAGTAACATTTGTATTGGACTTAATATATAAAACTTTATATAAGTTATATACATGTATAGTTATAACTGCCTAAAAACAAAACGGGGTTGAAAACAATGCTCTAACAATCTAACAATGCTCACGGGTCAATTTATGTACATAATCTGTCTAAAGTGTATAAACTAGCCTATGTAAAATCAAATACTGGTAACATATAAGTCAACATTTGAACCTATATTGAATTTATTGTTATTTTAGTTTTAATTTTGATAATTAGATACAGTCGATTATTCGATTAAATTGAAACCCAAAACTTACATTAAAAAGTGTAATCTGGCAATTTCGTCTCCAGCGTGCAATGAATTCTGGGGTAGGCAAGGCTGCAAAGGATCCTTCTGATGTATCCTGCATTCACGGGAAAAGAAGGACACATTTGCAGGCTGCATTTTGAAGGAGCCTTCGAAGTACCTTCGTATTGGGACAGCCTTCGTCGCGCCGTGGTGACGCAATCGGCTATACTTTCCACTTTAAACAAGTCTTGGTGCGTCCTTCGAAGGCCGCGGCCTTCAAAGGATGCAGTCCATGAATTGGGACACAGCTCTTATCTTACAGGTTTTTTATTTATTTTTTGCCCTTTTTGCATTGGTGTCAATCTGACTCTCTACAGCAGAATGGTATTTTGAACTTGAATCATGTCTGTTCATTCTACCAGAGACACTTACACACACAACATTAAGAAGATATTTTGTAGTCAGTAGACAACTTTTTTCATATTGTTTTGTTGTTTATTGTTGGGATGACAAAAAGGTTTAAAAGTACAATTTTAGGCTGGTCTGCCTCAGTGGACTTACAGGGCTGGTCAATGTCAAAATGACTGAGATGGCCAATCAAATTAAAGTAGGCAAGGTTTACTGTTCACAGAAGCAGAGCACATATAGAGAATGGGAACGTCAGCAACGCAATGCATTCTGGGACTTTAGGACACTGACTACATTAGAGACATAGTAGTAATGGAGGTAGACTAGAGAAGATTTTTTATTTACAAAAGATATATTACAGATTCATCATTTCTGAACCACTTGAATGTGTAAGTGCTCACACCTTAAATGTATGAAAACACATCTGCAAATGTTACTTGTGGTAGCTCATTGCGATCACTTTCCGTGTTCCACCCCGTTTCTTCATTGTTCAGCTTCTCACAGTATAAGAATCCTTGTACTTGTTCCATTTAAGTCCAGTAAAATATTGTAATACTGTAGGCAATAGCGCTTTCACAATGCAAATCACTTGAGAGCTGCATTACATAGGACCACACTGTTATGTTATCCCTTACTGCTTTAACATTAAGAAAATAGGGCGATATCATGATATATGTTGATTGAATAAATGGTCCACTGGCTGAGATCAAGCTATAATTTTTTTATATCAGTGCCAAAAATAAAACTGCAAAAGAGAAATCAATTTGGTCTTGTTTGTGGTCCGATAGAAGGTGGCCGTATGATTTCTATGAAATGTGATCAGGGATGGGCATAAATACATGGAAATGTATTTAAAATACAAATACAAAATATTGTGTGGAAAATTTTATTTAAATACAAATACAGTATTTTGTATTTTGAAAATACACAAAATAAATTGGTGATTCAGTGCAGGTATCCCTATTAGGCTGAAATCTATCTGGGCCTATTCTGAATGCCAAAAAGCATTTAGATGTGTGTAACTGCTTAAAAACTTTCGTTTTCATTTTATTTACCTCTTCCCTTCCCCTGCCCTGTAGGAAATACAAAACTACAAAAACAACTAATTTCAAACATCTTTTATTATGTTTTATCACCATCATTACTTTGAACTCACTAACAAGAACTCAATAACACTGAGTCAATTATATTTTAAATAACTGATGGTGTACTCCTCCAGGTGGTGTACTTTTGTGTTTTAGACATCCATCTATTCGATACCATTTAGCACCACCAGCTTTTCAAAACGATAGGGTTTAAGGTGTCGTCTGTGTGGCCTATTGATTAAACCTGCAAAGGAAAACAAGCGCTCAACAGGAGCTGAAGAGGGAAGGATTGTGTTGAACCTCAGTATGGATGGGTTACACTTGCCAGGATTGCCTCATTGACTTCTGGTTTAAGTTGCAGAAAGCTACTGAATCTGCTTCTGAAACCATCCATAATGGCTTGCAAAAGATGAGAACAGTATCTGAAATTGGAGGAATGTAAAGCTTCAAGTTTAGATTCCATAGCAAACAGGGTGGGAAGAAGCTCAGCATAATAGACATAAATGACAGCATAAATGACTCCTATGAAACTAGACACACTAGTGGACCAGATGTCAGCCATGGTGCAATGATTTTTGGTAGTTTTCAACAAGTCTTTTACACTACTAACTTTTGATTCAAAGTCACAATCAATTCTTCTGCACAGTGTTCTCCTTGACATCACAGATGAGTGTGGGCTAAGTCCTTGAATCAATTTGATAAATTCCTTCTGCTCAACTGTTGAGAATGAATGCATACCTTGAACAACATAGGAAACAATCAGCTCATCTAATCTTTTTTGTGACACCACTGAGGACCCACTGAGGAATTTCTGGTGAATCATCATCATCATTGTCACGGTTCATGAATCGGCTGTCTCACGCTGATGTGTCTGCGTGAGTGTAATTGTGTGGGTGTAGTTACTCGTTGTGTTGATTAGTGTCTCCATCTGTCATCAATCCCAGTTCCCTTTATATGCCCAGTAATTTCCCTCTCATGTTGTCAGATCGTTGTGGTTGTTCCTCGGTGTGTGTCCTGTGCTCGTGCCTCGTCTACAAGGTTCCTTGTCTGGATTTCGTCAGTTCTTCGTGTTGTCTGGATTTCGTCAGTTCTTCGTGTCGTCTGGATGTTCCACGGTTCCTGGGTTTCACTCGTGCACGCTGACCACCGCACCACCACCGGATCGCCATCTCGTCCCTGCTTCAACTGCCACCTGAGTGTTTGTCCCCGACCTGTGTCTCTACATCTGACCACTTATAATAAACTGAGTTTTTACTTGCATCTTGCATCCTCCTGTTATTTCCTCACAATCATCATCATCATCCTGTTCTGCCAGGTCAACACTGTAAAATGGATGAGATACTGTTTATTAATACTATGCATGAAATTATATGTGAAACAAACAGATTTTTAAATAGAACAGTTCATAGAAAAGTTATGGGACAAGAACAAGACACTAATCTTGTTATATATAATTGGTTAAGCTAATTATTTATCTCCCAGAGATCTCCCAGTGGCCAGTGGGCCGTTTTGGCCTGCCATTAAATAATACTTGACCAGCCACAGCTATAATATAGCAAGCTTCTTTAAAAATTATAATATAGAAAGCAGGAGAATCCAGTATCTGCCGTCTCCTTGTCTTTCTCTCTCTGTTTTTCTGTCAAATAATACATTGACGACCGTTAATAAGTCGGTGTTGATAACTGCCACGCAGCTGGCCACAAGTTTTAACGTTCACGCTTCAAAAACCTTTTCAGATGGGGTGCGACGGTCCGTTTGCGGACACATTTGGATCAATAAATAACCATTCAGTCAATAAGTAGAGGCTGCAACCACTTTTTTGCAAGAAGGTTAAGCTACTGCTTTTATATTGGTTGTATTGGCCGTTTAAAGGTTAATTTTTAAAGGTTAATATTACTTACTTAATATACATTGTTGTAAAGAATATTTAAATAAAAATATAATTCCACATGCTTCATTATAGACACAGTGATTGGTTTCGGACGACACTGTGTCCAGGAAATGGTGATTGTCCCCAAAAATCCTGATAGGAGTACTCCTAGTATGTTTTGTTGTTGTTGTTGTTTGATATTTCATAATTTGACAGCATGTTTATTTTTAATTAGAAATACTTATATTTGTGAAACCTTTCTTTGATTTATCCTTATTTATTTTATTTTATTTTTTATTTCTCTTTTTCAGTGACGAGTGATGCAGAAAATGCTGTGAATGTGGCGTTGTAAAGCCTGCCCCTCAGTTTTACCAAGTAGGTCCCATGTATTAAAGCATTATCGGGTAAAACATAGTTTTTATGGGAATAATAATAGATTTCCATGTGCACCAATCACAGTTTTGCGGTCCACATCGCTGCGACATGTAGTTACATTTTTGGAGAGGTGCACGTTAGGCTAAGCGTAGGCTACGACATACAGTAGATTCGACGCAAAAGTATAAATCAAGCTTAGAGTACAAAAGGATTTACTGAAAAAATGACTTGAGTAGCAAGTAACTTAAGAAATATAAATAAAAAAAAACACTAGGGACAAATACTAAATTAATTTTAAAGTCCTAAGTACGCCAATAAGTAATTATTATTTGAAAAATGTTCTTGTTGTCTACTGTAATTTATAATTAGGCAAACAAATCAAACAAACCTATGTATTATGTCCATTGGTAGTCAATTGATGATGAAATGTCTTTACCTTTGCATTCAAATAAAACAACTATCTGTAACTTGGAACAGCTTTGTGTTAAAATGCAGTCATATGCTTTGTTTTATTCTCTAAGGATGACATTGATGCTGGTCGGGAATGTGTCATCAAAGGACTCTGCATCTACCTAAACGAGGATCCTGATCATCTCGTGCAGGAGTATGTGGTGAGTGTATAGTGAAGTAATAGTGTAACATTGTTAGGCCCAGATCAGACAGTACTGCCCTTTTTGTTGAAGCCTACTTAAAAAAAAAAAAAATTTTAAATGAAATGGCAATTCATAGTTTGCCCTCCTAGGGAGCGTTTTCCTTAGAATGTGACGCCACGTGAAAACTTAATATGCTGCTCTTGTTGGTTGCTATACAACCACAGAATTAGCTGTAATTTTGCTGTTAATTGAACCTGCACATCTGAAAAAACATCTACATAAAAATAAATGGATGGGCAGAGAGAACCACAGAAGTTGAATAGTAGAATATTACTTTGTAATCTAAATGACAAATAACAAAACAATAAAAGTTAGCTTGCCCTTTAACTTAAAATAATGTAAATAAAAATAGGACGTCTATCCCATGAAATTCCTTTGCCAGGGTAGCAAACAAAATCATAAAGTCCGCGTGAACCGGAAGTTGCAAACGACTTTTCTCCAGTGCTGTGACGTATTTCCCAGTGAAAAGGAATATTGAACAGAGGGCAGGGTTTTACTCTAGTGCTCCTCCTCTCCATCTCTCGCTCATTACAGACTAACGGTTTGAGGGGAGTGGTTAAGCGTTTCTCAACCCAAGCCGTCAAGCATACGTCATCAGGGAAGGTCCTCCAATGCAGAGAGGAGGGGCATTTTCAGATTTTGATTAAAGATTACGAAGCCAAAACATTTTTTTCCGTGTTTTAACTTGCACGGATTAATTGTTCACCACAAGACTAGTAATATGCGCTAACAAAGTAAATAGGGTCCATTTTGATTTCAGTTGGACTTTAAATATAAGTAAAAAAAAAAATGGATCACAAAAGCCCTGGCACATTTTATGTATTCAACTGTAGCCACATTTTTTTTTGTGCTGCATTTTGTACTGCATTTTTATACACTTAGAGGGCTTTCACACCTACCAAACAGACGAAATTTGGTCCGACGAAAAGAGCCAACTAACCGAATGTATCAAAACATGAACTTTGGTTCATTCAGGTGTGAAAGCCCCCTTTAGTGTGTTCGCTAGAGTTTGGGTACTGGTAATCTGGAATTCTGTATCAGTACCCAAACGGTGCATTTTAAGGTACTTAACTGTCTTTGTAATAACAAATGTACTGTAATTTCAGTTAATCAAACAAAACATTAGTGTGTCTGCTGTTTCTTTATGCAAAAGCACATATGCCAGAGGGATTTGGATCTTTATAACTAGGGGTGTGACAAAACGCTCACGAGACGAGACACAAAATTGGGTTCACAAGATAGAGACGAGATTTTGACAGTGCTTTAAGAGATCTTCAATGCTGAATTATGAAGATTTTGAGCATTAATTTATTTCCTGCAATTGACGGTAAAACATTTTTTATTTATGTAAAGAGTAAAACAAAATTCTGTATTTTTAAGCACAAAAGTAATGTTGGAATTAACTTTGGTGTAGTTTAAAAGATGCTCTATGTCCTAATGAGGTCTGAGTTTAAATAATTGTGTCCTTTCTTTTCACCAGGAAATGGCTGAGACCCATTTCTTCAGTGCCATAGAGGTGACGACAGTGGGGATCTATGTTGTGAAAGACACTGCCAACAGCGAACCCTCTGACATCGGAATAGTCATAGAGGGTGTGGTGGCACTTCAAGATCTTGAGAATGTAGCCCTTGCGTCTGCAATGTTGTTTGGACTCTTTTATGCATTAAACATGCAGTACCCTACAAAGCTCCGCTACACTTTTGAGGTAATTCAAAAGATAATCATGGAGGTGGATGCAGGTGAACTGTCAGGAAAGGCTCAAAGCTTGAAAACTAAGCCTCACCAGTAAAGAGAGCTCATTGTTCTTGGCTCTTGGTTGGATTAGGACATGACTTTTGGCAAACTAATAGTCTCCAACTCTACATTGCTGGACTGAGTGGTGTTGCAACATGGTTTTGGGACTACCAAGTCCAGTGATATTTTTCTTTTACAGTTGTGATTACTTCACAGTACAAGGCACATTTGCATTTTACCATTCCATGTGTTAATGTGTTGAAATATAATACATTGTTCAAAAACCATATCTTCCCATGGCACATTTGGAGTGAATTGTTTTATAGATGCAGTTTGCAGTTCAATTTTACAAATTATTTGACCTGTTTTAGACAACAAAGCTACACCAGGGAAGGGAGCTCAGTGTTTTTGTCTCCTGGTTTGATTAGGACATGACTGTTGGGATGCACCTTTTTGTCTTTTAGCTACAGTATACATTCCTTGAGTGAGTGGTGTTGCAGCCTGGTTTTGTTATCACAGTTAATCCAGTGATATTCAAGTTGTATAGTTTTGATTACTGTGCAGTACCAGGCACATTTGAATTTAAACATTCCATTTTATTGTGTTAATATATAATACATGTTCAAAAACCTTGAGCTTCCCACAGGACATTTCATGTGTATATTGTTTTTATTGATGCATATGCACTTTGGAAAAGCTTTGGCATGTTTGGCCAAACTAAGCTACATCTGGGAAGAAAGTGCATTATTCTTTGTTTGATAATTGTTAGTAAACTCATTTTGGGCTCTTAGATACTATGCAGTACACCCCAGGATGCAGTGTTGCAACCTGGTTTTGGAACCACCAGGTCCATGTTTTACAGTCTTGATTACTGTACAGTACACCAGGCACATTAGGATTTTACCATTCCATTGTTTTGCTCTGTTAATATAGCATTGTTCCAAAACCTTAAGCTTCCCACAGTACATTTAAGGTGTTTTTTCTTTTTTTTTCTTTTTTTTTTTATAGATGCAGATGCATTTTGAAAAAGCTCTGGCATGGTTTAGCCAAACTAAGCTACATCTGGAAAGAAGCGCATTATATTCTTAGTTTGATTAGCCCATGACTGTTGTTATACTTTTTTTGGGCTCTTAGCTACAGTATGCAGTACACCCCAGGAAGCAGTGTTGAGGCCTGGTTTTAGTACCACCAAGTTTTACAGTTTTGATTACTGTCCAGTACTAGGCACATTTTACTAGTCAACGTGTTAATATACTGTATATCTTACATTGTTAACAAATCTTGACATCCCCATGGCACATTATGGTGAACTTTTAATTTTGGAAACTCAGTGCCATTTTTTTTCTAGCCACACCTGTGCTGTGCAGTACATTCATTTGTTGAATAAAATGTCAGAATTGAACAGGCTTATGGTTTTTAATGAAAATATATTGTTAATGTTTACAATAGTAAAGTGAAATTGTAAACAACAATACATTTGATAATTGTTTATTTCTTTACTAATTTGTTTGTGAAGTCATCCAGGTCATGGTTATCCAAGAAAGGTTGAAATCAATGCCAACTGGACTGGCTAAGGTTTCTTGAAGACGTTTCACTTCTCATCCAAGAGGCTTCTTCAGTTGTGGCTGAATGGTAGTTGTTCAGTCAGAACTAAATCAGCCTCTCAGATGAGAAGCGAAACCCCTTCAAGAAACCTTAACCAGTCCAGTTGCCCTTGATTTCCACTTTCCTTGGTTTTATGTAATTTATTTTATTAATACATATAGCTTTAGAACATAGAAATTACAATTTAACTTAATGTAAAAATATTTACAATAATCACATTCCATTAACTTTATATCAATATAAAGTACTTGTGTTGATTGAACATGAATAGTCTGTGTTGATTGAACATTAATAGTCTGTGTTGATTGAACATGAATAGTCTGTGTTGTTTAAAGCTGCATTCAGTAACTTCGGGATTTCTTCGCTGTATTCTCGCTTTTTGCTCGCAGGTTTCTCTCTAGAGCTCCCCCCACAGCTTCGGAATAGATATTTGACAACACTGTTGTAAAAACTCGTTGGCTATTCTCAGACACCAGAGGCTAGCAGATCAACGACATCAAAGCAGATGGGACATTCTTTAAACCGTCTTCTTCATTCGGGTTCGAACAGCGTGAGGGAGCGCAATAATGACGGCATTTTAGCAGATTTCTTTTGGCCGTAAAGCAATTGTTTACATCGCGAGATCTGATATCACGCGAGACTTCCTGACGCGGCGGCCGTTGGCCCGCCGCCCCAAAGTTGCAAGTGCGTATTTTCCGCTCACGGGCACCAGGGGGGTGCGAAACGACCACCATTCAACCCGAAATAAGTAATATAACCATTCCAATGACTCCGAAGCTGTTCAGTTAAGGTAAAAAAAGTTACTTAGTTCACCTTTAAACGTGAATAATCTGTGTTGATGGAACACAATTGTGTAAGTTGCTACCAAAGCAAACAATTTGTGTGCAACCAATGTCCACTATTCAATTGAGTAAATCCAATGAATAATTTTTTTCAGTGTATAGCAAAGAATAGGGATGTGTGATATGACCAAAATCTTAATTTTACTTCACAGTAACAATGTATATAATGGTTTCACAATTATCAATATACGTTTTGATACCACAGCAAAAACTGAATTTCAAACTATTTTGATGCTTTTTTTTACGCAAGTAGTCCAATGCTTTTTAAGTATAGTATTTTTTATATTAATTTAATGTAAAGTTTATTTGTTTCTATATAAATATAGAAAATAGAAAGTTTATCTAAAATAAAAAAATTAATTAGAATTAATTTGGCACTATTCACCCAAAGGTTGTTTTTTTTACTAAAAGCTAAAAATGTTGTGTGGTGTATCATTCATCAGTGTCATCAAAAAATGCACACAATCACTACACTAAAATAATGGAGACAGACAATGATTAACCTAATTTATTTTGTTTAATACAATTGTTAATTAAAAGAAAATAATTAATGAATTAAAAAACGTACAAGACAGTATTGTTCAATTTAGTGTTATATGTTATCATATTGATATGTTTTGTTATAATGTCACAATTTCAAGTTTACTGGGTTAAACTTGATAATTGGTGAGGGTTTAAGAAATGTACTCAAAAACTTTTTCACATGTGTCCTCAAAATGACCCACAACTTAATCAATTTATATGTGAAGAAATCCATTTATTAACTAACTTCTAACGAGAGGAATGTTTGACAAATTATTCGGCAAACAAATGACTTCCTTTCATCGCTGCTTTTTGATGGTTTGGAGAACAATTACTCTGAGTCACCCCCTGTCGTTTCACAGAATTATACAACAGAGAGCACGTCAAGCATAAAAGCCTCTTCGGTTTACTGAGGAGTGCGCGCAGTAAGCAGGTTCACGGCGTACAGCCATGCGAATTGCGAAAGTATAAACAAGGCTTCAACTGCACAAAGCTACAAGAGAAAGCGGCAACTGTGCGCTGATTCCACCGCTTTCCGCGTCACGTGTGAAAGGGCCTTTAAGTCAAAAGTGTAGGCCTATTTGTTAGCGTTCCATTTCATCTCGGAGCGCGCGCACAAAAAAACTGCCTGCCAACGTGCAAGTGAGAATTTGAATTTCCTTTCGCGGCAGTTATAATAACACAAATCACATTCACATCACACCCAATAGGCCTTTATCTAATTTCCTGTTTCAGAACGTTCGAAATCCCCAAGCAGTGTACTCACACTTCCGGTGGTTACTTAGTTACCAGATAAACTATGGCTGCCTCCTCTCACCGGTGCTATTGCAGTGTGCCGGGCTGCTCAACGTCAAAACAAAGGCAGCCATACCTAAGCTTCCATGACTTTCCAAAGGACGAACACCTACGCAAGGCTTGGGTGAGATTAAAAAGGAGGAACGAAGGTCCTTCGTTCCATATAAGTCTAGGTAGTACGTTTGTGTGCAGCTTGCACTTTGACAAGGAGAGCATATACGTCTCGAAAAGTGGGTGGAAGAGACTACACTCCGGTACTACACCAAGTCGATTTTTGTGGAACAGCTGGTTAGAGACTCGCGTTCTTCGCCAGTCAGTTTTCGATCGGGTTAATGCACGTCTTGGAGAGTTTCAGGATAGCGACTCTGCTATATAGGAAGCAGATGAACAGCCTAACGTTACAGTCACGGAGGATCAAGAACGCGCCAGAGATCACAACTACACCCGCGACTCCGCAGGTGGATTAGATGCCGATGCTGCTGCTGAAACCATCAGGCAACTGAAGGCTAAGGTCAGGAGTTTAGAAAGACAACTAAGGGACCTGCCCTGCACACTAAACATCAACAGATACTGTGCCACTGACGAGGAATTCCGGTTCTACACCCGTTTTCAATCAGAGAAGAGGTGCGTTCCATTCGACAGGGTCCCTACACAAGTGTTCACTGCTCCCTACTCCCTGAGCACGGTATATCATTTGAAGTGGACTTAACTGACAATAACCGCTCATTTGGAACGCCCTGCAAACGTCATCAAAGAAAGTCAACGACGGGGTCGCGCAGATTATGATATAACATAAATATATATACATATAGGACTACATTCATATTTTAATTTTTATTTACTATCACATTTAAAATATGTACACTATACAATAAAAAAAACATTGAGTACTATATAATGAAAAACGTATGTTTATTAGTACACTTTAATTGACTATTGCTGCTATTACTTGACTATTAAAGCCCTGCTGTAACTGTCATGCAATATGAAAATAAACTTTTATTTGGTTAACTATGTGTATGTGTGGCCCTGCATCTAATTTTGTAGGATGTAAATCCTGCAGCCTACATTCAAATGAACCCTACTGTACCAGTGCTTCGTCTGTTTTTTGATGAAGAAAATGACACCAGACCTGATTATCGCCTTAGTCGTGAATCCCTGAATGCACTCCTGAGCATGCTTTATGAGGATCGACACCATGGTTGGGGGCAAACCATAAAGGTGCTGGTATTCATATTCTGGTTGGCTTGCGGTACCTCCTACAGAGTTGTCTGCCGGGCATTCTCTATACCCAAGACCACAGTCTTCCGCTCAGTAAGAGAGGTACTTGGGTCCCTCCTGCACCACAGAGGCAATATAATAAAACTCCCATCCACAGAAGATGCAAGGAAGGCAGTAAGTGAAGGTTTTGTCAGGTTGGCAAATCACAATGCTTTCCTGGGGGCTTTGGGTGCTATAGATGGTTGCCATATACGCATAAAAGCCTACAGTATTAGTAATAACTAGAAAAATGCATTTCCGGAGGAACTGCAAAGTGTGCTTGCTCGGGTGCAGTGCACTAACGTTAGCAGGTAGTGGATAGATGCGAGATGCGAGAAAAAAATGTGAGAATGCGAGAAAAAAGATGTCAAACTGTCTTTTATTTTCTAATTTAATTCCTCAATCGGTGCTGGACCGGCATTTTCTGTCTTCCGCTGAGCCCTGGCCGTGGTGTGCGAGTGATAGAGCGCGGCAGCAACGAACCATCAGCTTGCAGCGTAACAACATTGAATGCTCGGTCGAACAGCTGATCATAGCTGTACAGGGCGCCTTATTATTTTCCATCTCCATAAATATATCTAGTAGTAAAGCTAATGCAAGGGCTAGAAATCTATTAATCTTTTGCTGATACTTCCTTAGCTGTGTCTGAAACCGCTCACTCGTTCACTAATCCCTACATAGTGAATGGCAGTTGAGTGCACTACATCAGCAAAGAATTCGGACGCTGACATAATTATCACGCGCCAGAGAGCTCAGACAATTTGTCATAAACATTACCTACCCATCTTTAATATTTCCTTTTTTTGGCTGTATGAATTGTATGTAACAATTGTATTGTTGTATTTTTCACGTTTATTGCGTTATTTGAATAAAAAAAAAAAAGATAATAAAAACACTTGCTTGTCATATTTATTTACTTTTTACATTTATATGTGAAAATAAAAGAGAACAAAACACTACACAACACATTTGTTTATTCAAATATAGATATAACGGTATAGATAAATAAATAACCAGGCGTCTGGTCTTATAAATGATTGTTTTCTAACTCGCGTGCACCGTTGCCATGTTTATTTTTCATTCGCGCTCTATCGCCTTATTGAGTCGGATTGTGGGAAATAGTGTCTCAGCAAGTGTACATCGTATGTACACTCGAATTCAGAGAGGATTGTGGATAAAAGTAGTGAAGATTGTAGGGAATGATGTCGTTCACTCAGAATTCGGACACCACTACAAAATGGCCGACACCCTAAATAGTGCACTATATAGTGGATAGGGAGCGATTTCAGTCACAGCTCTTGTCATCATCATAGACATAATAAATACATAGACGCCCTAATGGCCGCTGGATCGTACGTCAACGGCGCCGCCATACTGAGGAGGGCAACTTTCCCATACCTCTCATAACGAGAATTGAGAAAAATGCCTATTTCGTGTGCTGCTTGGGGCTTTATAAATCGCCACACAATTGAAAACAGCTCTATGGGAATTACCTTTCACAAGCAAAACTGAAAATTTGTTTCTGGTTGTATTTCATTTACTATTTTTATTTTCAGAGGAGAAAGGCCGCGAAATTTAAAAATACTACTGTTATTGTATCACGAAATGTAGTTTTAAGAGTTTTTCAGTCAACAATGTAGTTGTTTAAAGCTCAAATCTGTGGTTTATTTATAAAGATAGCGCCTATTTAAAAATGTTATCTGACGGTTTCGGAGTTGTGAGATCCAGTGATCACCGGGCGCTCAGCGCTCATGTACCCCGCCGAGAACAGCCTTACCTCGGCTATAGTGCTTCTGACGTTCGCCGTTGGATCTGATGTCTTTAGTCTAGTGGTTAAACATGAGAATAATTCGTCTTGTGTATATGTAACGGGCGATCTTTGGTCTCATTAATCTATATTTGTTCTTTGGCAAATCGTTTTGGCTGAGGGCAAAGTGAAGTTTCATAACTTTATATATTTAGGCTATTTAACTTTAACGTTAGCCATGCTGTATGTCTGACTGAATCATTTACTTTATTTCTTGACTTGTATAGCGTCTTATACCTTTTAAAAACTGAAATTTAACAAAAAGAGACAGGGTTGCATCATTTTATTTTATATAGCCTATGTAAGAATATTTTAAAATATATAAAACCGCAGCTCACCTGTTCATTTGCATTGATTACAGCACAGTCTTGCCCTCCGCAAAATGGCGGACGCGTTGACGTATCGCAGCAACGTTCCAAAGCGGCCAATAGGGCGTCTATGTATTTATTATGTCTATGGTCATCATGGAGAGCGCAGTTCATGGTTGCATAGCAACGACAGACGCCACAGGAGAACAAGCGCTTGTGGAAAGGAGACAGCGGCGCGCTATATATAGGACTACATTCATATTTTAATTTTTATTATTATATTATATATTTACAATTATATTGCACTATTTTACAACTACCTAAAATAAAATCACTTTACTTCACAAACTAGCTAAGCTGGCTGCATTCACTGAGGTAAATTATAATCATCAAAAATAGTAATATTCACAACAATAACCGTTAAAAATACTGTCATTTGTATAACAATGGCGAAATGTTTTACTTGCACACATACGTAAACTCCTCCATCGTTATGACCGTTCTGACTGGTGATGACGTGGTGCGCGAAATGACAGTTGGGTGTGTGATCATCGCTCTCCACTTCCTGTGAAGTGATGTATCGATGTTCCCTTATTCCCTATGCCGTGCGCAGTGCCCTTCGAACTGAACATGTTCGCTCCCTTCGGAGTAGACTCTAACTTAAGATGGCGGAAAACCCTGTGAAGTCCACTTCGCAGTCCACAACGCACCTCTAGAGCGACGTTGTTGATTGTTTGAGCATGTGACTGCGCGTTTCTCCTTGTTTTCTATTGTTATGCGCAGCATATTTCCCGTACGCACAAACACAGCCACAGACAATGAATTGTTTGTTCGGTTATCGAAGAAGAGCATGATGTATTTTGTATAAAGTTTATTTATTATTATTTTTTTTTTATTAACTGCTTTGAGGATTGGAAATCCACAATTCATGCATACAAATCTGTATATATTAATAAATGAAGATGATTAAAATAGACCAATGCAAAAAACGAAATTCATGCCTGCATTTATTAAGACAAACCTGGTAAAAACGAATGCAGTCTATAGCCTACACTGACTTGGCTGCTCTGTGAAATGTAATACAACAGTGCCACCTACTGTCTAAATGCATTAACATTAAAAGGTGAAACTCTTGCATAGACATAGGTAAATGGGTTTGTCTATTAGCCTGAAAAAAAAAAAAAAAAAAAAACACCAGATCTTGTGCTTCCTCACATTGGAGTCCCGAGTTCATGTATAAAGTTTGGTTTCGATACGTGACAGAGTTCCTGAGATATGGACGACTTCCTGTTTGGCGACTACGCCGCTGATTTCGTTTGGCTGTGACGGGCAACCGCTTCCGAAAAACAAAAATCCTTCTAGTAACTTTTGTGAGGCTTGGTCCAAGGATCATGTACGTCCATTTTCGTGAAGTTCGGACCAAATTTGTGACCTGTGAAACTTTAGTTTAGCTTTCTGTTCAATCCAATATTGCGGACAAACGACATGGACTTGCGATGTCATCTTCGCGAGCAACTTACACCGGTACTGAGCGGACGTTTTAAAGTTGGAACGGTGTCTCTGTCTCAAAGGGCCTAGGCGCAGGAGCTGGCCAAAATTTTTCTCCCGGGAATAATAATAATAAGAAGAAGAAGAAGAAAACTTAAGAAGAACTATAAGTGTGCTGCTTTCAGCAAGCACACTTAATTAGTTTATATTATATATTAAAACACAGATTCAAAGGACTATTATATTGTACTCCACATAGTTGGACGCACAAGCTGATATTATAATGTCTTACCTTGTACTTTTTTTGCATGTTCTCCCACTTCCTAGATGCCTGATGGACAGACACCTTGCCCTCTAGTCCCATCATTTGAATCACTGTTCTGTAACATAGTATGGAAATTAGTTAACTACATTTATATGTAAACAAGTCATAGTAGAAATGAAGAAAGGCACAAATAAGTAGTTTTATATTCTATAATTATCAATAACACTTATTATATAACCTACTCCCATCCACATTTTGCTGCATTTCTCTTCCCTGTAAAGAGACGCTCGTGTCGGCTCCTTAACTGGATAAACAGTTTGTTCTTTAGACCCTAAGCACACACACACACACACACACACACACACACACACAAACAAACAAACAAACAAACAACACACACACACACACACAATGACAAATGTATCTAAGCACTATTTTACAACTACCTAAAATAAAATCACTTTACTTCACAAACTAGCTAAGCTGGCTGCATTCACTGAGGTAAATTATTATCATCAAAAATAGTATAATGTAATATTCACAACAATAACCGTTAAAAATACTGTCATTTGTATAACAATGCCGAAATGTTTGAATACTTACACACATACATAAACTCCTCCATCGTTAGTTATGACCGTTCTGACTGTTGATGACGTGATGCGCGCAATGACAGCTGGGTGATCATCGCTCTCCACTGAAGTGATGTATCGATGTTCCCTTATTCCCTATGCCGTGCGCAGTGCCCTTCGAACTGAACATGTTCGCTCCCTTCGGATTGGAATCTCACTTAAGATGGCGGAAAACCCTGTTAAGTCCACTTCGCAGTCCACTTACGGTCGAATGGAACGCACCTCATGTGTTTTGGTCGTTTTGGGAATCGGTTGCCCCCTCAGCATCCAGGCTAGTCTCCTGGAGCAGAGCTCAGAGGACAAGTGATATCATGGCATTGGAGAAACCGAGCCCGAACAGGAGGCTGGCCCTTGTGGATGAACTGTTTCTTTACTGCTGTCAAGTTGCCGTTGGTATGAAGGAGAAGGTGATTGCCGACATCTTCGGCATCAATACCACTACAGTGAGTAGAGTAATAATTACATGGGCCAACTATCTATTCATTGTTTTGGGGTCAGTACCAATCTGGATGACAAGGGAACAGGTGCAAGCAACAATGCCACCAAAGTTTGCACAGTACTGCCCGAACGTGCGTGTTATTCTGGACTGCACAGAAATCAGATGTGAGGCACTATCATCACTTACCCTCCAGTCAGAAACATTCTCCTCCTACAAGAACACCAATACTTTCAAAGATCTAATTGGCATTGCCCCATGTGGTGTTATCACTTTTATCTCAAAGCTATACACAGGTTCGATATCAGACCGAGAAATTACACGGCAGTCAGGGGTCCACAGCCTGTTTGCACATGCACACACACACACTCTCACACACACACACACACACACACACACACACACACACACACACACACACACACACACACACACACACACACACACACACACACACACACACACACACACAGGTAACTAACGTGTGTGCGTGCGCACATGCTTGTGTGTGTGGTGGTTAGAGTTAAAGTTAGAGAGTAGGTCTGTCCTTTCCATAAATAAATAAAAAGAGTATAGAGTTACTTTAATTTCAGGTACGTCTCCATATATGTGGCGAAATAAATATATCAAGTTTATCTTTCATTTCACTGATCAGCGACTCGTCGAGCCAAATTCGTTCTATTGTGAGGTCACTTTGTGTGGATGTGATGAAAGCACAGCATTTTAAACCAGTTATGGCTATCTGGCCTTGCACTTGCCAGAAATACTTGTGAATCTTTTTTAGCCCTCTGGGCTTCTTCGTAAAATAGTCACACTTAGCTTCCTCCCGCCCGAAAACGGGCGAAGCCTTAAAATTTTACTTTACTTTTTCCCAGGATAACCAATCAAATATATTTTTGTTCTATAATGTTTTCTGATTATTATTTAGAATTTTTTTATTTTTTTATGATACTTTGCATTAATTATATAATTTGTATGAGCTATTTTTTCCATTTTTTCCATATATATATTTTTATTTTATTTATTTTATTTTATTTTTCAATAAATGCAACATTTCACATCAAAATAGAGTGCAGGCCTAAAAAAAAAAAAAATTCAAGTGAGAAGAGCGCCATCTTTTTAATGCATCTAATTACATTTATTAACTCCTAACGAGTGCTGAGTAATCCCTCTAAAACCGAGTGTACCGCCAGCAGGCGCCACCTAGCTGTGAAAATATTCTTTACCATATTTAAAAAAAATCTTGCCTTGATTAACACAAAGTTGATGTCATTTGAAAGCTTAGAGTCTGAACTTTACAGTGAATGTATCCACTTTGAAAAACTCTTAAGTATTGCTGAGTTATTTGCTGATAAATAGAATTTCTTTTTTTTCATAATCTATAAAATAATGTACTGCAATGTGTCAAAAACATCATACAGCTCATGAAACATTCTCAGATAATTGAAAATGGCACTTCATTTTTTACAACATATTATTACAATTAAAATGAGCCCAAAATTAACATAATCTATTGCTTTTATGACAAGATATTCTTCATGGAGAAAAAATTGCCCATGAGGGGGTGTCAAAGACTGTACAAAAAGGCTGTCTCTTTTCCAAATGCTGTAACTTTTGATTCCTTTATCCAAAAATTATTTATTTTTTTATCCAGATGCAGCTAACATGTAGGGGGACTTCACTAAAAAAGAATTTTCCTCCTACCTTATTTCCTTCCTGAGTTATTCCATGACAAATAAGAAAGATATGCAAAATCATAATAAAAATTATATATATATATTGTCTTTTATCCGCTGTTTCTTGGCAGGACAATGTCCAAATGTAATGTAATTTATATTTTCAAAAAATTTAAAAAGAGTTCTTTCAAACGATACCTACCTTTTGACTCTCCTTGCTATAGTTTTGGAGTTATTATGATTATATAATTTTTATATAGTTTGGGGCAAAATTTGCTGTTTCAGTCTTACCAGTTCATTTCTCTCTGTGTGTTTGTGTGTGTGGGTGTGTGTGTGTGTGTGGGGGGGAGGGTGTCTTATTTGCACTCTTGATGTTCTAGAGTGTCACCCCTTCATTGCTGTACACTTTTTTTCAGCACAGTGGCTGATCTGTAGCTTGTACCACCAAAAGTTTCTCTGAGTTTTCCTATTTTTTCGTATTTCCCATTCATTTCCTATGTCGCCCGTTTTCGGGCGGGAGGAAGCTAAGTGTGACTTTTTTTTTTACGACCCTTTAACATATCAGAATCATCTCCTTGATTTTTTTGTGTGTTCATATAGGTAATAAAACAAAAGTCACCAAGTTTCACCCCCATCCGATGAAGCAAAAAAAATGTAACAATTCGAAATGTTCAAGTTTTCGCCCGTTTTCGGGCGAAGAAGCCCAGAGGGTTAGTTTGGCCTGACCACCAGTAAACTTCACATGCGTAACCTCTTTTATACTGTTAACAGTTAAACAGTTGGGCATTTCACTTCGGCTAACCCAAAGGGGGAATTTGCAGTGGGATCATACACTTTGGCATCAGGGCTAGCACCAAGGTAAGGCGCATCAGGATTCACAACAAATCCAGAAGGAGCGACACTGACATTGCAAAGGTCACTGTAGGTCACTGTACTGTTGTAAAACTTCTGGCTCAAGGTCAATACCCCTTTTCATGGTAGGTGTTTGCCTCACCCCCTTCATGATCCTGGCTGCCAAAGCCTGACTAGATGACTCCCCTCTAACGCTACAAACTTCACTGAATCTACTGGAAGTTAGGCGGGGCTGTCGGACTTCCTTCCACAAAGGATCCTCCGACTGCCCCCTTGTATTCTCTTCAATGATACTTGCCAATTCACGGGTTAGTTCTAAACTCTGTATGTGATAAAACTGATGACAATTGGGGACAAACTGTAGATGCCGTTCTAATGTGTAGCCACTAATTAATGGAAGTTGTGGGAATGAGGGGGCTTCTGGATGCTTAATGATTTCTTATTACTGGTGTGCACTGATAAGAAAGAACTGAACCTTAAGGGACTAGTCCAAATTTAGAGTCCACTAAAGTCAGGTCAGAGAGGCCGCTCTATAATAAGGTTTTGCAAATGCCAGGTTGTGGCTGAAGGTTGCGTAGTTGGGCTCCAACTGACAACACCGTCGGGTCAGGATTAGGAAGGGGTCCAAAAAACACAAGGAACAGAAACTATTCATCATCTAATAACTGCCAATGATTTACAAGCGACAGTGTAGCTAATCTGATATAAAGCACCATCTGCATGTTCTCATTTGATGTCCAAGTCCTTACTATATTTCAAAAATAATAAGTATGTAAGTAAGTAAATAAATGAATACTTACCAGCGTAAGCTCGATACAGAGTAGAATTGACACTAAAGCCATTCCAGCAGCACACGAGCAGGAGCATCCATTTAATTCCACAGGTTTAACGGCATGCAGCACAATCTAGAAATGGAGAACACACTTGAGGGAAAGTTTGGATGTTTAGGCAACACAGTAAGAAGCATTTACTTGACACTAGGAACATCATTGTGAAACTAGGTTGAAAAAAATTAAGGCAACAGCAGCAGAACAACAAAAAAGGTACATCTGCAACAGCAGATATGGAAAAACAAAAAGAGAGCATCTGCAACAGCAGAAGAACTGAACAAATGCACCTGAACCTGTGTAGGTCTGAAACCATGCTCTATTCACTACACATTACGATTGTGGTGTATTTTGGTACTGTAGCACTGTCTGGATCCAAACTGAAAATCTGATGAAATCTATCAGGGATCAGAAGGCTACTATAGTTGTGGCAAATTCATAGTTCTTTTTGGTTCAGGTCTCAAAGAAGTTTCTCAGAGTCGAGGTTCCAGGTCAGAAGAATTAACTTTATTGACAAGCAACAAAGTGAGAAGCCGGCCGGCCGTCCGGACATCTAAGGTTACATTGGCCAGTGTTCATGTCTTATACTTTTTCTTATCGCTAGGTGCCCAATGGATACTCTCAAATCTATTTCTTCCCCTCTGTCACGCCTGGTGACCTTGGCACAGTTAGACATGTCTTCTCTATTGGTCAAACCTCACACAATGGTGCTCTGTTTCATACTTTGTTTTGACACTTCATATTGCTGATGCATACTGGTTATTTTCCATTCTCTCATCCTTCTTCAGGCCTATTTTTTCATGCTTGTCATCATTTTTTGTTTTGTTTCATTACATCATACTTAGACATGGATCAAAGGAAAATTCTCCAACATATCCCCCCTTTGGGACTAATCCTAGTCCCACCTTCATTTCTGTCCCAGAATGTATCTTCATGATCAGGCCTCTCTCCAATATCTTTCAATCATGGCCAATATGGACCATCCATCTCTTATCAATAAGCCCACTCACGAAGGTACACCCTGGAGGAATAGTGAGACCAAACATCTCCGCCCCCACTTGACTAGGGTGGAGTAAAAGATCCCACCTTCCTTTTCTATCATCAATCTTGAAGGGATAGATTACTTCAAACATTTGATTTTTCAGCATAATCAACATATCTCAGTGTATAGACTTAAATTTAAGATTGGTTTCAGCATAATCAACATATCTCAGTGTGCAGACTTGGAGTTATGATTGTCCCACGGTGCCAGAGGAACTGCACAGGCGCTTCCGGTGGCCTGGAGTTCTATCTGGGTTGCTCCATCGTTGCCAGAGGTGCCCTGGGCACTATGGAGCAGACAGCGGGCTTTTAAACCACCAGTTGAGTCTGCCCTTGCTGGTCCAGCAATTGGTGACCGCGCTTGTAATTCATTTCTCTGTTTTACCCCGTGAAAACAATTTCCAGTAGTCTAATGCATGTGCTTCACTTTTGATTCATAAAAAACTTTAAAATATTAAAAGAACTCTGTTATAAGAGTAAAATGATTAGTTAGTGATAAAAATAGTAAAAAAATTCTTATCTCTTCCCTTTATATCTGGTTGCATTACCTCGTACCACGGGCAATGACCTGCTTCAAACCTTTTATCGTCCCCTCTCATTCACATATTCATATTTGTGACTGTTAGTGTGATTATATGTAAAAATATTCTCAGTAGGATTATAAGTGTAAAAAGAAAGAAAAAAGAAAACACTCAGGAAGGGGTCCTTTATAAAAATCAAAGAAACAATTAAAACCCCTCTAACTAACTCCCTGCTCTACTCATGTTCTAATGATCTGTCTAATTTTACCCCAAAAATAAAATACACAGTGTTACTACCTCCCTCTCTATTAAAAACAGAATCAAACTGTTGGAAATCAAAAGTAACAAGGTACCCCATTCCTTACTCCTTCACCAGAACTCCTTACAGGAAGTCATCTAGTTCGTCCAGTCCTGGCCCAATTTGGTGCACTCTTGTGTTTGTGCACCCGATGTCAACTGCCGATGGTTTGACTGACACATTAATCATCTGTTTGGCGGCCACGTTGGCTAGCATGGATCTTAGAAAAGGCACAACACAGCAGAAAAGAAGACACAAAACACAAAAGAAAAAGAAAAATGACAACATCCACAGATATTATTATTCCCACCTTAATGAACCATTTTTTCCAAGACCCAAATATAGAGTCAAACCAGTATCCAACGTGTCTGTATCTCCCCGCATTTTCAGCAACTTCTTGTCTCAGATCCTTCAGCTTCTTCATGGCCCTAGTAAAAGCTCCATCAGAGGCTGTGTTATTCGGAATAAAGGTACAACAGTCAATTCCAAACATCACACATACCCCTCCTTTTTCTGCCAGTAGCCAATTCAGAGCTTGTCTATTTTGCCATGTCATTTTGCTGGTGTATTTTAGCTGATGGCCTAAGGCATCCATTGCTTGATCTTAGTCTTAATGGTTCTGTTGATTGTCAGAGCTAATCTGAGATGGTATGCCAAATCTTGGGATGACTTCTTTGGTTAAAATTTTTATCAGTTTCTGCTCCTTGGTCTACTGAGGGTTCTGCTTCGACCCATCTGCTAAATCTGTCTATGAAAACTGTCTCTGTATCTTTTCCTTTTACTGATTTTATCATGTCCACATAATCCATCACTAGATGTTTAAAGGGTCCTTCTTGAACTGGGATAGAGCCTATTGGAGTTGCTGTTCCTTTTCTGACATTATTTTGTGAATCTTTGTTTTTTATTTAATTTTTTATTTTTCTAATTTTATTTGTCTAATAATTTTATTTTTCTAATAATCTAATCTCCCCCCTTGCGCAATGGTCAACCATGCGCATCTGGAATGAAAATGTTAAGCAATAGGCTGGTGTCTATCATATGGCCTTCATGTGATCTCCATATATATTGTTAGTGTCTCTCTTGTCGCCCCCCTTTGCTGCCATATATGTATTTCAGATCGAGAGGCTCTGGATTGCATTTGAGCAATGCTGTCTACAGCAGGTAGGGGCTGGATCAGAACAGATGGTGCCATAACTGCTAATTGACATCCTAAGGCTTGTTTCGCCTGTATATCAGCCGCATTTTTACCTTTGATCACAAAGTTATTGCCTTTTTTATGAGCTTCACACTTGATAATGGCCAATTTGTTTGGAAACATCATAGCTGTGATTAGTTTAGTAACTTGGTCCCCATGTTGGATTGGGGTTCCATCACTCTTTTTGAATCCTCTTTGTTTCCATACTGCACTAAAGAGATGAAATACGCCATTAGCATATGCAGATTCGGTATAGATGTTGGCTACTTTGTTTTCAGCCAACATGCAAGCTTCAGTAAGTGCTTTTAATTCGGCCAATTGTGCTGAGCAAGGTTGTTCACAATGCTGCATCACAACAGAATTGAAATCATCTCCATCTCTCTATACAACAGCAAAACCAGCATGATTGCCTAAATGGTCTCTAAAACACGAGCCATCCACAAAGTAGTCCACGTCTGCATCAACAATTGGTGTTGATTCCAAATCTGGTCTCAGACAAGTAAAGGCTAGATAGGCAAAAATACATTCATGAGGTGTTCCCTCCCCCTCTAGCTGGACAAAATTAGCTGAGTTTGCTGCAGTAAATCTCCTTATTGTAATATCAGGATATGTTAGTAACATGGAGTATGTCAAACATCTAGCCTGGGTTAAAACAAAATGTCATTGTTCAAAATATTAGTCTAAGTCTTGTTGATAGCATGGTGGGTAGCCTTGAGCAACATTATTCAATTTGGTGCTATAATATGCAATATAAAAATATAAAATATATTTTATCCAGTCTTAAATCTTCCAAATCAAGCTTCAGGACGTGGTCCAAGACCAAGTGGTGAGTGTTTAAATCCTTAGGGCATCCTAGTGTATGTATATTGCTTACAGAACAGAGATCAATTACAGTGTAATAATGAGCAGCAGGTGGAACACTTTTTCAATAGCTCATGTGGATTTGGGACTTCTGCCGGCCAATCTTCTACTATCTCATTGATTGCCCTTAAATCATGCACTAATCTCCATTTTGACTTACTGGTCTTTTCAACTGGGAGAATAGGTGTTACAATAACTAACAGTTTCAACTAACACTCCAGCTTTTACCAATCCCTCAATTGTTGTTCTGATTCCTTCTACTGGTTCTAACTTCAATGGGTATTGTTGTTTTCTTGGCAACTTCATTCCTGATTTTACTCTAATTCTAAAAGGATTGGCTGACTTCACCAGGCCCACATCTGTATCATGCTTAGACCACAACTCTACCGGTATCTTTTGTTCCATCTCCAATTTCAGCTCCTCCATTTTTGACTTCAATTCATTTTTCTTTTCTGTCTCTACTATTAATTTAGGGATCCTTAACATGTTAGTCGAGCATACAGTTTTAAGATGTGTCATATCTGGTGTTTGAAAAATGAAAGGGTTTTCAGTGGCTTCCCACTGTTTTTCTGTGGCTTTCAACATCATTGGGCCTATATCTTTCGCCTGACACCCTTCATTCAGGTAAAGAGTTACATGTGGGATTGAATCGTCTACTCTAAACCATGTTTTAGTAAAGTCACATTTTTCAATTTGCAATGCTGTCCCTTCTGGTCCTACGATTATATCATTTGAATTCAAATATACTCTCTGTCCCCTCGTTTTTTCTAACCTGTCATTTTCTAATCTCGGGTTTCTAAGGGGGTCATATATCATTGTACAATGAAACTCAGATTATGGCACACTTTTTTTTGTAACTGTTCTGCTGGTTCTGATTAGTCTGTTGCCATGGTTGGTACATTTGGTCACGCAGCGGTTCATTTTGGGGCCATGGGTTAATATGACAGTTCCTCTTGGTATGTCCAGGCTGGTTGCATCCCCAACACATGCCTTGAATGTCTTGTGTTCTTTGTTGATTGTTGTATTATCTTCCTCGTCCTTGTCCTCTTCCTGGCATTGCTCCATTTCTGTTTTGCTGTTCAGGTAGGTATATCACAATTGGTGCACTTGGCTGCTGCGGATTTCCCAAGGTGTTGGGTGTAGTCTGACCCATAGGGGCTGGTGCCTGTGGCATGGCTTGTGCAGCTGGGTTCGGTATATTCATCGCTGCCATAACTGCTGACTGATCTTCAGCATCTTTTATGTTAGCTTGGATTTTCTTCTTTTTATTGACTAGGTCATCCAGCTGTAATTGGGTCAGCCTTCTTTGGAGCTCTCTTTCTTGATTCTTCATCTTCTGTTCACTCTTCCTGTATTGTTCTACTGCATGAGTCACATAGTCACAGAACTCTCTTGTCGTCTTTGAATTCAGACCCACTACATCTTCCAGCTTGGCTTTTACAACAGTTGGCATGGCTTCCATTATGGCAGACCTGAACAACACTGTTATCACTGGATCTCGTTCAGGGTCTTTTTCCAGCTCTTGCTTCCATCTTCGTTATTGTCTCTGGACGTAGGTGGTTGGGTTTTCTTCTTCGCCCATTGGTTCCCCTTTTAATAACTTTGGATCCATCTGGGTGGGATAATGTCCTCTTAGGGCCTGCCACATCACTGTTCTGTAATGGTCAAGTGGTATGGCATCCATCCTTGTCGAGTCAACTGCTTGGTTGAGTCCTGAATCATCCAAGATTTTATTCGTTCTTGCACCTCCCACACACTTTGCCAACAAGGCTTTGATGTCTCCGATGGCTAGTATCTTGCCCATTGTTTCTTCTTCCAGTAGTCGAATCCATTTGCCCGCCCCTTCGTGTATGTCAGGTAGGCGTGCTATCAGTCCGTCCAGATCTTGTCCCGCCCACGGCACATACTGTCCTTGATGTCCTTTAATCAGGATGGGGCACTGTTTTTGTTCCTCTCAGTTGGTCTCTTCCATCCTCATGCAGATATGCTCCACTCATTGACCTTCTTCTCAAATTGTCCCCTCTTATCCAGTGTGGTTTGCTTTGGGGGAGTTCTTCCAAGAGCAGGGTCCCTGACACGTTCTTGTATTCTTTGTTAAGGATGGCTGAGTGGGGTCTGTTTCTTGTGTAGTTCTGAAGTCTCTGATGTTCTCTTCGCATGTTTTCCTCCAAGGCTTTTCGCATGGATTCAGTATCTCTTTGGATTTGTTCTTTGGTGATGAGTATGTCTCTTTCTATTTCATCCTGTTCAGGCTCGGATTGTTGAGTGTCAGCTTCCATCTCCTTTTGCAGTCTCTCTTCAAGTTCTTGCAGGGCTTTGCTTGCATGATGATAAGGATTGGATAGGGTGGGGTCTGGGGTTACCCTGGTCAGATGTTTCATGCTTAGGTTGCTGTCTTGACTTCCCCCATAGTTCAGTGTGTCTTGCTTTGAAACTTCAAAGAAGTCTGTAGTTTTTCTTTCTCTGCGGCCAGGGCTCACTTTTCTGTCGTCATCCTCTCCTCCCTCCCTACTTGCTTCATCACTTGGCTCGTCTTCAAAATCCACTTTACCTTGAACTGTTAAAGTTGCATTCACTAGTGGCAGTTGTTTACCGGTTGAATCATAGGGGGGTACATAAGGGGGTGGGGTTGCCATTACATCACTTTTATTTTCTATCTTCTCCCTAATTCCCTTAATCAATTTTACCCCCATATCTCTAAAAAGATTCAACACTTCCTGCTCTTTTTCTCTCTTCTCTACTCTTTTTTTCTTTTATCTTGGGCTTTGTGATTCTTTATTAGTGCTCCCATTTCCCTGCACATAGCCAAATCAAATGTTCCCTCTGCTGCCCACTTAGTGTTTAACATTCTGGTCCTTTTTTCCCACTTCCGAGATAAGTTTTTAATAGCATCTCTACATATCGGATATTGTGATATAATCTGCTCTACAAGGGTCTCTTGTTGCTGTGACATCGAAGCCATTGCTGCAAGTCTCAATTATTTACTTCACTCAATGAATCAAATTATAATTTTGTGTTCTCAGTTTTCTGTTAAGTTTAAAAATTCTGGTATCTGTTTAGTTTTTTTGAAGATACCTCAAATGGTTCGTATTTATACCTCAGACAATGGCTTCGGCATCACTTTTTCTAGCTGGTTGTGTATATTTCGTTTCCAAATGATGTCCTACCCCAGACACACCAGTTAGAAACTCCAGATAATGTTCTTTTCGAACCACCGTCCTCGTGCAGTTACTTCTCCTGCCCTATATAGATAAGTGAGAGATGGGGTTAATTTCACTTCATGGCCGTTCAACATGATGACTGAAATATTTAATTCTTCTTTGCTACAAGTGTCTGATTCAAATGGTTCAAATAAATCAATTAAAGTCTTTCTTCCTTTTTTGTTTAAAATTCTTCTCCCTCTATTGCCCCTCGCGCCCCTCCTGTTCTTCCAGAACTGCGGCATTCTCGGTTGATGCAGGATGTCTTTCTATCTCCTGCCTGTTTCGGTGAATTTACACCCACAAATGAGTTAACTCTTGGATTGTTTTTCAAAAACAACCAACACTGTCAGTCTTTCTAATGTCCAACTATCTACAAAGACTGGCCTGATTTCCCTTCCCTGCTTGACTTCAAAGATTGTGTCACTCTCCCATTTCACTGACCTAATGTATGAATCCACCTTTATATATACATTTCTCAGAGTGGTTGCCACTTTCAGTTCTCTAGGCAAATTCCTCCTTTCCTTCCTTTTCACATATGGAATCCATATTGGATCTATCTTTATTTCGATGGCTGTGAGCTGTGGGTTCAAAAGAACTGTTTTTAGAAGATTAAATTTGTTCAAATGTGGTCTCAGGGCTTCAAGAGTTATCTGGTTTTTTATCACATTACGCCAATCCACTAAGGGCCACTTTCGTTCAACCTGGTTCAAATTTGTTATTCCTGTCAGTTTTTTCAAAAGCTCATACTTCCCTTGGTCTGTTAACTCCTGTCTCCGTCCTTCATTATCTATGAACTCTTTTTCTAACCAGAAGTGATTTTTAATTCCTTTGGTTAGTTTTAATGCCTCTTGAAAATCATTTTCATCTTTTCTTTCTTTCTGCAACCTAGTCTCCTCGGCCTCATAATTATCTCCCACTCTGGACCACATGTGTACTTTTCTTCAGGTGTCAAAAGGTTAGAAAAAACTCTATCTCTGTCACTGTTCTCCCTCCTTATTTTCTTATCTCAATATAAACGCTTTCAGTCTGTTATAACGCACACTCATACACCCGGGATTTCATACGCACTGTCACACAGCTGTGCACAAAGTCACTCACACCCACGCAGAGTCGCTTAGACACACACACTCGGAGTCACACATACACACAGAGCTTCTCTCACACGCAAAACCGCTCTCATACCCACTACAAAACCACACACACACGCAAAGCTGCTCTCACACGCAAAACTGCTCTCTCACCCACTCGAAGCCACACACACACAGACAGCCGCTCTCACACTTATTTATTATTTTCCTACTTTGTCTTGTAACAAAGGAAAAGTCAAAGTCAATCAATCAAACTTTTGACAATATCGGCTGTGTTTCCCTATCCGGATCACAACGATTACAGTCCGGAAGATGGCCAAACAGCCGACAAAACCAATTTCGTGGAATATTTTTTGTTCTTTGATATCTTGATTTCTTTATTTTAATTTTAATTCTCCTGTCATCAATTTTTGTTTTATCATCCATTAAACTTTTGTGCCTTTGTCTGTCTCAGCCTAATTACTCCCTCCTTTCTCACTGAGCGGTGCCAAGGTCACTTGCACACAATTGCAACAATTTCGGGACAGTGGCTCAGCTGCAATTTCATGCAAAGCACAGAGCTCAGCCAAAAAACAACTGTAACAATTTCGGGACAGTGGCTCAGCTGTAATTTCATGCAAAGCACAGAGCTCAGCCAAAAAACAATTGCAACAATTTCGGGACAGTGGCTCAGCTGCAATTTCATGCAAAGCACAGAGCTCAGCCAAAAAACAATTGCAACAATTTCGGGACAGTGGCTCAGCTGCAATTTCATGCAAAGCACAGAGCTCAGCCAAAAAACAACTGTAACAATTTCGGGACAGTGGCTCAGCTGTAATTTCATGCAAAGCACAGAGCTCAGTCAAAAAACACTTTATCTCTGCGTCTCTGTCCCTTCCATGAATTTTTACTCAAATACAGCTGTATAATTTCTAACTTTTAATTTCTATCACTTTTGGATTTTTGGAAAAATACATTATAAGTAAACTGTATTTTATTATTATTATCACTTTTACTAATTTTCTCAGAAATGACCCTTCCCCCTATTTCTAAGACGAAAAATCTTCATGCGAATGGAATACGCACTTCTGCGTATGGACAGACAAACAGATACTGCATGCACTTTTTCTCAAAACCTGGAACCTACCCTCCTTTTACCTCCTTATCTTTTATCACTTTTTAGGTTCTTTTTGGTGGAGTCTTTTGTTTAAGGCAGTCACCAACCGGGCGTTAGCTTACCAGGGGCAGCACAAAACAAATATAAGCAAAATTTGCTTACCTTATATTTATGGCGCGCCTTTGTTTTGTGAGGCCTCTGCCAGCAAGCCCACTGTGGTCACTCCTCGACCCCTTGTCCCTCCTGGCTCGGCTCGACAATTATGTTGTGGCAAATTCATAGTTCTTTTTGGTTCAGGTCTCAAAGAAGTTTCTCAGAGTCGAGGTTCCAGGTCAGAAGAATTAACTTTATTGACAAGCAACAAAGTGAGAAGCCGGCCGGCCGTCCGGACATCTAAGATTACATTGGCCAGTGTTCATGTCTTATACTTTTTCTTATCGCTAGGTGCCCAATGGATACTCTCAAATCTATTTCTTCCCCTCTGTCACGCCTGGTGACCTTGGCACAGTTAGACATGTCTTCTCTATTGGTCAAACCTCACACAATGGTGCTCTGTTTCATACTTTGTTTTGACACTTCATATTGCTGATGCATACTGGTTATTTTCCATTCTCTCATCCTTCTTCAGGCCTATTTTTTCATGCTTGTCATCATTTTTTGTTTTGTTTCATTACATCATACTTAGACATGGATCAAAGGAAAATTCTCCAACACTATCTACATGATGTCCTGTTGAAAAAAGACTACAGGAAGCCAGTAAATCAAATTGATGAGTAGGGACTACTACTACTACTATTTCGGACTCCTGACAATGTAACCTGAAGTGTATGTAGCTCTTCATTCTTTCGCATAGAACGGTAGCAGCTTGCCTGCACTACCACTTCCTCACTCACTAAATCTGACACTGCAGTAAAAAGGGGAAATATTATCACATCATACTGAAAAAGGATTCAATGTTTAACAACATACAACTTAACCTTAACCTGTGATTCTTAAACTGCCACAACGGCATTTCGGAACATTAATGTAGCCAAAGTGACCAGACTGCTGCAGCAAGTTTTCGCGGCTACTTACGGCGTTCTATTGTGATGTGATAAAGGCATATTACTCATTCACACTCATTCACACTACTGACTGAGAATTAAAGAGATTATAGGAGTAGAAGTAAATAAAATAACTAATGTAGTGGAGTGGGAAATCCCCCTATACCTCCCCCTGGTGGAGAACTGAATTATCTGCCCAGTAGATTAGCGGTGTCAGGTAACTGGCTGGTTAACCAACGATTGCGTGTCTAAAATAAAAGTGCAGCGTTCAAATGGCTGGGTGTGCGTTACTCTTTACATCCTGGTCGCCTATTCCTAGTGGAGTCGTGTGGTTCGGGGCATTTATTCTGTTCATTGTTTGATCAGGTATGTGAATGAGTGGAACGTGGAATGTGATTTTATAATATTGGTGTATAATTTAAAGCCTGTGCTCTGCAGTCACTACACAGTTCGTGTGCAGCGAGAGCCTGTGTGGTCGTGTTAGAGTCATTGTTAACGCAGTGAGTATGATCTTTTTTCTGGTGGACCGTTTCATGTTTATAAAAAAAACTTAAATTTCACGGCTGTGTGTGAGTGTGCGTGCAGGTCGGAGGGACGTGCCTAAACAGACTTGCTTCCAGCTCTGCGTGGTGTAAACATATCTTTAATGGCAGGATACACGGACCCATATTACGCTGCTGGTTTGTTTCTATTTTGAATTTTGTTTTATTTTTATTAATTGTTTTGTGTTGTGGTATTTTCTTAGTAATTGTTATAAACTGTGTGATTTGATTTTTCTTTCTTTATAATTTGTATTTTGTAGACTAAGTGCTTCCTATTGGGGAAGTTTACTGAAGAACAAGCAATTGTTTGAACAATTTAGGGGGGTATCTAAGTTTGCCCGTGGGGTTAATTTACAAAGTTTTTTTTTTTTTTTTTGTGGTTATTTGTAATTGATGTAAGCGCTTGGGGACTCCTGTGGCCATTGGTAAAAGGGTACTTTGCCCACCTCTCTATTTGGGGTGTAGTGTTTATCACTTGATTGTGAGTTTCTCATTCCCTTTCTAGTGTGTAACACCAGTGTGTGTGTGGTTGGTTGTAGTGAGGATTACGGTTTGGGGTGGGGCAGGATTCTTTTTCCTTGTTAGTGTCTTTTGACGACCCAAGTGCCGCCTTTAGTGTTTGAACCTTTTTTTTCTTTATTTAAGTACCTTTTTCTTGTATGTGTGGGTAATGTAAAAGGTAATGTATTGAAGGTACTTATTAGTGACTGTCATGTGCATTATATTTTAATATAATAAAAATAAAATAATTAATTGGCAGACCTGTCTCAGTCCTCTCTGGAAAGAACGAACCTGGGGTTTTTGATTTTCTCAGATTACTAGTAAGATTACATGGTGGAGATGACCTTTCGGGCGGCCATGGCGGAGAAGCCCCTTCGGGCGGCCATGGCGGAGAAGCCCCTTCGGGCGGCCATGGCGGAGCAGGCAGAGTGGCTATGGCGGAGCAGGCAGAGTGGCCGACCACAGCGGAGCAGGCGACCAGGACGGAGACGTATTGCGTCAATTTCCTTGGGGGCGGCTATGGGATTATGGGCAGGAACAGACACTGGCTCAATAACAGACACCGGCTCAGGAACAGACACCGGCTCAGGAACAGACACCGTGGCGGCGGCCATCTTTGCTTAGGGCTCAGGTTCAGATGTGGCGGCGGCCATCTCTGCTGAGGGCTCAGGCGATGAGGCGGCGACCATCTTTGCTGAGGGTTCAGATTCTGGCGTGTCGGCTGCCATCTCTGCTGAGGGCTGAGGTTCTGGGATGGAGACAGGCTCAGGACTGGGCAAAACCAGCGGCGAAGGAAGCTCTGGGCTGGACGGGACCAGCGGCGAAGGAAGCTCTGGGCTTTGAGCTGGGCGGGACCAGCGGCGAAGAGGGCTTTGAGCTGGGCGGGACCAGCGGCGAAGAGGGCTCTGAGCTGGGCGGGACCAGCGGCGAAGAGGGCTCTGAGCTGGGCGGGACCAGCGGCGAAGAGGGCTCTGAGCTGGACGGAAGCAGCGGAGAAGGGAGATCCAAGCCAGGCGGAACCAGCGAGAAGAACCTCTCTGCAGGCGTGACGTTCTCAGTCTCTAGCTCGGCGGGCATGACGCTGTCTGCATTGGCCTCAGCAGATCTTGCGTTGAATGCGGGCTCAGCATGACTGGCGTGACATGCAGGGTCGCTAGTGCTGGTGACTGACTCTGGATCAGCTATGCAGGCGACTGACTCTGGATCTGCTGGAGTAGCATACTTGAAGGCCCCCCTGACAGACATAAGGGCTGGGTCGAACATTTTAGACGACAGATTGGTGCTATTCGACACCAGCTTGCGGGCTCGGGGCCAGATGATCCCAGTGTCTGATACAGGGCGGTTATGGAACTCTGGTTTACCGGGCTTGACAGGACTGACGGACTGAGTAGGTTTGGCTAGGCTGACATGGTGAACGGATTTGGCAGGGCAGAAGGGAAGAGCGGGCTCAGCTTTGCAACCTGTGAAGGGAGACCCACAAATTAGCAAAACAAAATCTATATATTGAGCCAGAGTCCATCTGGGGTCAACCTCAGGCAAATAAAGACTCACGTCCTGATCCAGTCCCATCCAAAAACAATCTTTGAGTTCCCTGTCGTCCAGCGGGGCCAGGTGGCAACAAGCCACAAACTCCCTCTATGGGCCAGCCATCCTGGAAGATGGAGCAGAGTTTAGTTACTGGGTCCATGGTGGTCCTATCCTTTTGGGCTTACTTTTGGGCCGGTTATTCTGTAACATCTCAAGGGGTTCCAATGAAGACGAAGGTAAGCGAAGTACAAAATAAAGGTTTAATTTCCAACAAGTATTACAATCCAACATACGAAACAGTGTGCTAGTGCACAAACAATAACCGGCCCTAGACAAGTGAACAGTGGCTCAGTCCCAACTCGCCTACTTATACTACGACCTAAAAGTATGTACTTTTTTTGTGAGGAAAAAGTACATACTTTTGAGTGTATAGCAAAAGAGTATGCAAGAGTAGGACATACTTCGATGATGTCATGCAACGTGAACGAGAACGTGGTTGCCTAGTTACGCACACCGCGACTGTTAACAAAACATTTTACATTTCATTCATTCTTATGTCCAATATAATTTTATTTACTATTCCCATCTTTTTTCCTCATTTTTTCCACAATACATTTACAATGTGTTCTACCAAATTGAGGAGTGAAGCAGGGCGTCGTCGTAGATCAACCAAACGCAGGTCGTTTGTGAGGCGGCTGGTTCTGACGTTCATGTGCAATGTGTGTAACGAAAGCTAATTATTTTCTGAGTTAAAATATTTAAAGTTTATAGTATAACTATTGTTTAACGTATTTTATACTTATGTATAATACTCAAAAATACCCCGATGAAAATGAACCATGCTTTTACTATAGTAAAAGTGTAGTAACCATGTTTCTTTGGTTGGACTGATAAAGTTAACATTTGTACAGCCACAGTATTACTACAAATAAGTCAGTGTCGCTAAATATAACTTTAATTAGGGTTAAACATTTGAGTTCTTACACTTAAAAACTGAGGGCTCATCGCCGCTGCTGCATCCGGCTGCCATGTTTACATCACCACCATCACCACAAAGCTCCTCCCTCCCGCACGCAATGGGTTGTGGGCAATATTAGCCGTTAGAGTGTGCATTGATCTGCACTTCAAATTCTAACTGGAAATAGTAGACCATCCGGGTATCTTTGGAATACTTATTTCAACATACAATGATTTGGGAAGTACTAATTCTAGTTTCACATACTATTTAGGACAGATAGTATGCAAATTGAGACTCAGCCAGAGAAACTTAAATACACAGAAGATAATGACAAGACAACAGGTGAAGGAGATGATGATGAGTGAACACAGGTGCTGAGGATGATGATGACGATGTGCAGGTGAAGGTGATGATGACGGAGGATTCTGGGAAGTGTAGTGCTGAGAATACAGACGAAGACAGACGGAGAATGTGACACAAATATATAAACTATATAATAATAAATATATAATATTCTGTTCATGTGCATCACTGATTTGCAGAGTTATCAATATTGTAATTGTCAAAATATGCAAGTATTGTTTTCATACTTCATTTAGCTGTCAAAGTGAATAACAAAAAAAACGAATTTATGCAAAATGTTGTCATACATGTTTTACTGTTAATGCAAGGCTGGTCAAGCAGGATAAAGCATCAGCACATTGCAAAAGATGTACACAGTGGAAGGAGTACAAACAAAGTTGCATACATTGAAATTAAGTTTATGCAGTGAGAGCTCCATGAACTGTGCCATTATTGAGAGATATACAAAAATGTGTTAAATGATGGGACCCCACGACAAGGGCTGAAAACCACTGTATAACACTACAGTTGGACATTGGTTTGTCAGCGCACAACAGTTACAATCTTATCTAAAAATGTGATATCCTCACCTTCACATGGGGAGGATTGTGTTGATGGGTATGGTTCCTGTTAAAATGTTATATTTTTGACAAATATTTCCAATCACACTTTCAACATGGATTCTTAGGTGAGCTACTTTTCGTGTCTCCTCTACATCTCTTGCAGATAGCTGACAGTAACCCTTTGTAAAGGCTGGCAGTTTGACCTCTGCACACAACATGCCAACACTTTCATTTATATCGAAACCTCTATCAGCCAATACAATGTCCCCTGGCAACAATTTTTCAAGAAAACCACTATTTTCTGTAATGTGTTTATCACTTGTACGGCCACCCCACCCTTTTGATATAAAACAATTAGATCCCTTGAGTGTAGTACCTATCAAATACTTCATAGTGTGATTGTGCTTGTAGCTGGAAAACATTTGAGCATGTGCTTTCAGATTTGATGGTTTCTCTGTGAAAATCTCAAAACAGTCAATGATCACTGCTACTCTGCGTCCAAAGGACTCCACAAATTGGTGAGGCATAATTTTTTGTACAGTGTCTCTCTCTGGCCATATGATGAACGGCTCAGGTTTGCATACATAAATGACACAATTTCATGAAATGTTCTGTATACTGTCTTTGGGGAAACACAAAAGAGATGGGCTAGATGCTGTGCAGGCAGATCCAGTCTGAGGCGCATAAAGGTTAAGAGAAGCATTTGAAATGGACTAAGAACTTTCTTCTTTTTGTCTGACATGAGAGGCACCAAAAAATTTAGCAAGGCCATAAAGGTTCCCAGGTTTGGCAGCCCTGTGTAGTACTTTACTTTATCATTATTGTCTCCAAAAAAACTATCAGACATCCTGTGCTCATTAAAGGGACAATGTGTAGGAATTTCTCCCATCTAGCGGTGAAATTGTATTTTGCATTCAAACGAATAGTGCTCTACAGTGCCTCACTTTTTCAAATGCGTGTTGCTTCTACGGTAGCCGTTATGTACCAAAAAGCTATGACAGGATGTCTTCTAATAGCACTTCATTGAAGCGACCAAGCAAAGAAAAAAAGCTTGTAATTTAGACCGTAACATTGACTTACCTGTTGAGAAGAAAGCAGGCAAGTTCAGCGTCTCTTTTGAAAGCCCCCCCCCCCCCCCCCCCCAAGAGAGGTTATCGAAGCCCTCGCCCCACGGCAAATATCCAGATACTTACATAATTGTGATGAATTTAATCCTTTGTAAGTGATCATTTTGCAGTGTAAGATTACAGTTAACACCTTTAAATATTACATAAATGTATTATGTATTTTTATTAAACTTAGTGAGTGTATAAATCAGCAGCAAAAAGTAATTCTTGAAAAAATCTGCACAGTAATTTTATCAAATCTAAACATGTTAATAAAAACAAATTACTATTAGGACTCTTATAAAATTCAATCAAGCAATCATACATTTCACAATTTTATATTTAGAAGTGTGTATATTTATATAGCCTACACTACACTACACAGAAATAACATACAATTAAATTATGCTTATTTAAAATGTATTGTGCAGGCTAGGTATACAAAAATATAGGCTTTTAATAATAGCCGCAGAGGAGGGAAACCGAGTTTTCGTAAACTTTAATGATGTAAATAGACTTCTGTCCCTCACATTAAGCTATGAAATAGGCTTCAGATGAATTTGTCACCCAAACTGACGTGAAAAAAGCGGGAGGCGCCGAAAAGCGGGCTGTTTGCATCCCTGTACTTGGAAAGGAAGGAAAAATCAGAGCCCGTCTACGGAGAGCCTGCCCACTCCCTATTAATCCCTATTGTACCGAATTTTGGCTGTAGTATCACCAGAGTTCCACTGGGGGCGATCGCCATGAGTGCAAAATGAATGGGAGTCAATGGGGCTAGACGGCTAAATTTGTCTCTTTCAACCGATTGCCGTTGAGAAATCTCAGATCTGATTGTAGATTTTGCAAGTTCAACATGGGTTTTAGGTCGAAAGTTGAATGAACGAGTACTTATGTCCTTTTGATTTCTTACAGGTTGAGTTGTTGTTGCCCATAACACGCTAGCATTCTGCTTATGGTGTCAGAATTGACATTTTGAAAGACTTTTTAAAGCAAATAAGTGACTCTAAAAAATCTAACACCCAGCAATGTGTAATTTCTTTGCATCTCCTTTCGAATACAACATTCAAATTACTAGACAAAAAATTATATCCTGAGAAAAGTGGATTTTGAGGGGTATACCGCCATTGACCTCCATTCATTCTGCACTCGTCCTGTGAGCGCCCTCATATGGAATCAGAGTGGAACTGCAACCAGTTCAGAAGCCGGAAGTGTAGTGAGAGTGAAACTTCTCGCCATATTAGACATTCTCTGGAAAAATGCATCTCTTTGCCATCTGTAACCATGGTGACGCCAGGCCCGGCTGCAGGATGAAATGACTGAGGGGGCATGTGAAATTGTTAAGGGGGCTTAAATTTATACCATCAATGAACAATACACACTGATAACTTGCTTAGTAAAAAAGATAAGCCAGCGTCATTTATTATGCATATAGTAACCCTTTCACGCTTAATTTTAATATTCTAACTGACTCCCCATAGTGAGTTTTTTCAAGGCTGTTATTTTAGAACGTTCCCCCTTAATGTTTCCATGGCGACGCGTCATATTTGTCACATGACTGACAGATCGGGTTTTATTTCCTTTTCCCTTTTTTTATTCAAAATATTCACAAACTTGCTTACCATGTCATCAACTATCTAATATTCCGATTCTCAAAAATGTGTATGTGAGTGTGTTTGGTCATTTAAAAACCTTTATTAATAATCTTGATCTTGATCTATAACGTGAGATGGGCGCCACAATGTAAATGTTTCTTTGCGCCGCAGTTCAGAGAATCCTGTGAGTCATCAGTTTCTCCCGAAATACATGCAAGAAAGTGGCCGGTGTCGGTGAACTGTGAGAAGAATAGAGTAAACTATATAGTTACTTCCACTATGTTTGTCTGATATGAATAACACACGTCGGCAAATTATATTTGAATATATTGTTATTGCTGCTTCCACAAACATCAGTGTGTATTTTACAAACTCCAAATGTATTGTTTTACTAGTGCTTATGAGTATTTAAATGTCTGAAACCTAAAATAAACATTATGAGGTTGAAAACACTGCTTAGTTGTGATATATGACAGCGCTGAACGCGTCCGACTCTGGCTCAGTGCCAGCCAACGCGCGAAAGCACAGTTTGAATCTGGCAGTGATGCGACGTCACTGAACATTCTAAATCCCATATGAGACTGTACCACTCAAAAGGTTAAAGATTTCATTTGTAACCATGAATACAAAAATGAAACTGAGGGGGCACAAATCAGATCTGAGGGGGCAATGCCCCCTTTTGCCCCCTCGTGGCGCCGGGCCTGGGTGACGCGCCGCCCGGTGTGGCCCTGTTGCGCGGGGACAGCGATTGTGGTTCCGTCCTGGGTTACTGTGAGATGATGATTTTTTTTTTTTACGGATCTGCATGATTCACGTAGGTCACATTTTCAGGTCGGAAAATCCGGAATTCCGGATTAATCCGGAAAAATCACATCCCTGATAAATAACCGTGCAGTGCAGCCTTTTAAACTTGCCGGGGCAGTGACAAGCGTCTCTCAAATCTTCTTGTCCGGTTCAGCTGCTTTCAGTCACGTGACGCTGGCTCTGAATGAAAACGCGTTGGCCTAGTACTTTTTGTCCCTCTCTGCTATTATAGTTTTTCAAGATGGCGGAACGACATGGAGGCCTCCGTGGACCTACCCGTCCCATATATATAAAGATAATAAATTCTTCGTTTACGAGGATAAGTCAGATCATTGGCAGAGGTATTTGTACACCATTGAGGACATATTTATGAATAAAAATATTGATTTTAGATAATAACATACTTAAAAAACTACACATTGTCCCTTTAAGTTCACGTCGCAGCTGTCTGTTTTCTTCTAACAGGCGGTTTACTTCTGCACATCTGTGCACACATAAGTTACATTCTGTTTGTGTCACTGCCATCCCCTGAGTGTTGTCCCTCTTCCTCAGTGTGTTGCTCCCCATCTCCAGTCGCTTGTGTCTCCTCAGCATGTGGCACAGCATCTCCATCAGCCGCGTGTGTCTCCTCAGTGTGAAGCTCACCACCTCCTTCAGCTGGCTGCAGTGTGTTTTTTCTTTGCTCCCTCTTACTTCGTCTTACAGAGCGTGTAGTGTTGGTGTGAGAGATTTCTGTGTGACCCAGATGGAGGGAGGGTGCCCAGTCTGGGTCAGTCTCCATCATCTCATATGCAGGTTGACCTGCAATAACATGAAAAAGGTTTTAACTTCATAACACGGGACGAAAAGTGTTAACAACAATCATAGATTATACTAAAGTATTAGTACAGACACTGAGCATAAGTAATTCAGCTAAAATGTAGAAAAAGTATTAAAACAGTGCTGTACTTTTCAGACTGCAAGTCACACCGAAGTGAAATTAAAGTAACTTTCAAGCCTTATAAATTGTAAAATTAACTTTTTTTCCATTCTAAATAATGTAGTTAGTTGAAATTGCAGTTGAGTAAAGTACAAAGTAAGGTACAAACCTCAAAAATAATTATTTTATAGCCCTGTATAAGACGGCTGCATAACATTTTACAGTATAAACAATAAAAGAGTAATGTTAACCTGTTTCTCCCATGATCGCGGTTACATCCGTGCGTTGTTTGGAGTTATCTGTGCCACAGAGAATTCATTAAAAATGACTCGTGGATAAAATGTTATATACTTCAAATTTGTCACCATCACTTAAATGTCTTACCTTTATGAAAATGTCGAGAGCAGACATACATAAACGGAGATGTTTGCAAAGGTGATGTTTTCACAGCTCCAACCCAGGCCATCCGACGCCTCTTTGTTATGTCCACTACATGCTGTCCATGTCCTTTCTTCAAAGTGGGAAAACTAAAAAACTTGTTTAGTTTGTGGCCCTTTCTGTCGTGAGACTTACTATTGCAGCCTATCACACAACAAGAACGTACCATTTTATCACATTTACGAACAACACAATTCTCCCAATAGAACACACTAGCATTGATACCTTACAAATGGCGACCACGCCCATAATGCATTTCGTGTTTCACGAGTGTGACGTCACCTGACAATGACCGATAGGCCTATGTAAACGATTTAGAAAAAGTTCAATCGATTCACAATTTATATCATCGCTACGAATTTACGACATGTTGTCATATGATATCACCCATACCTAACATGCAGTAACGTTAATGCTTTAAACACATTTGACAAGCTACTTTAATCAACAAGTAGAATTGACCATGACATCCTAACCTTATTCCAGAAAAGTCACAGATCCAATGCTGGGTTGTTCAGCTGCAGCTCACATGCATGAATGTTGGGGTTGGGGGAAGGGCGTGTCTGGTCTGAACTAGTTGATGCACGAAAACAGCCTGATAAAAATGGTTGACTGGCTCAAAGTATTTTGAGTATTTTGAAAATACAAAAATACTTATCTTAAATGTGTTTAAATACAAATTACATTAGATTTTTTCCAAAGGCTTTAAAATACGTATTTGTATCTAAAATACTGCCCATCCCTGAATGTGATGAATATGTGCAGTGTCTCGAATATGTGTAAGAGATTTAAATATTAGTCCATTTATTCTAAGTGATTGCAAGCAGCTATTAAAAAGTAATAACATAAATACAGTGTTTTTTTTCTCTGGTGATTAGTATTTGTTATCATTGTACGCTCCTGAGTGTGTCATAAAACATGGCGGCAACTACCCAGAATGCAATGCGCAATAACGTAGTTCCCAGCACGAAGCATCAGTTTAACGTTGAAAGAGAGCGAGGTGAGATGGAAGTTGCAAATCATTTAATAGTCAACTTTTTGTACGATAGAAATGTTAAAGGGTAACTCTTGCCAAAATGCAACCTAGGTTTTTTTTGTTAATCTACCCGAGGCAAACTTTCATTTAAAAGCATCATTAGAATGGAAACGCCACTTTTAAGTTTGACCGTATTTTCGTTTTATGATAGCATATGATATGACTTTTATGAAAGCATCAAAAAACGCTATTTTTAAAACACTAAGAAGGTTCGACACAACATGAAACTTTGCTCGAAGTATCACCAGGGGCTCTACACATGAACTCAAGCATTGAGAACATTGTGTACAAAGAGTTTACTTAAAAGAAAAAGATTTTGAACAAAGCTTAACTAAAGCTTAGTTCAATATGCTAATTTGTTGTTTTCTCGTTAGTGAAAATACATTTTGACCTTGTATTTGAAAAAGGATCCTCATATAAGAAACAATACTAAAATTCAGAGTCAGTTCATTCGCATTCGGAAATCGACTATTTTTGACAGTCAAAATGCCGGTGGACACAGCTACAGTGAGTTGCTCAACATCTTTCTTTTTAGTAAACTCTGTGTACAGCAGTTTTACCTCATTGTTGAGAAATATACAGGATTGATTCAGTATTGAAGCTATTTTATTAATAAAAGGTGCGAGGCAGCGTTGACTAAATGTTTCTGCTTCTTTGTGTGTACGTCAATGAAAGCAGCGCATTATACTGTATGTATGTATGTATCTATATATATGTATATATATATACACACACACAGATATATACACACACACAAATAATAAACAAGATTAAGATTAGATAGGTCTTAGATAGCCTTCATTTCAGTGAATGGATTTAAAAGACTGGATATAATTTTTTTTGTAGGTTAAATATTCTTTTAACATATCACCTATTAAAAATAATAACCAATGATTCAAACTTTATTTGAATGCTGTCACTGGCATGAGGGGCTACAAATAAAAACAGAGGCTCATTTATTGTCACTATAGGCTACTGGTGAAAGTCTACAGAAATACAGTCATAGTCAAAACTGTATTGGCATGATCAGGCAAAATATATTTAATATTTACAAAATATTAACTTTAACACATAACTACTATAGCCTACATAATAATTAATAAAAAAATTTAACCAACAATAATTATAGCCTAATAAAAAATTTAATATTTAAATAAAAAAAATTAAATAAAACAAATAAACGTTTTGTGAATTGATTTAAAAGACTGCTGGATGTGATAGATAAAAATGTTTTAGCCTATAAGTCATATTCTTTTAACATTTATTGATAAACTTCATTTGAATGCTGTCTATAGGCACCATTAATACAATAAATAGGCAATATGTTAATATAATTCTGCGTTTTTTCTTAAATAAAAATAATTCTTATTTTAGGCCTATCCATTTCTGATAATTACAGGCTGCAATATTAATAGTTCTTAATATTATTATATGTGTATGTAAATTTCTGTGAACCGTGATTTAAGACAAAGCAGTGTGTTAACAGGACTTTTATTTTGGTCAGGTGGTGTGACGTCATAAGGCGGCGCCGCGCTCCTGCGTCTGTTCTGAGTCAACTGGGAAAAAAAGGTTTGTGTTTTAAGCATTTACGGCGTTTAAATCAATGCAAATTGTTCTATAGCAGTGTAAAATAATTAATAATTATTAAAAGTAATGTTGTAGTGCTTCATCTAACATTAAGGAACGTAATTTTTTTTTGTGTGAGCATCACGTACGTTTCAGTAAAGGTACATCTCATTTCGTTCCATATATCGTGAATCATAGACGCGAATTCAGGCACTTGGCAAGTAATTAACCCTTGTGTTAGGTTGCGGGTCAATTGGACCCATTTAGATTTTATAATTGCTGGAAATACTGGTTAACCTATGTTTTTTTTCTTGATATTTTGTGACTTTTTCTCATTTATCATCATGAACATGCATGCAAAGTTTCACTTTATTTTATTTTTTTACTACCTTATGAAGCTAAAAAAATAGGTTTTCCACACTTATTTCAATACAGAAAAATATTTTGTCAGCCACGTACAGATGGTAAAAATTACCTATCATTTATTTTTTTCAAGCTACCTGAAATAATATTAATATATATATATATATATATATATATATATATATATATATATTTTTTATATATATATTGTGACTTTTTCGCATTTATCATCATGAACATGCATGCAAAGTTTCAACATGCTGGTGTTTTTTTTTTTGTTTTTTTTTTGACATACAAACAAAATTACTATTACTTTTGTGATGTTCGCAGGTCAATTTGACCCTCATAGGCAGCTATTCAAAAGCAACTGTACAGACACAAAATAAAAACATTTATTTTATGTATGTCAGGGCATCAACTCCAGTTCTAAAGTGTAAGTGTATCTAAAAGTGCTCGAACCCAAACCAAACACACTTGAAAAAGCTAAATCATGGCGTTCAGAATTAATTGCAAATTACAAATGAAAATCTTTGACAGACACAGATAGTAAAATAAGCTCTCATTTATATATTCAAGATATCTGAAATATCTTGAGACTTCAACATAGACAGCAGGAAAAATGAGCTCAGATTAATTGTTCAGTTATGATGTTCTAAGCAAAAAATTAAATAAAAAAAGTTAAAAAAAATTATATTCAAATATATATAAATATAATGTATATTCAAATTTTGTCAAAACAAAAAAGTTTAAAAAAATGGTACCTGAATCTTTGTTGTTTTTCATAGTGTGATTTTTGAGGAATTGTATTGAATCCAATTAGGGTCAATTTGACCCGAACCATAAGGGGAGTGCACAGAATTCCAACATAACACAAGGGTTAAAAAGAGAGAAATAAGGTATAAGGAGTATTCTAGCTACTTGTTCCATTCAAGTCCAGTAAAACTTTTACGCCCGTTATGGTCATGTAAGACTCTGGTTTTAAAGATGTCTAACTATCCGTTGTTATTGCTACATAAAGTTACTCTCGCCCCTGCCTTGCCATTCTATATTCTGGGCTCAATGAAGTCCATCGGTTTTTGTTTTCTCCCTCAACAAAACTGAGTGGCAGCATGTCTCAGGCTATTATCTCAGAGATAAGCTAATTTATTGTTATTTTTTTGCGCGGACGGGATCACAGCGGCGGCCAGTAAGTAGTGTCGCGATGGACATTTGCTTGCTTCTGCCTGCCAGTCCTATGCTAACATCTACTTGAGTGAGTTGAATGGTTTCGCTTGGCTCCAGTGGTATTATTATATGCTAGTTTGACATGACACAGCTTACATAAAACTTTTCCGTCTCTATCTAATTCAAAATGCTCTACACCTCGCTCGTCTTTCAAGTGGTCATTTTGAGCCCGCCACGACTGACAAAACGAATGCGAGATCTGAGGTAAAGATTCCGTGTCCGCTCCAGTTACACTTTAAAAAATAATGTATTTTTCCAAACATTTTATGTTAATGTTTTATTTTCCAAAAATGTTTTTAAATGTAACATCTAAACAGAAATTTGAACGAATTTTTATTAAGGTAGTCTACTATTGTTTTCAGTGTGTCGACTAGTAGCAGCTGTACCGTTTAGTCGACTATTCGACTAGACTCGCACATCCCTATAGACTATAGTTAATTGTTGTTTAAAACGATACTCGCTACTGGGTGTCTGTTAGGCCCTGTTTCCACCTGGTATTAAGATAAGTCTTGGTCGATCAGATCACAAGTGGACGACGCTAAATACAGGTCTAAACGGGGTGTAAACACTGATATAGAATGACTATATAGATCAGTAGCTATGTTTCCATCCACACGTTTTTATCCGAATTAAAGGAGAACTCTGTAACTCTAGCGAACTCTAGTCACTTCTTCGCTGATTTTCCCTTTTGTTGTCGCATGTTTTCCCCACGAGCTCCCCCTACAACTGTGGGGCGTATATTTCACAACACTGTCGTAAAAAACTCACTTGCGGCGGCCTCCTCCCCCTCTCTACCGCTGCTCATGTGCGTTTGTTTTGATCGGAGCAAGCCAACTGTATCGTGTGGAGCTATGTCTACCGAGGTGGGTAATCTGGTAATACATCATACATGCGTGTGTGTTTATGTCGAATTGCCGTAAAGCAATTTGTGTTTCGCGCTCGTTCTCGTTCTAGTTCTCGCTTCTCACGAGACTTCCAATTTCTATCTTGCCGGGACGGTAGTGCCCAAGTTGCAAGGTTGGTTTTCCGCCTGGGAACGCTGGGGGGAGTGGGGAAAGTCACCAATATCACCAGAACAGGTTGTTTAACCATCCAAATGATTTCTAGACAGTTTTATTAAGTTAAAAAAGTTACCAAGTTCTCCTTTAAGTGATATCGAATGAAAAGCCTTATGGAAACAGTAAAATTCAATTGAATTTCATGAATATCGACTCAAATGAAATGCGTTCGGTCTCATCAGATTTTATCTTGATCAATATACGGCTTATGCGATAAACGCTGATGGAAACGTTATTTGTTGGTAGATGGCGCGATCCATTTTGTCTAGCAAAACTTTGTTCGCAAATGTTTGCTTGAATGTTGTGCGATTCAGTGCGAAAATGAATGGAAACCCTTAAAATGTCTCAAATCAATTCGATATACCAATTTGATCGCAAAACAGCATGTGACGACATTACGCACAGGTTTTTATTCGTTTTAAAGCCGTCGGATGGAAACACACTTTCACCAGAGTTTTTTTTACCGAACTTCAGATAGCCTAATTCGATTGACAAGTGGATGTAAACTTAACTAGTGTCATTAGGCTATATAGATCAGTGGGTGTAAAACGTTTTTAGCTTGTCAACTTTCAACCACTTCCAGAGGTAGTCGAAAACGCATCCGACCGGATTGCTTTTGTGGTGGAGGGCTGCACGATATTGGGAAAAAATTACATTGCGATATTTTTATTTTTCTGCGATATTAAAACAATTTCACCAGATGACTTGAATAGCACTATTTGGAAAGAATTAATCATTTTAGGTGATTTTGTAATGGAGTAAATCTGCATAGAAAGTAATAAACAAATTACAAGCATATATAAATGAATTAAACAGTGCTTTATTTTTTTCAGGTAAATCTAACTGTATTCAGGTACAGAGTCAGACATTAAATAATCAAATGTAAAATAACACTGCATAGTCTTCACTGTATAAATTAAATATAATTAATTTAATTAATTATCTTTGTTAAAGCAGCAAATGTCATTTTCTCTTTTGTTGTTTGATTAGCATTGGTGACAAACAGCTGCTAGTATATTATCGGGTATATTACAAGACAAATGCACGGATCCAATATAATGAATGCATCTGTTTTCTTTCTCAATTGTTTACAACACATAACAGGGTTTTTCCTGGGTCAAAAATGGTCTTCGGTGGTGGCCGATGCCCTCTTTTTGAGAGCCAATAGAATGGACAAATAGAATACCCTATTAGTCCAGGGCCAAATGGCCTATTTATTCATGTACAGTTGTAATAAAAAGTAATTGTTTCAATAGTGTTGTCAACATAACACTTGTAAGTGGTTTAACAAAATGTTTCTATCATGTATTTTGATATTCACCCACTTTCAGGTTGAATGTCATTTTTGATGCCCTCTTTTTTTTTTAAAGCTATGATTTTACCAATGGATCTCATAGCTTTTTAAGATAAAATTTTTCTTTGCTAGACCTGATAATTATTTTTCCATATAATCATATCAATATAAAAAAGTAGCATCAAAAAGGTTTTTTTTTTTTTTTTTTTTTTTGACTAATAGCCTAGTCTAATGTTCTACCATATACAATTGAATAAAATTAACAGCTAGCTAACAACAACTTGCTTTGCTCTTTTTTTATGTTTTCACCTCACTCCAGTCTAAACTAGGCTAAATGATTTTTGTAGGTAATTTTTCTACGCATCGTCATATAAATAACCTGAAAATACTGTAGTTCATTAAGGTTAAATCTTGCTAACCACTCTTACTAAAAAAAGGGGGGTAAGTACACTTACATTCTCATTAGAGGTGTTCTGAGTAAATTATTTGTTTGTAACACTTTACGATATGGTTTGATTTGTTAACATTGGTTAATGTATTAGGCTAATAACTAACATGAACTAACCATGAGAAATACATTTGTTACTGTATTTATTAATCTTTGTTAATCTTAGCTAATAATAGTTAATACAGCTGTTCATTGTTTGTTCATGCTACTTCACAGTCCATTAACTATGTTAACAAATACAACTTTTGATTTCAATAATGTAGGCTATTAGTCAGTCCCCCGGGGGGGGGTAATTAATGTGATGTCCTACTTATAAAATATAAAAATCGCAATTTTTTCCACAAATTTCTGGAAATTACCAGAAATTTGCATGTTATTAACATGCCTAAGACTTTTGCACAGTACTGTATGTACATAATACATCTGACATAATACTATTATGGTAAATGTGATGTCCTAATTATAATATATAAAAAGCGCAAATTTTTTCACACATTTCTGGAAATTACCAGATCAGTCATTTTGATCGCAAAAATCACACAAAAAAATCGTGCAATCCTGGAGGGACTGATTAGTAGCCTAAATGTTGAAATTAACATTAACAATGCTGTAGAAGTGCAGTTTATTAATAGTAAATGTTAAATAATGTAGTTAACTAGAGTTTAATAAATGGAATAGAATAGAATAGAATGAGGCATTTATATAGTGCTTTCATATGTAGTGCTGTACACCCAAAGCACTTTACAATCACTGAAAAAGCCCACGTATAAAACCTTGAGCAGCATTTTGGTTAATAACACAAGCTGCAGTACTCTGACGTCATATCGACGTCATTGTTATTATTGTGCATATCGACATTTAACCCTGGTGACGGTGTTGTTTTGACGCGTCCATAGACCCTCCCCTCGAAGTAATCAGGACAGAAGTGGTCAAAAGTGGACAAACGAGACGGATTAAAACGGGACTGTGTCTCCCTTGTCCACTTGTGATCCGATCGACCGCATCTTAGTACCAGGTGGAAAACAGGGCCTTAGATCACACAACACAAGGACTGTGAATTGGCATCAAACGCACTATAACTGCCATGAACTTTTCAATGCGCACTTGCGTTGCTTTAGGCACATCATTCTGCTCCCGGGATGTGCATTAAGCGGTTTGTGCTGCTCTGTTTTGAAGCATTTCATATTATCATGATTTTGTGCACTGAAAGATTATTAAAAGCCTGTCTTGTTCTGTCATTTCTTTCATATCTTGTTGCCCCATTAAAAAGCTGCACAATGCATTTAAAACAAGCATCTTTTAATTTTATATTGTTTGTGTGTAAATATATCATTCTTTACATTCATATATAAATATTGTTGAATATTAATGTATTTGATAAGAATACAAATAGTAATTTGTTTTTATTAACATGTTTAGATTTTATAAAATTACTCTAAATATTTTTACAATAATTACACTTACATTTATATTGTTATATAATAATTACATACATATACAATAATTAAATTTTTTTGTCATAGCTTATGATTATATATTTTTATTAATTTGTTGTTTTCCCTCTATTATGAAGTAGTGTGTATTTAGTGGATTCTGGATTTTGTTTAACAAATAAAAAAGGGACCATTAGTTATACTGAATGATACATTTGATGACCCTTTTTGTGATTGGCCAGTTTGATGGGATTGTTTCAGTTATTTACTGAATTGAATAAATTACTTTAATATTTAAAGGTGTTAACTGTAATATTACGCTGCAAAATAATTTACAAAGGATTAAATTCATCACAATTATTTAATGAACGAAGCACACAAAAAAATCCATGACAAAGCCCTAAAACAGACAATTAATCGCCATAACCACAATTATTTTTTGACCAAATCAAATTTCATAATCATGGCAGCCAAAGTCAAGCTTTATTTTTTTTATTAGTTACGTCCCTAATGTAATATAACTTAGGCTAATCTACATGAAATGTTTATAAAGTTTGTCATTTTGAAAATAGCTTTTATGGAGCCCCTAAAGGGACGTGGTGGAAAAAAATTAGATGGGTTGTGCTCACAAACGCAAGATACACTTTGGATTTTACAGTAGTTTGTAAAATCTCAAAATAGTCAGGCATCTTTTCTTCAGTCCTTTAATGAGAGTTATGGCAAGTTGTCCGGTCCAATATTGCAATGATGTAGATGTACGATTCAGTGGCCAATGGGGCCACTATGTGTTTTGAATGGAGAAAACCGTATCAAGGCCCCGATATAATAACTAGTGATGTGCGCTTTTCTTAGCATGCTTTTTGAAGCTTCGAAATATTTGCACATTGTTTGTTTCTAAGCAGTGATGCAGAGCAGAACTGCCAAAGTCACGTGATTCCAGTAAACAAGGATTTATTACATCATAACTGTCTAGAAATGTTTCGAAATTTCAATGATTTGTTACTAGGGGGCGATGATCTATGTGAATCCATGAATCAGTGTATATGTATGATTTTACCTGATCTCTGAAAAAAATATATAAATTTGTAGACATTTAATGACACATTTTTATAATAAAAGGAAGAATTTTAGTTAAAAGTTTCTGGAATAACCAAGCTCTCCATAAAACAAACAAAATAAGACCAACACGTATTAGATTATACATTCAATAGAACATTTGCTGTTGGTTTGTAAAATGTGTTTTTATGCCAGCTTGGCTTTAGTTTTCACTGCATTTACACTGTTCTGACCAGCGTGAGGTGTTTCGAGCTCTTCAAAACAGTGAATCGTTTTGCGAAGCAATTATTTCAGTTGATTCAAAGTTTCGAAATGATTGAATTCTCCCATCACTAATTACGCTAAGTTATTTTTCGTTCTTTGCTTGCTGCTAAAAAGAAGTTCCAAATACCTTTTTAGTGTTATGCTATGCTTATGTGATGAACACTTTGCATACTTTAATGTAAAACTGAAGAAAACTAAATATATAAATTACAAAGTGATTCACAAAATATCATGGATATTTTCACATTCACAAACATCCACTTACACATTTAAACAACTAAATAAACAACCGATATGCTTTAACAACATGTGCTTGAAGAAAAAAGGGATCGCACAGCCCCATTAGCATATTAGCTGTTAGCGTGTTAGCTTTCAGTATCAAACATCGATCCTTAAATATCTCAATAACTACCAGCTTTTAGTTTAATTAACACAAGAATACTACAGTTGTTTTCAATATGAAATGTATCCATTAAAAACTTAAATAAAAATTATAATGGTTGTATCTACTTCAAGGATTAGACAGCAAACAATGACGTTCATTCAAAACACAGATCACACAAAACGAGTCTCTTCTACTACTATACATGCTTCTGGTTGTGTTCTATTAGGCAGTGTCATAAAAAAAATCACCACAAGGTGACACACACAAGCTACTTACACAAATCAAAGTACAGTTTACTAAAAGAAACGAGCACTGCATTAAACAGTGTGTGCTACAGGCACCTAACAACCAAACTTGTATAATATATACTCTAGTGTACTATTATTTTATTTTTTTCCATCAATCTCTTTATTAAATTGTATTAAATTTTGAACATGAAATAAGAACAAACAAAGTTCCCCTTCACATACAAAAAACTACAAAAACATAAAACATAATAATGAAAAAAAACAACAAAAAAACATTAATAGCTGTGAGTGACGGTCCAAGGACTACTGCCCAGTCATTTGCAGCAAAAAAAAAAAAAAAAAAAAAAAGCGTGGGACACTAAGTTTACTCAGGATTGTCTGGGAAGGTCAACTTCCCAACATATTCAAAAAAGGGATCCCACGTCTTTGAAAATTTAGCCTGGGAGCCCCTTAACAAATGCCTATTTTTTTCCAGTTTGGCAAAGTAAAGGACATCCCTAATCCAGTGAATGTGCGATGGAGGTGTAGGAGACTTCCATTTCAAAAGTATCAAACGCCTTGCTAACAAAGTAACAAAGGCTATGCACATCTTGGGCTCTGCAGACAACGACAATGTGACCGGAATTACCCCGAAAAGTGCAGTGACAGCATCAGGCACTATTCTCTTCCCTGTGACCTCACTCAAAGAATCAAAAATATTTTGCCAATAAGTTGTTAGGACAGGACAAGACCAAAACATATGTATATGTGTTGCTGCTGCCTGGTGACAGCGGTCACAAGTCGGGTCAATGTTGTTAAACATCTTAGAGAGCCTGGTCTTAGTCAAATGAGTACGGTGTAAAATTTTACACTGGATCAATCCATGTTTGGCACAAATTTAAGAGTGGTGTACTTTGTCAAGAACATTCCCCCACATATCTTCAGTGAACGCAATCCCCAGATCTTCCTCCCATAGCGCTTTAATTGACGACAAAGAAACCAATCTGAGTGAGTGGATCTGAGCGTAAATAAGTGAAATCATACCCTTCAAAGCAGGAGCTGGTTTTAAAAAAGTATCAAGGGATGTGTCAGAGGGTATAGAAGGAAACTGAGGGAACCTATGAAAAACAAAATTACGGATCTGCAAGTACCTAAAAAAGTGTTGATTTGAGAGGGAGAATTTTTTGGACAACTGTTCAAATGAGGCGAAAGTGTTGTCTATGTAGAGATCCTTAAATGTTTTAATACCCTTATTGGACCAGACCTCAAATGCACGATCAATTAACGATGGAGGGGAAGGAGTGATTAGCTGTTATTGGTGCCAAAATAGAATATGTTTGAAGACCAAAGCAACGTCTAAACTGATTCCAGATCTTCACAGTTGTCTTAATAGTGACATTTTTGGTGTAACTTGTGATAGGTGATTTAACAGGCGAATGAGCCAAAGCTGAAAGTGAAACAGGCTTACAGGAAGATTGTTCCATTCCCAACCAAACTGATGATAATAACTGTGAACCAGAATGTAGCAAAAACTGAATTATTTTAAGGTGAGCCGCCCAGTAATAAAACTTAAAGTTGGGTAAGGCCATTCCTCCTAGCTTCTTCGGGCTCTGCAAATACTGTTTGCGTAATCTTGGTGGCTTCCCGTTCCAAACAAAATCCGAAATAGTAGTGTCTAATTTACGAAAAAAGGTTTGCGGAACTATTATTTTTGTGCTTCCTTGTCGTTCTTTTGACAGTCTTCACTTTATTTTAGCGTGAAGCATTATTTTGCCGCTATGATAAAAGAGACAGTCTTGCATTGCATGTTTGAGAAAAAGTCAGTATTGCATAACTGATTCATGTTGTGGGCTATGTATATTTTTCACAATTTAAGCAAATTGTTTAGATGGTTAGGTGAATCAAAGGACATACAAACAAATTTATTAACAACAGCTTAGTTGTTTAAAGGGGGAGAAAAGATGGTATCGGATTAGTATCAATGCCGGAAGATAAAACATAAAAAGTGGCCTCAAGCCATCCCTACTAGTTAGTCCAGTTAAGGGCATTAAAGTCATCGTGAAATTGAAAATAATTAAATCTCTCCCAGTGATGTAGTTTGTATTTGTATTTTTGTCAGTTAATTATTCTCATCTTAAACAGGACAGAGTGTCCAAACACAGAGAAAAACTCCTGGTGAAGCAGCTGAGATCCATGTGACATTATTATAAAGATGGCGTTTATTAAAGAGGAGAGTGAAGACATGAAGATTGAAGAAGTATTCACAGTGAAACAAGAAGATACTGAGGAACAAACAGGTTAGTTTTCATTCTCTGAGCTGAACTCAGTAAGTTCTTATCAAGAAATCCTTAATCCATATTAAAATGTCAACCTCTACAGAAATAAATGGTATTTTTTAAAAGTGTCATATGCGTGTCTTAATTAAAGTGGATTTATTTGACATGAAGCAGGTCGCTTTATGTGGACAAAAATGTTGAAATCACATGACCAGCCAAATATTTATGATGCCTTCAAGTGCACCTGAGAAGATCCTACTTATACGTTAGCCATTCTTTATTATGTCATGCATTAAATTAGGAAAGATAATATAGAAGTAGTACAAACCAGTGTTTCTCAACAGCTTTTTATTGTGTTGAATAGGAAGGCATCTAAAACATTCTTGGAGATTGGTCCTGAGGAGTTGATAGACACTGGTCTAAACACAATTATTTTGTGTAACATGGACCCAATATCTACGTCTGAAGTAAACACAATCCCTGTGTTTGAATATGCATACTTCCATACTATACATTATGTGAGCTGACTAGTATGCCTAAATTCATAGTACTCATACAATTATACAGTTTTATTAATTGATAACATTAATTTCTAATTATGCAAAAGTATCTAACAAAAAAATTTATTTTGTATAAAGCAAACCATGAAATGTGAGTGATCACTGTCTCGCGATATCACCATGACGGAGCGTGAGGGTGAAATTAGCATCGAATATGCCACCGCTACATTCACACTACATTACTGTGCCCAACGCCTCCACTGCCAGCATGAGTTGCAGAGTTCACTGATCATGTGATGAGAGTAAGGCGAGATGAATGACAAGACCATGGCGGAGGATTCGTTGCACAACAGAGCCTAAGCGTCTGATTAATGTCTTATCTTGTAGAATGCACGCTCAGCACCGCCGCTCCCTGTATACAGAGTATGTACGATTGCGAATTTGAAAGTGAAGTAAAATGCGAGCTCCCTAATGCGCGCAAATTAGGCTAAATACAACAGCCTGTCTCCCAATATCATACCTATCTCTGGACTGTGTGGTTGTGGCTCTGGCCTCTGTTTGCACTTTGAATATTTAGAGTACTTTGATTATGGTTGCACTTGCACTTATTGTTTGCACTTAATAAGACTAAAAAAAATTTTATTTTTGTTATTTATACTGTATTTTTGTTATGTTCAATTTGTGGAAATATTTGATAACTCACAAAGTAGAGCTAAAATTACATTCATTACAAGATTTAGTTAAAACATTTCAAAATGCACCTGCAGACTATTTTTTCCAGTCATAAATTTTGTCATTGATGATTTCTATAAAACATTGTGCAAAAATCTCGTCTCGTTCTCATGAACCCAATCTCGTGTCTCGTCTCGCCTAGTGAGATAAGTGTCTTGTCACACCCCTACTAATAACCAAATTGCTTACCACAGCTACGCAGATGATACCTAGATCTACAGCCCCAATAGCTGTGTTTCTACTGTCGGGCCAAAAGCAAGTGTGCTAGAGTGTGGCAGGGCCAGTCACATTTCCACTGTCACTTTCGGGGCTTGATCGGGGCCAACGCCCACGGTTTTTGACCCTCCGAATACCTTGGTCCAAAGCGGGCCAACTGGGACTTGAGGAGTTGTCATGAACAAAGGCAGAGTTTAGTCAGGAGAGGGTCAACAGTTTCTGAAGAGACACAATCGATTTACATGATGAACAGATTGAAATAAGGCTTTTATTCACATAAACATTCATCAACTCACACATAAGTTGTGGAAAACGGAAGCTCAAGCATTTTCACTTGACGTGCAAGAACCAATGAGGTTCATTCTTGTGTGTTATGCAGCACGTTTGATGTTCCGCAAGAACAGGTTCAGTTGAGCTTCTGTTTATGTTTGCTGATCAATGTTTATATGTGAATAAAAGACTCAATTAAATCTGTTCGTCATATAAAGTGAACGAGTCTCTTCAGAAAATGTTGACTAAACCGCTCAATTCATATCGATTAGTTTTACAATCTCTGTCATTTTTGAAGCGTCTCTCAGATTTCATCAGAAAGATATTTGTTTGTTCTTGATCTTCAAGGTAATATTCCTGGTGGGCCAGAGGTGCTCCGTTAACTTGATGCATTACTGTTGAGAATCTAGCATACATGTTGTTAGGTTTTATGCTTTAAATGTCTAAATGTGTTGATGTATTTTGCTTTGTGCCATTAAGCATGTCTTAACTTGTATTTATCTTTTTCTGCTGTAGACCTGATGACACTGAAAGAGGAGAGTGAAGTACTGAATGAAATGAAAGATCATGATTTGATAACTGGAGAAAAATCTTTTAGTGACTCACAGACTGAAAATACTTCTTCACCAAAAAGAGTTCAAAAGACAGGAGCTGGAAGTTTTTTCACCTGCTTTCAGTGTGGAAAGAGTTTCAGTCAACATAAAAAGCTTAAAGTCCACATGAGAGTTCACAATGGAGAAAAGCCTTACACCTGCCAACAGTGTGGAAAAAAATTCACTGAAAAAGGAAACCTTAAAGTTCACATGAGACTTCACACTGGAGAGAAGCCTTTCACCTGCCAACATTGTGGAAAGAGTTTCACTCAAAATGGAGCCCTTAAAAACCACATGAGAACTCACACCGGAGAGAAGCCTTACACCTGCAAACTGTGTGGAAAGAGTTATAAAGCAGAAATAAACTTTAGGTATCACATGCACATTCACACTGGAGAGAGGCCTTTCACATGTGATCAATGTGGAAAGAGTTTTACACGTAAAGAAACCCTTAATTCCCACAAAAGAGTTCACTCAAGAGAGAATCGTTTTATATGTCATGAGTGTGGAAGGAGTTTCCCTGACATGAAACGTCTTAACAGGCATGGGATAATTCACTCTGGAGAGAAGCCTTTCAAATGCCAGCTGTGTGAAAGGAGTTTCCGAGTCAATAAAGACCTGAAGACACACATGAGAAAGCACACAGGAGAGAAGCCTTTCTTGTGTCATTACTGTGGAAAGACATTCGGTCATAAAGTAAGCCTCAAGACTCACTTGAGACTTCACACTGGAGAGAAGCCTTACACATGCCCTCAGTGTGGAAAGAATTTTACATATAAAGAATCGTTTGATTCCCACATGAGAGTTCACACTGGAGATAGCCCTCACACATGCAAACAGTGTGGGAAGATCTTCTCACAAAAAGGCAATCTTAAGTATCACATGAGAATTCACACTGGAGAGAAGCCTTTCACATGTGATCAGTGTGGAAAGAGTTTCAGGCATAAAGTAACCCTTAATAAACACATAGGGATTCATTCAAGAGAGAACTGTTTTAAATGTCATCAGTGTGGACAAAATTTCACAGACAGGAAACAGCTTAAGAAGCACGTAATAACTCACATTGGACAGAAGCCTTTCATGTGTCATCACTGTGGAAAGAGTTTCACACTTAAAGGAAACCTCAAGACTCACGTGAGACTTCACACTGGAGAGAAGCCTTTTACATGTCTTCAGTGTGAAAAAAGTTTCACATATCAAAGGGACTTGAAACATCATTTACAAAGTCATTCTGGAAAAAAATTGCAGTGTTCAGAGTGTGACAAGAGGTTTGCAAAAAGGAGCAATTTCAAAAATCACCTGCTCATTCACTCTGGTGGAAGGCGATTTAATTGTGATCAATGTAATAAAACATTTATTTTGCCATTACACTTACAGATACACCTGAAAAGTCATGCGGATGTGAGACCCTATTTGTGTTCCTTGTGTGGAAAGAGTTTTAAATGGCTCGGCAGTTTAAAATGGCACCAGAAAATACGTTTCTGTGTAAAATTAAGGCTACGTTCACACCACAGCTGAATGTGGGCCAAATCTGATTTTCCCCTCAAATACAGTATATTTGGTGAGGCTGTTCACATGACATTTCAAATTTGGCTCATATCAGATATTTATCTGATCAGGTGACACTCCTGTAAAACTTGACCATGTCTTTTATTTCCATCCTTTAGTTCTTTATAATTTTCCTCACATATTAGATTAATACTTCGGATTCAAAATATTAGATAAATTAACTTTTGTCTTACTGTGAAATGCCACAATGTAAATGGACACTTTTAAATAAAAGAATACAAGTGAATTAAATAATTACACTGCATTTTTTTTTATTGATTTTTAGTGAGAGAATGCACAGGTTGCACAGGAGAGAATGTGCAGTGAGTAATGTCTTCTGTTATTGTCACTTGCAATTCGTGTCACATGTATAGCATAGCCTTCTCTGTCAGCACAGAGGGCTTTTCATGTGATAAATGCATGGATAAATGGTCGGAGGATTTCAGAACTAAAGACACGCATCCAAACTTTAATCAAGGATAGTAAGAATGCAAGGGCTTTAGATACTGCTTTGGATGTGACTAGCTTAGTGAACTCTGTACATTGTTAGGTTCCGGCTGTAGAGCCTGTGCAGCAGGGCAATTGGGTGACCGTGAGACGCTGTAGTCGCGGGACAAAACACCGCTCTTCTGTTCCGATTACCATAACAAATAGATTCTCCCCACCCAGTAAAACACCCATTCAGAATCCTGATGAAAGTGCCCTAGTTATTGGCGATTCTATTACACGGAATGTGAAAATAGAGAGACCAGCCACCATAGTCACATGTTTGCCGGGAGCGCCTGACATCAAAGCTAATTTAAAAGTGCTGGCTAATGCTAATCGTACATTCTCTAAGATTATTATTCACGTCGGCACTAATGATGTTCGACCTTGCCAGTCGGAGATCACTAAAATTAACAGTAAAGAGGTGTGTGAACTCGCAAGTACGATGTCAGGCACTATAATTTTCTCTGGCCCCCTTCCTGTTCGCCGGAGTGATGAGATACTTAGTAGACTGTCCTCACTCAATGGCTGGCTGTGTAAGTGATGTCCGCAAAATAATATAGGTTTCAAAGACAGTTGGAAAAATTTGAGGCAGACCTGACCTGTTGAAAAGAGATGGTATTCATCCCTCCTGGGATGGTGCCGCTCTTCTCTCTAGTCATATGGCACATAGTCTTAGAGCTCAAACATGAATTGTGAATTACTGAGAAGTCTAGTTTCAAATGTAATTATTTTGAAGTGTTGGTGCTTAAGGCGAGACACGGCAGGCAAAAACATCGTTTTTTTTTCACTGGTCAATTTTGAGATTTTGGGTTATTTGTCTTCAATAACATGTATTCTTTCAGACTTGTGCTGAAAAAAAAGTCCAAAATACACATTTAGGTCTTTATTTTACTACACTTTGTCTGTTTGAGTGTGCAGATTTCGCTTAAATTCATCAAAAGTTGGCGTTCTAAATCATCCCGCTGCTCCGCGATCGCTCTCTGTACCCCTTCATCTCGGATACCGTTGGAAAGCTCTCTCTCTCTTCTGTACAATGCTGTCGGATCCAAATATGGTCATTTCCTGTCTATCAGCAACCAATCATGAAAGTAAAACAGGTGATTTAACTCGAAATGTGCAATCTCATTGGCTGATGCCAATTTCTGACAACGTGATTCGTCCAGAATCGTCACGTGACGCGCTTTGACATTTCCGCGGTAGGTCAAAATGTCGAAAGATATGCATGTAAAATTCTCTCAGAGAAGTCGAAAACAGTTGTCATTAGCTAGAAGACACAAGGGATTACCAACAAAGACAAAAGATGATGAAATGCCATATGGGTCTTCACTTTTTTTTTCATGAGAGCCGCACTGATAAGGACAAGTCAGTAGGAGAGCCATACGTCGTCCTTTCAGTTTCTGTTCTCAATCGACCAAGTGTTTACATGTTCTCTCGATAAAATCGAAATTATTTGTAATATAGCTGACACTTTGAGTTTGTAATGGGTTATGTTATAGCCCTACTTATTTTTAATGTTTTTAAGAAATATCTGTAGTGAGTGGCTGCATGATATCGCCGTATTTTTTACAGCCATGCGAGCAACATTAAAGCTTGGCGGGCCGCATGAGGCTCGCGAGCCGCGCAATGAGTAACCATAGTGCGTCGATGCGTTACGAACAAGCTGTAACATTTTGAACACATATAAATGTAAGTCAAAAAGACACATTACATTTCAAAGCACTTAAAACCCACAAGCCAAATCCTGAAAACAGTCCCCTCAGTCAGCTGATGGTGAAGCTAACCAACCAGGCTCCCTTCAGCACTGGTTAAAAAAAAAAGTATCTTCACTAAGTGATTTACACATTGGACAAAATGAATAGCCAAAAGAATAAAACTTCCCAAAGTTAGCACCAGAAAAGAAGCTGGAAGTTCTCCTAGGAGAGGGTACAGCAGCTCCACTGACAGCTAAATATGTATCTGCCTGAGGGACTGTGATATACCGGTATTTAGTTTTTCCATTCCACCTGTGTGATGGACTGTTGATGTGTTGTTTTGAATGTTATGATCAGTGATGGATGAAGCAATAATGAGTTTTGGATGTTAAACAGTGTGATAGATGGATTTTACTTGGACCTAAAGCATATCTTGTCTGTAATTCATGGCTTTCAATAGAAATTAGTGGAATTTTGCCATAAAAATCTTTAAAGGCCGTTTTCTCAAAATGAGTTTTTTCTTGCACTCCTAGTGACAATTTTCCGCTTCTGTAGCACCTACATACACCAAACTTTACAGTTGTATTCCTAACTATATTGTGAAGATTTGTTCAGAGGGATTTGTTGATATATCATTCTTGGCCTGATTTATATGACATTTTAGGCCTAAAAATAGGGCGGAAATCAATTTTTTAAGGCTACTGCCAGTATTTTCTGATTTACAGGGTAACAAAATGGGATATTCATAATCCCCTCTGAACAAGTCTTTTTATTGAATATATCAACAAAATGCAAAAATAATTTTGAACCTTGTTTTTTTCAATGGTCAGATTCGTCACTTCAAAATATATGCAAATTAGCGCATATTTAATTAGATATAGCCTCATTAGCATATTTAAAAATAAAATTACAAAAAACTTGCAATGCATTTTTTTCTCCTATTCATGTGAGTAATCAACTGGTAAAGTTTGATGGTGATATCTGTCAGTTAACAATTTTACCCTATTCACCTGTAGTGTCTCGCCTTAATGTAACTCTATCTAGTGTGAATGATAAATCGCGCTTGACATTTATGCTAGCTACTGTATACAGGGCACCATACAGACTTTATCAAAGAATTTGCAGATTTTTTTTATCGGAGTTAGTACTGGCTGCAGATTAAGTCCTAATTGTTGGTCTGGAAGACCCAGCCACGACCCATCTTCAATGCTCTTACTGAGGGAAGGAGGTTGATGGCCAAGATCTCGCGATACATGGCCCCATCCATCCTCCCCTCAATACGGTGCAGTCGTCCTGTCCCCTTTGCAGAAAGGCATCCCCAAAGAATGATGTTTCCACCTCCATGCTTCACGGTTGGGATGGTGTTCTTGGGGTTGTACTCATCCTTCTTCCTCCAAACACAGCGAGTGGAGTTTAGACCAAAAAGCTCTATTTTTGACTCATCAGACCACATGACCTTCTCCCATTCCTCCTCTGGATCATCCAGATGGTCATTGGCAAACTTCAGACGGGCCTGGACATGCGCTGGCTTGAGCAGGGGGACCTTGCGTGCGCTGCAGGATTTTAATCCATGATGGCGTAGTGTTACTAATGGTTTTCTTTGAGACTGTGGTCCCAGCTCTCTTCAGATCATCTACCATTTCTATCCCTGATGTCCTTACACAGCTCTCTGGTCTTGGCCATTGTGGAGAGGTTGGAGTCTGTTTGATTGAGTGTGTGGACAGGTGTCTTTTATACAGGTAACAAGTTCAAACAGGTGCAGTTAATCTTAAAGAAAAACTAACAGGTCTGTGAGAGCCAAAATTCTTACTGGTTGGTAGGTGATCAAATACTTATGTCATGCAATAAAATGCAAATTAATTATTTAAAAATCATACAATGTTATTTTCTGGATTTTTGTTTTAGATTCCGTCTCTCACTCTCACTCTTGAAGTGTACCTATGATAAAACAGACAGCATCTACATGCTTTGTAAGTAGGAAAACCTGCAAAATTGGCAGTGTATCAAATACTTGTTCTCCCCACTGAGAGATATTTAAATAAATAAATGATATATATATATATATATATATATATATATATAAATGAACTAAATTAATAACTTTTTTAAAACAAAATGAAACATCACTGAACACTGAACTGAACACAGCTGGACTGTGATGCTATTTTCTTCTGGAAACAAACTTTTTTGCATTATTTTCCTGTTATCTCTGTAAAGCTGCTTTGAAACAATCTGTATTGTAAAAAGCGCTATATAAATAAATGTGACTTGACTTGACTAAACAACCACTGAATGGAATAACACAATAGATGTTTTAAAGCTTAAAAACTCAAGATATTTGTGCACATCATGCATATAATGCATCATTTGATCAACTCTTAATGAGTACTGAGTAGTCCCTCTGAACAGGAGTGTACTACCCGCTGCGCCACCTAGCTACGAAAAAAAATTATAATCATATTTAAAAAAAACTACTACCTTGATCATCACAAAATAGGGTAATTTGAAAGCTTATAGTCTGAGCTTTACAATGTGTAGCCAATTATAAGTAGTGCTGAGTTATTTGCTGATAAATAGAAAAACAATGTGTCAAAATCATCATACAGCTCAGATAGTCATGTGTCATGTATCATATGAAAGTTGTCACAGACACAGATACAAGAAGCACAAGTTCTTCGACAAAACTTGACCGAGTTTTTTGTTTCTTGAAGCCCCGCAAGACCCATATGTAAATAATATAGAGATGCGGCATTTATGTCACGTTTTCGCTCGTAACTTCATTAAACATGCTCCAATCGTGGAAAATGGCACATTATTACTTAGTGGATGCTACTGATTGAAATTAAATCAACATAATCTGCTGCGTCGATAACGAGATATTTCTCATGGAGGAACAATTTTATAAATTAAAAGGTACGTTTTTATAAGTTTATGCTATCACCACAAAATTTGTAGGGGAACTTCATCAAAAAAAAATTTCCTCCCACCTCATTTCTATCATGTCAGATAAGAAAGATATGTAAAATTAAAAAAAATTATTTTTTGTCTTTTATAAGCAGTTTCTCAGCATGAGAATGTCGAAATGTTATGAAAAAGTTTTTTAATTAAAAAATAACCTACCATTGACTCCTTGCTATAGTTTTGGACTTATAAGTCTTTACTTGTGTACGTATGTTAAACAGAAAAAACATGCCTTCAAGACTTAGGGCCAGATTTACTAACAGCTTACGCCAGCACAAACCCTCTTTTGGTGTTAAAAAACTACTGTCGGGATTTACTAAAGACACAGTGCAAAATTAGCGCTGAAAAGGCGTGGACTGAGTTGTTTTTGTGGCTGACCTTATTGCATATGCATTTGTAGGAGTTTCCCTTTCAGACACAAAATTTATGGGAGGATAGTATTTAAATGAATCACGCAACGCGATTTACTAATGTTTAAACTAGTCAATTTACTGGTATTTGCACCCTTATTTAACTCCCAAAAAAAGCTTAAGTCTTAATCCATTTTGCAACATGGCTGCATTTATGGAACACATGTTCAGTTGATCCCCCCCCCCCCCCATCTAGAAATAGAGAATGTGTTCTGCAACCGTTAGCACACACACTCCATTAACATCCAGGTAGTGTGTGACTCCACACCCATGTGGGGCCCAAAGGGGTTGCACTTGGGCTAATTTTGTCCTCAGTTTCCATGGAGGCCCCACATGGGTTAGCCCAGATGGGTTGATGATCGGCTCCTGATGGGCTCCATATCGGGCCCATATGGGTAACCTAGGTAGCTCCCATTTAGGGCCTACTGGAGTCTGCCCACATGGGTTGATGATGGGACCCAGATAGGTCTTATCTAGGGCTCTATGTGCCACATCAAGGATGGGCTCTATGGGAGTGTATATATATGGGATACCATATTTGTCTGTTTGGGTTACCTTAATTTACAGTAAACCCCTAAATACAAACATTACATGTAATCCACTAAACTACACTAAAATGTTAAAGGTATTCAATGAACATAAACCAGTAGTTCATGCTTTATATCAAGTTATAATAATAATTTAAACATGACTATTAGAACTTGCACATTTACAACTTTATAGAACACAAGTTTCAAAAAAAAAAAAAAAAAAGTTAAAGCTCCTGACAAACTTTATTTGGCATAACTTGTATTGTTTATATATGCAAATCTGAAAACTCTAAAATAAGTATTTCACAAACAAAACAACAACAGTGCAGCTTCTCACTCTTCGTAACTCTCCCTACGGCCCTTTGAAAAGAGAAAATGAATGAATCAACCATTATGCCACTTTTTAAATTCCTTTTCACAGTTCAAACAGATGTGTCAGGTTAGTCTTTTGGTGCCCCACATCAAGTTTATCTAGATAAGGGTCCTGTCCTGGAACACCCCCTGCACTGCACATTTTGGCTGCACAAAATGTACATTTTGACCAACTTTGACCCCTTTTGAAGTAATTTCTAGAAATTAGTATTGTAGTAATTAAATATTCACTTTGTTGTCACCAAAGCCCTCTCACCTTTGTTGTAGATCATTAAACCGTTATGCTGCCTCATAAGTCTGTCCAAAATCAGTTTTTGTGAGGCACCTTAGTGTGTAAACGCTGCCTGCTAAGTCGTTGCCTGATAGGGCAGCGAGGCAATGAGTCAGCTGCCTAAGTTTTCGGATGCAGACTTTGTATGTCTCCCTCATCTAATACACCTGATTCATCACATTAGCTCATTAGTAGAAACTGCAAGACATGAAGTGGGTGTGTGGGTTGAGGAATGAGGGTTCCCAGGACAAGTTTGAAAACCCCTGATTATATATCTTTTGGCTACGATCATATTATGATGTTCCCATAAGTTAATATATAGTGGCCACTAGGGGTGGCACAGTTCACAAAACCCACGGTTCGGTTCGTATCACGGTTTTAGGGTCACGGTTTTCGGTTCTGTACGGTTCTTGTTGTTATTTTTTTTCTTTTAATCTTTAACACTCCAAAAATTTTCTTCAGCATATGATATATAGCTTAATTATCTAATTATTAATTGATTTATTTCATAAATGGGGCGTGTTTGCAAAACGCAGCTTCTCATTTCCCATTTCGAAGTAATATAGTGAGTGAGCGATCACCGTGAGGAAACTTTCAGTGGCCCTGGAGGTCCATCCATCTGGAGAGCTATGTGGGCTGTGTCGGACAGTTCTTTGTCAATTTCTCCTCGTGTCTCGTCATCATAGGCGTAATTTGCGGGTGGGACATGTACCCCAGGGTCGATATTGTCCCCACCACTTTTGATTTTGATTGTCCCCACCTTTCGCAGCACGGATGTACCAATACAAATAAATAAAACATCTCCAGTTAACTAGCAAATTATTCGTTTCGTTCGCTTGTTAACCCTCTGGGGTCTAAGGTGTTTTTGGGGTCCTTGAGATGTTCTGACATGCCCTGACATTTGTGCTTTTTTCAGTTGCTTATAAACATATTAATGGCAAAAAAAAAAATTACACACTATTTAGCACAAATAGTTTTTTAGGGCTACCATAATATGTGAGCAACAAGAATGTACATGTCTGCATTTTTGAGAGAATAATGTTTATGCATGGTTATTGAAAAAACTAAAAACTAAAGTTTCTGAAATAAGGCCATAAAACACATACTATTGGCATAAATATGTGCCAATAAGACTTTTGTCTAATAGATGTCATTGCCTAGTGTTTTTTCTTCAAAATGATGTGAAAATCACCCTGCCTAATCATTCACATAACACAATACATTTTGCAAAGCACTTTCTGTTTGGAAAGGCAATATGCGGAGTGGGCGTCACAGATCATGCATATTTAGTGGTTCACACCTGAAGAGACAATGGGGCCTGCATACTTAATTAGCCATTCATTCAGGTGAGTCACTGAGCCACAAGAATGCAAGAGCAACAGTTGGAAGCATCTCAATTCTTTTTTATTTTTCCACATAATGTGCTTGCAATTTGGCCTATAATATCCAAGGAAAACATGTCTAGTAATTGTGCAGTTAATTCTCATACTGTATTTTCAGTTTTGGAATATTTATCCTCTCCCCAAATTTGTCACTAATAAAACACAATAAAAATTATTTAAAGAAAAGGCTTATATTTACCTTTTAATAGTTTGTTTACATCTACCTTGTAAATATATTTTTTTATTAAAAAAGTTACAATTACAACAACAATTCAAGTGTAATCTTTCTTTGTAAAAACTAAAGTATACATTTTATCATACATATTTCAAAGTTAAGGATTTGATTGATTATTTGATTACTTTATTTTTGACAAAACATACTATATTTAACATGAGCAAATATTGGCAAACAAAAGCTTATTTGAGTTGGCAGATATTTTACAGTAAAAATGTATAATCTATCCAAAACTAATCAACGAAATGTTGTCTTTCATATGTCTGTAACATAGGTCTTTCATTTTTATTATAAGAAATATAAATGTTAATTTGCAGTTTAATACGTTGCTTATACAAATACATTTTATTTCAACATATTTCAGTCGATTTTTACTCAGTATAGCAATACAGTTTGTTAAAACCGAAACATTCATTCACAAACAAACGCCTGACTGTAACGTTGTTTTTATGAAATATTAGGGCATATAAATGTTAATTTTCAGTTTAATACGTTGCTTATACAAATAGCCTACATTTTATTTCAACATATTTCTGTCGATTTTTACTCAGCTCAGTATAGCAATACAGTTTGCTAAAACATCATCATTCATTCACACAGAGACGCAATTTAAATTGAAACTGTCTTTTTGCGAGCTGTGATAAACAGCGCGCATCTCTGCGGCTCATTTTAAAGAAGAGAATTCAAGCTTCATGCCTGTGTGACTGTATGCCTGTTTGACTCAGTATTCGCTGAGTTATTGTTCATTTTCGGACGTGTTTCAGAATGGTCTTCACTGACAGAGAGAAGGCAGAACTCGCATCACGTTTATTTTTCTTTATTTGGCAAAAAGCACAACAGTTTGTTTTTATTGTGAGTATACACAAAAATAATACACATTTAACAGAATCGATTGATGTATGAAACTTTCTTGTAATATCAAAGTCAACAGAGCAAAATTAATTTCTTTTGAACTGAACTGAAAAAAATCCAGCAAAACGCGCGGGCGCGTTTGTCGACCTCAGAGGGTTAAATAAGAAGCAATCTAGCGCTGAAATTTGTTTTTTTTAATCAAGTGATCAAAGTGCTCGTTGCCGCTGCGATCAGTGGTGCTGATACAGTGCTCTCTTGTGGCTCGCGCACACGCCGCAGTCTTCACTCGGAATTCGAAAAACTCTGCACTTCAATCCGTTGAGGAGACTCTCTGTTCGTTCCGGTGAAATCACAAAGCAAAATTCACACAAATCGGTCCCTGCTTGATATACAACCACTGATTAACATAATTGGTTTTTGATGAACCTATGACACACTTGGCAAGAGTTCTGCCACTGGACCATTAAAGTAGGCTACATTTGTGAAACAGTCGACCTATGTATTTATTCACGTGAAAAAACAACATAGTGGAGTAGATCTCATTAAATGTCTAAGTAAACCCAGTGTACTATTTAAATCGATTGCTGGACATCATAATGTTATTCTACATACATCTGATTTATGATTTTAGCATTGTATCAGCATGGGTACGAGGCTACATTGCCCATGCGTCGAAGTCGAACCGTGCGACGCACACACGCACCGAACCGAGACAAGCGAACCGAACGGTTTGGATGTTTTTTCATGTACCGTGCCACCCCTAGTGGCCACTAGGGCTCCCACCTAATAGTCGACTAGAAAACGCTTGGTCGACCAAAACTTTATTAGAAAAAAACTTGACATGAAGTGGCGAAATCACGCAGGCTGTGTTGGACAGATCATTAACGGCAGGAAATCCAAACATTCACCCATCATTCATCAACCTCAAATATGGCTTATCACTTGAAACATGTAAGTAGTAGCAACTTTACAAGTCTGCTCACTCTAATGTTACAGAACATATTTCTCCTGTTTTACAACATTTGCATTGGCTCCCAGTTAAATTCCATGTAAATGAATTTTTTTAATAACTAAACAAGTTGGCTCCTTCATATCTTCAAGATCTTCTTCATACACACACTCCCTCCACTACATCCGAGGATCGGCTTCTGCACTTACACTTGTTCTTCCACGCACTCGGACAACTTCCATGGGGTCACAAGCTTTTGGTTGTGCTGCTCCCCATTTATGGAACTCACTTTCTGTGGAAGTTCGCAATAGTTCAAGTCTTCCGGTTTTTAAATGTCGCCTTAAAACGTATTTGTTTAGGCTGACTTTTGTGTGTTTTTTTTTTGTTTTCTTTATGTGATTTTAATGTCTGTTGCTGTACTGGCTTTATTATTTAATGCTATTGTTTTTATGGATTTTGTAAGGTGTCCTTGAGTGCCATTAAAGGCACCTATAAATAAAATGTGTTATTATTATTAAAGGTGCTGTATGTAACTTTTCTACTAAAATGAATCCTTCTTTTATTGCCTGTGTGTGAAGGGGTTGTAATCTCACATTAAAATGATCCACTTTGCGGGTTTTGCTATTACCTCGGAAAGCAAGTATTCGTATTTTTATGTGAAGGTGCCGGGTCGGATTTACCGCGAAATCCAGTGACGTCACCTGCATGCGCGCTCCTGAGCCTCTCGTCTAGCCTACTGACTTTGCACTCAACAGCGACGACACTGCAACTTATGACATGGACTTATGACTTATGCAACTTATGACATGTCTGATAACACTAAGAAACGACCTGCTCCCAGCACAACACAGACTCCAACACAAACTCCACATATTGAAAAAAAGAAGAAAAAAAAGAAGTTTTTTTCTGCTGAAGCTCTAAGGCCAGACGTGAATCGCATGCACTTCGGGTGAAAAAACACGGCTCAACATCGGCAGAGCATTTGAATCATGGAAAAACCTTATCTACAAACCTAGAATGTACATTTCCTGAAGAAAATGTGAAGTGGTGCTTGCAGTGGCAAAATTTGGCACGGTTGATAGGGTTCCATAGGCTACTTATCATGGTACGAGCATGGAGCATTAGTTCAACGTCAAGCTGATAAAAGTAGCCTATTATTGTAACGTTGCAGTGGGAGTTTACCTTAGTTTCCAGCATGTTGTGTGATGCTTTCTCCGGTGTGTTGCGTCTAGGTACCGCTCGGTACCCACAGTGCTCGCTCATAAATTCGAGCACGCGCTTGTAAACTTATTGGTTGCAATCTGAAACATCACCGCTAGAGGTCGCTGAAACCTACATACAGCACCTTTAAGTAAGTAAGTACAATTTATTTATACAGCGCCTTTCACAGACTAGGTCACGCTTTACAATAGACAATAAAACATAATAAAGAACAAACTAAAAGAAATTAAATAAAACAGATACAATTATCAATATATAAAGGACAGAGATTACCCAAAAGCTAACCTGTACAAATGAGTCTTCACAACTGTCCACATTCTCAGCAAACCTAATACTGGTTGGCAAAGCATTCCATAGTCTGGGTGCCATAGCGGCGAAGGCTCTATCCCCACGTCTTTAAACGAGTGCGTGGCATAGATAGCAGATTTTAAAGAAAGGCAACAAGTATAAAATAAACAATATTGGACCCAACACTGAACCCTGTGGAACACCACAAAACAGGGGTGATGATGCAGAGTGGGAATCACCAATATAGACATCAAAACTTCTGTTTAATGTTAACCTGATAAATGTGCGCTATTATTAGACGCATATCTGTGTGTGTGTGTGGAGAGCAGGGCTGGACTGGTAATCTGGCATACCGGGCAAATGCCCGGTGGGCCGACGTGCTTTTGGGCCGATACATCTCATACTTTTATTTATTTATTTATTTTTTTACGGCCCATAAAACTCATACATCGGCGGCCCATTCGTTTTGTTTTGTTTAACTGACGGCGCTGGGTTAGTGCCGGTGTAATGCATTGGTCAAAAAACAAGTAATAAAAACTCAGTGAGTGTTTTAGCGCAATTTTCTCACGTCATGGGATCACAACACTAAGAGATAGTAAATGAAAGAGAAAATAAGTTGCTCGAGAATATAACTTTCTCTTGAAATTCAAATTAACTTTCTGAAATCAAATCAGCAATGGATAATAAAAAAGGCACAATCACTTGACTAGTTGAACATCATTTTTTTTATTAGCTCATTATTTTTTACATCTTGTGTTCACTCAATATCCTCGATTTTCTCTGTATCAGCTTCCTTTTCTGCTTTGTCCTCTTCAGATTCTTCCTTCTTTTCTGCTTGACTATTGGCTTGTGACTTTGTAAACTCTTCTTCTGCTTTCGAGATATTTGCCAAAACATCCTCTGAAAGCCACGAGTCATCGTAGAAATCAGATACGCCTGATGAGGAAGCCGTTGGTGTTGATGTCGCCATCTTTTGTCGCTTTGCTGAACGTTCTTCCATTTATTTTGCAACAACCTCTTGTCGTTTTCTCATATATTCTTGCTCCTTCTCCAAATCTTGATCGATACCTTCATTGATTTCTTGCCGTAATTCAGTGGAATTAATTGTGCTCATGACATGAATACCTTCCTTACGTATTTCTGTGGAACAATAGTTTTATAGGTGAAAAGGCAATATTTTTCTTATTTCCCTTCATATAAAGTTTTAATTAATTTTTGAAGCATAAAGGAAAGATTTTTGATCAATTCTTTTTTTCTAATATTATTGTAAATTTTAGAAGCTATCGATTGCAATTTGTTTCAACTCGATAGCTATTATGGTTGCCGAGAAATTTGCAAAAAACTGAATTTTTTTCTGGAATTTCCAGGAAATCCAAAATCTTTTCCTGGATTTTTTTTGTGCGTTCCCGAGATTAGACCTTCCTTAACATAATGCCGAAAACCCGAAGTCTCTAGGTGGTCTGGTTGAGGAGTAGATAGAAGTGCAAGATTGGTGCGCACAGACAGAACAGAAATCATGAGTTAAAGGGATACTCCACTTTTTTCGGAAATATGCTCATTTTACATCTCCCCCAGAGTTAAACAGATGAGTTTTACCGTTTTAGAATCCATTCAGCCGAACTCCGGGTCTGACGGTACCACTTTTAGCATAGCTTAGCACAGATCATTGATTCTGATTAGTCCAGTAGCATTTCTTTCAAAATGACCAAAGAGTTTCAATATTTTTCCTATTTAAAACTTGACTCTTCTGTAGTTAAACCGTGTACTAAGATCGACGGAAAATGAAAAGTTGCGATTTTCTAAGCCTATATGGCTAGGAACTACTCTCATTCCAGCGTAATAATCAAGGAACTGTGTGGCTGTACCATGAGTGCAGCAGGCGTAATGATATGACGCAGCGCCTGAAAATAGTCCCCAGCTCGGTAACTTCTTCCAACGTGACCGGGACTAAGTTTGTCTAACCTATTAGACCTATTTTCAGGCGCTGCGTCATATCACTACGCCTGCTGCACTCATGGTACAGCCGCACAGTTCCTTGATTATTACGCTGGAATGAGAGTAGTTCCTAGCCATATAGGCTTAGAAAATCGCAACTTTTCATTTTCCGTCGATCTTAGTACACGGTTTAACTACAGAAGAGTCAAGTTTTACATAGGAAAAATATTGAAACTCTTTGGTCATTTTGAAAGAAATGCTACTGGACTAATCAGAATCAATGATCTGTGCTAAGCTATGCTAAAAGTGGTACCGTCAGACCCGGAGTTCGGCTGAATGGATTCTAAAACGGTAAAACTCATCTGTTTAACTCTGGGGGAGATGTAAAATGAGCATATTTCCGAAAAAAGTGGAGTATCCCTTTAACAATCGCAATTTTGTCCGGTGGAAAATTGCGCTAAAAAGTAAGCGTTAGTTTTTTTTTCCACTGACAGACCGGCCCATTGGTTGTTTTCTTGATTGACACTGGGCTGGCCCAATCACATCTTTAAACACCTCCCCCTCTGGGCTTTGAGTGAGCGTGCAGTGTCAAGTGTGTATCTGTCAAAATAGTCTGAGAGATGGAGAAGAAACGCAAGGAATGTGCAGAGAAATAGCGTGAAAAATAGATACAGGCCCTTCAAGCAGACGCTGTAAAATGTGTCAAGATATATATGTTTTCTGCAGCAGCAGAGGACCTTCATCAGCTCCAGTGGCTAATGATGAGGATTGTGAGGAGGATCAGGAGAGAGATGAGAAAGTGTAACGTAGAGTCCGCGGTAAGCAGAACTACTTTCAAAACACTTTGGCTATGAGTGTAGGAACCCATAACCCAGTTACAGATTATTTCCACATCTGCATAGTTGACGATTACAGCAATTTACTAGAAGTTTAATGAGACGCGTTTGTCTCCATGTTTTCCGCCAAAATAAAAGCTCGATGCAGTTTCCGTCAAAATAAAAGATCATGTGCTTATCTCTTTCAAGTATAGAAATTAGTACAAAACTAATTATGAAAGTTTTCTTTATTTTTCGGTGCATTATTTTTTACAATATATGGATATTAGGCTACTATCATGAGATTAATATTATAACTATTATTATGTAGTAGTGTAATATAGACAGACACTGTTACTAAAAGAGGTTTGATTTTTTTCTTTGTTATACTTGCACACTGAATATGGGTTGGAGCTTTTAATTTTGAACCCTCAAACTGCACCAGATTGATGAATTTAACATTAAAATGCAAAAGATTTTCTTAGGGGGACCATGCCCCCAAACCCCCCTAGAGGTCCACCCACCACAGTTTTACCAAAATTCCTGTGAGAAACACCGGTATTGCTATGCCAATGCAGCTTATAGCTTGTTTTTTGGATTCACCACTGTGGAGTATAGTTCGACTGTATTAATAAATTACAATTTTGTACTTATTTCATCTGTTAACTCTCACTCGTTTATACTCACTCATTTCATGGCATTAATGGTTTTAATGAATAGGAGTTGAACAAAAACATATTCAAAGGCGTGCAAAGATGGGTGGTGTTTATGATCATATGTAGTGGGCCAGTCTGGGCCAAAATGCCAGGGCCGATTTTCTGTCCCAGTCCAGCCCTGGTGGAGAGCGTTTACTCCATGAATACAGGCGCCGGTGCAATCACTTGCATTTATCTTAAAATACTCCGTCATTTTAGTCATACAGATCAGAGTAATACAAACTGTAAAGGGTCTACTTTTATTTCTGTAAACTCTTGCTTTTGTAAAATAATGAAAACAATCAGGATGCACTTCCGTCTCTGTCTCAGTGAACTTGAGCGTCACAAATATGAACCAAAACTCAGCATATACTCGCCTCACAGACATGAGAAATATATCTATAGAAAGCTTGAAATGTCTGCTTTTAAACGAACCAATTCAAATGGAAAACAAATATCCTCAGATTATGTAATCCGTTGTGTGATCGCTGCACCACTAATTAACAGTTAGTCATCACTGAATTGGCACCAGAGCATGTGAGCGGAGTGGAGCGGTGAGAATCTCCGCTCATCGCTCACTGAACTGTTCACCCCTCCGCTCCCCCGCTCAAAGCTGCATCAGGCCGCTCCGCTCATTTTCGCTCAGCGCTCAACGCAGTTTGCTTCGCGCTCCACTCAAATCACCCCCCGCTCGCTCCTAAAAAGGAAAAAAAATCTACATGTATATTACTTGTAGCGGTCCCCAACCTTTTTTGCGCCACGGACCGGTTTAAAATCAGACAATATCAGACACGGACCGGCCTTCAAGGTGTGTGGCGGATAAATACAACAAAAATGATTAAAATTATACGACTGGCATAAAAACTGGGGTATTTTTTTAAATAGCCTATAATAATAAACGTGAATCCAATGTGTAGGCCTACTCGCAACTTTATTAACAGCGTCCTCTAACATCGCGCAGGCAAATGAGAAAGTCTGAAAACAAACAAAATGTCCCCAAAAGAAAAAAAATCTCTATGTTTTCAGTGCTGATGCGTTCACGTAACATGTAAGGGCACCTAAAAGCTGTCACAACGAACCGGCAAAATGATTATGAATATGTAAAATATAGCAGAAGACATTTTAATTTTTTTTATGTCTGTCGGCTGGAAAGATGCTGACTCGTGATCTTCGCAGTAGTGAACGCGCCTGAGAGAAATGCACATTTCATATGGGAGAGCAGTCTGTTTTCTTTCGTTTTGAATTGTTCTGTTTAAAAGTAGACATTTCAAGCTTTATATATATGTCTCAGGTGTTTGAGGCAAGTAGGCTATACGCTGAGTTTCGGTTCATTCATGAGACAAACTCCAGGTTCACGCCGGCGCCTTCGTATCGTGGTTATCTATTTTCTAATATATTTACTTCTTATTAAATCCAGACAATTGGTTGATGAAACCTTGATTAAAATTAAGATACAATTAATACAAAACGAAATTAATTTTAAAGACAGGCTTTGTGCTTTCTGTTTGAGGTCTGAGTGAAAGTTTTAAAGCAGTCTTAGTGCCGCTTTCAGAGCGCTCACGTCCGTAACGGAGAACTGTCCCGTCCATAACATTTTTTTTTTTTTTGTATAAATTTCTAAATAAATGTGACTTATAGTCCAGTGCGAGGCTAGGCCTATGTTTTTTCTTCTTCATGGCGGATTTTTTGACTGATGCGCCTTATAGGCTACTCCGGAGCGACTTATATTGATAGGCTACACCTGTATGAATTCTCATTTTACTTTTTGAACTCCATTATTGAGCCGAGTTTTGCCTGAAAATAGTCTACTGTTGATGACTGTGCAAGACAAATGGATTCAGGATCAGGCTTGACTGAGCATGCTTCAGACTCGTGGTGTGAGCGGAGCGGAGCGAAATTGGAGCGGGAAATGCGACGCTCCGTCCTTTTGAAATTGCCGCTCTGCGCTCTGTCCAAGATCCGCTCGCTCGCGCTCCCCGCTCGCTCCCGCTCCACTCCGCTCACATGCTCTGATTGGCACTATACCTGGTCCATATTTGTCACGGTTCCGCACAAGGAAGAGAGCGAGATGGATCCAAAGTGCAGTAAAGTGAGGTTTATTAAAGGGTAATCCAAAGTCGTGATCAAAAACAGGCAGGGTTCAATATCCAGTTAGGCAGTACAAAAACAATAAACAGGCTCAGGTAGGGAACACAGGAAACCGACGCGGTGTGACATTAACTACGATACACACAGAACATGGAACAAACAGGGCTTTAAATACATGAACAGACGAGATGACAACGAGAGACAGCTGGGTAAACAGATTACAAACACCTGGGTGCAATAACACAGATTGGAATTGTGGTAAAGGTAGTTCCTGTGAATGACACCGTGGGGGAAGGAGGACATCTAGTGGATACCCGGGGAAACACAACCAGACACTGTGACAATATTGTCATAATTCAGGGTATTCTCGGTCCAAGTATGGACAATTATTTGCATACAATCAAACTGATTTGATTCCACTGATTTATGAAGAACAACTCAACTCTACAGAATAACCTCTGTTTGCACATGACTATGTTAAACAGTGAGTAAACATACCATATACAACCTCAAACAGTTTAAGCCCCCGAAACACTCGCTTTCCATGGCGGCCAACAAAATTGTACTCTCTTGATAGAGGGTGGTCTAAAAGGAAGGCCATCATTCTTGTGGCTTCATCCACAGTTCTCCCTCCAATTTCTACCACCACGCCAACCTAGCAATTACATTTCCCCCCAAATCGTGCAGCCATAGGTTAATCGATGGCACGCTGCTATTTTACTTCAGAAGTAGTTTCGAGTCCATAAATACAACTCTATTTTTCACAATTCCCAGGGAACACTCCCATAATTCCTATGCAGTTACCTCTGTAACAGATGTTTTATACTTTTACTACAATTGAGTTGCCTGTGCTACGAAAAAATCTACCTCTGTAGCAAAAAAGCTAGAGTACTGTGCAAATGTCTTAGGCAACCATTAGATTTGTTTTAGAAATGGTATAATGACCATATACACTCACCTAAAGGATTATTAGGAACACCTGTTCAATTTCTCATTAATGCAATTATCTAATCAACCAATCACATGGCAGTTGCTTCAATGCATTTAGGGGTGTGGTCTTGGTCAAGACAATCTCCTGAACTCCAAACTGAATGTCAGAATGGGAAAGGAAGTCAACAATATATCGCGGAACAGAGAGGGCACTGACAACATGCTGACAGACAGGACATAGTTAACATTACCAGCTTACTTTTAATATGAAACAAAGTCTCATTTGGTTATTTCACCTTTCAAATGTGGTCATTTTTTAAAGAAATGTAAACAATAAATACCGTTTTGTGGCTCTTGAATGTGTCGAACAGATCATCATTAAGTTAGATCATCAGTTAAAACTAACTGATCGTCTCTTGCTTCTAGTTAATTTATAGCATCAAAATCAAATGAACCACATAAATGAACATAACAAAGAATGTTGTTTGACTACAAAAAGATGTCTGTACACTCCGTTTTTCAAGTTCAAATCCTCCATGTTAATCTACTATGAGATCGCCTGTCAAACTCCCGCGAAGGCTTTTTGTGTGTGTGTGTGCGTTTTGCGTGTCTATGGCAACAACAGACTTTAAACGGGAATACAGAATCACTGTCGTAAAAGTTTGATTCGCCCGCGTAAATTAGTAATATCAAATACAGTAGCGTAACTTTAGCCTAGTCCATATCAACATATTATTCTTTCTTTTGCAATGATGGACATGTGTAACGTGATAATTATTAAACATGTTCTTGCATCAACTGTCCAGGTCAGGCTGGCTCTCTCATGTGGGGATCCCATAGAGCTGGCCTACTACCGTGCATCTTTTGGGAGGCAAGATCTATGTGCACACTGTGGTGAGCCTCAAGGCAACACCTTGCCATCACTGTTGGAAAAATTCAAAACTGTCTTACCCTGCTACCAAGTTTGTATTGAAGCTGGCAAGAAGCACATTGTGGCCAGACCATACGGGAAGCAAAAGTGAGCAGAGTCAATGGCTGCCATAAGTTTCCTTAAGTTCAACGGTTTGAATTGTTACATTTTATTTTGAAGATTTTCTGAGAAGATTTGTATTGAGGTTAATACTATTAAAGATATTAGATGAAACATTGCTTGAGATGTCTGGTTTTTAGTAGAAAAAAGTACCGGTACACACATTTAAAATCAGCGCGCGTGTGTGTGTGTGTAAAACTGCCACTGGAGAAAAAAAAAAAAAAAAAATCCCTACCGACCCATGACCTCAACTGACAACCAACCGGAACCAAACTTTTTTTTTCTAGGCCTTACAAAACATTATCCAGACCTGAATTTATAGAGGCAGTATGGGCTCACCTAGACAGAAATAAATAAAATACAGCCTAAATCTAAAGATGAACTCTGGGAAGTGCAGAAAGAAGCCTAGGTATAATATGCCAGACGATTACTTCAGAAAACTTAAGGACAGTCTCCCCAAAAGAGGTATGAGATGTGCTCAGTGCAAAGAGAGATTACACAAAATACTGACTTTTGCCTGAAAAAGCCTTTTTGTTCTTATTTTGTGTACATATTTCCTGTACTTTCTGTTTATATCTTAAAGAAACCGAAAAATAAATATGGATGGTAATTAAAACTTTGCTAAAACAACAAAGCTGGTGGTGGCCTAATACTTTTGCACAGTACTGTACATGCAAAAACGTTAACAATCAGCCCTGTGAATCTGCTAAATGGTCATATTAGAACATACCCCTTCTGCCAATTTTTGGGTTCTGCCAATTTTTGCTCCATTGCATCAATGTCCGAGACCATCCTTTGGGGGAAAACAATATCTTCTGGAAGTGCTAAAACTGTACTTGGATCCCGTTGTGTGAGGAGTGATTGTATCATCCTCCCATGAGCCCTCTGCATCTCCTTGATTTCCTCCAGGACGGTTAGGAGACGTGCAAAAATGCCATCTCTAAATGAAGAACTAGCACCTTGTAGAACTCTACTGGGGCGGTCTGGTGTAACAGCCATTAAAGGTGGAGAGGGCTGAATAAATGGACGGGTCTTGAGTGAGTGGGGAGCCTGCGGTTGGAGGTTCTCTGGAACTGGGGGAGGTAAAGGCACACTGGATGGATGATCGTGCCGAGCACCACCGAGTTCCTCATCTGAGCTTGACAGACACACTGGCCTTGAAATGCACAAAATGTAGAGCATAATTAAGTAGTTGCACAAGTTTCAAATTAGAGCTGTATATGTGCAATGTAGGATAATAGGGTAATGAATAATTGTGAATAATGAAATAAACAATGCTTTATTTTTTTGAGCTACAGTATGTGTATTTAACAGTGGCATTAAAGAAGCACTACATTGACTTCACTGTATGAATTAAATATACATTGATTCTTATTAAAGCTACTGAAGTTATTCAGTCGAGTACAAAGTTATATTCTCTTTGACTTGTTTGATTAACATTAATGATACAAGCGGCAGTATCACTGATACTAATGCTGCTAGTGATTTATTAGGCTGTTGTCGCTTTAACTCAATTTGGTTTTGGACATACATTTATTAACTGGGTGAGAACCCTATATTATAACCCCAAAGCAAAGATTACTACTAATGGACAAATTTCATCCCCATTTTCGTTACATAGATCCAGTAGACAGGGATGCCCGCTGTCTCCGAGTCTGTTTGCCTTAGCCATTGAACCTTTGGCGGAAGCAATTAGAAGGGACCCTGATATAAAGGGCTTCAAGGTTGGACAGATAACCCATAAAATTAATTTATTAGCTGATGATGTTCTTTTATATTTAACAGACCCTTCTCACTCTCTCACTCGATTACAGGATTTATTAGACACCTATAGTACTGTTTCAGGATACAAAGTAAACTATGATAAAAGTGAAATAATCCCCTTAACAACATTTAATTATCATGCGTATCAAGGTGCATCCGCATTCAAATGGGCCCCAACTGGAATAAAATATCTCGGTATAGTTGTGGATAATAACTTAAAAAATCTTTATAGATTGAATTATTGTCCACTACTTAAAAAAATTGTGGAAGATCTACGCAGATGGATTAGTCTCCCCATCACTTTGATCGGGAGAATTAATTGCATTAAAATGAACATTCTACCAAGATTACAGTATCTTTTTCAATCATTGCCTATTCCATTACCCCAAAACTTTTTCAAAACTCTTAATAAAAATGTAAGACAGTTCATTTGGAACAACAAGGTACCAAGGATATGGGGGAGGCTCCTCACCCATACCAGACGATCAGCACACATCACCCCCATTCTCCACCAACTCCACTGGCTACCAGTTCCGTCCCGGATCAAATACAAAGTGCTACTACTCACCTTCAAAGCACTCCACAACCTTGCTCCCCCCTACATCCGCGACCTCCTGATCCCTTACACTCCTTCCTGCTCACTCAGATCCTCTGACCAAAATCTCTTGGCTATCCCCCGCTCCAGACTCTCCACCCTGGGTGGCAGGTCCTTCAGTGCCTTGGCCCCCAAACTCTGGAACCGCCTCCCACAACCTCTTCGTGACTGTCCTTCTCTTCCCTTCTTTAAAGCACATCTCAAGACCTTTTTGTTTAATGATCACTTCTCCACACCCAACTCATAGCTTCATACAGATAACTTGTCTTTGTTGTATTGTTTTGGTTGTTTGTTGTTGTGTTTCCTTTCCTTCCTACTATGTAAAGCGACCTTGGGTTTGAGAAAGGCGCTATATAAAATAAACGTATTATTATTATTATTATTATATTAAGGATATCTTTGGAGAAATTAACATGGGACTATCAGTCAGGGAGACTACAATTACCCAATTTTAGAAAGATACAATTCCATCCTGGGTTTATATTGCATTTCACTCCTTGAAAGATAACTCCTTCAGCGAATTTGTGTACAAATATAACTACCGAATTTTATCAAGAAAAACTGATAATCCAATTCTGTTACACCTTATTAAACTTTGGTATGATGTACATACTGTAAGACCATCGCCAAGGAGATAAGACTGTCACCAAAGTCACCTTTAAACCGAAACGAACTTATCCCAATGACTGTAAATAACAAGATCCTGGAGGCATGGCATCACAGTGGAATTCATACATTGGAGGATTGTTATGAGGATGGACTTTTCATGTCCTTTGAACAATTAAGAAGGAAATATAACCTGCCCAGCAATACTTTCTTTTGTTACCTTCAATTGCAATCCTTTTTGAGGAGCACTTTGAACGACAGCATGACTCTGCCCAACCTCACGGAAATGGAGAAATTGATGCAAGAAAGTGGACCATGTAAACTTTTTTCTTTGCTGATATCTGAATGTCCTAAACCTGATTTGTATAGGTCTAAAGGAAAGTGGGAATCAGACTTAAATACCACAACTGAAGACCAACTTTGGTCGGAGTTGTGTAAAGACAGTTTATCTGCCACTATTAATGCACGGTACAGACTTATCCACTATAATTTCCTCCATCAGTTGTATTTAACTCTGGAGAAGATTCATAAGTTCAAACCTGAGCTATCTGATGCATGCTTCCGCTGTACAATAGAGATGGGCTCCTTCCTACACTGTACTTGGTTGTGTGTAAAAGTACGAGATTTCTGGATTGACTTTAAGATTATGCAAATTTCATTACCGGTTGACCCAGAGTTTTGTTTGCTGGGGAACTTCATGAAAATTGATAAAATATTAAACAGGTTTCAGAAAAATTTTCTGGAGATAGCTCTGGCATTTTCAATATTTTAAAGATTTATTGTTTTGAAAAAATGTTTATACAGAAAAGATAGATTAATTTGATCAAAAGTCACAGTAAAAACTTTTAAATTGTTTAAAAAAAAAAGTTTCAAATAAATGTCGCTCTTTTGAAAGTTCTATTCAAAGAATACTGAAAACTGTATCATAGTTTCCACAAAAATATGAAGCCGTACAACTGATAATAATCATAAATGTTTCTTGAGAATCAAATCATCATATTATAATGAATTCTGAAGGATCATGTGACACTGAAGACTGAAGTAATGATGCTGAAAATTCAGCTTTGCATCAGGAATAAATTACACACTTTATATATTTACATGTATATTTATGAAAAGTTATTTTTAATGTAGTAATATTTCACAATATAACTGATTTTTAGGGTATGCTTGATCAAATGCAGGCTTAAGATGTGATCAGGAAAGTGTTTTTTATGTGAAAGATGTATTTGGTGTGTCAATAAATGGTTTGCTACTCTTTTGTAAATTTTCTTATTATGAATATTAAATATAATCATGAATTCACGGTTGAAATTAGGCCTGAAAAAGACGTCTTTTCAACTCTCTTTACAACCTAATTTAGACACGATTGGGACGTCATTTTATTGGCGTCTTTTCAATGACCTGAAAAAGACGGCTTTTCACTTTTCAACCAAATTTTAACGTTGTTTAGACGTCTAGTAATGTCGTCTTTTCGACGAGTTTTTGCTGGGTGGGTTGTGTGTGTGTGTGTGTGTGTGTGTGTGTGTTTGTGTATGCGCGCTTGTGTGTGTGTGTGTGTGTGTGTAGTGTCCCGGGACATGTCTCCACATGGATAATAATATTATTAGCAGAAAATCTTTTGTAAAAACAAAGATAACAACAGCACTTTGCAGCACCTGCGTGAAGTTGGCCCCCCACCCAACGCAAAACGTCGTCAAACTATGCTCAATCGTTTGTGCTCCGTTTGTGCTGGTTTGTGCTGTAAAAAGTTTCGTTTGTGCTGTTTCGGTTTTTTAGATATTAAAATTATATTTTTAGGTCATTCTGAGGTCACTCAGCCCCCTGACATGCTCCAAATTCACCCAAAATAGTCTCGTTCGTTTATGCTTCGTTTGTGCTGGTTTGTGCCGGTAAAATTTTCGTTTGTGCTGCGTCGGGCTTTAAAATATCAGAAATTGAATTATAGAAGATGACGTCACCATGCTCCAAATTCACCCAAAATAGACACAATCGTTTGTGCTCCGTTTGTGCTGGTTTGTGCTGCTTCGGTTTTTTAGATATTAAAATAATATTATGTGGTCATTCTGAGGTCACTCAGCCCCCCACATGCTCCGAATTCACCCAAAATTGTCTTGTTCGTTTGTGCTTCGTTTGTGCTGGTTTGTGCCGGTAAAAATTTTGTTTGTGCTGCGTTGGGTTTTAAAATGTTATACATTAAATTATTGTTGATGACGTCACCAGCCCTCCCACATGCTCCAAATTCACCCAAAATAGTCTCGTTTGTTTGTGCTCCGTTTGTGCTGGTTTGTGCCGTTAAAATTTTCGTTTGTGCTGTGTGCGTTAGGCTTTAAAATATCAGAAATTGAATTATTGTTGATGACGTCCGAATTCACCCAAAACAGACTCGTTCGTTTGTGCTCCGTTTGTGCACAACTAACTGAATGGGAGAGACACTGAATGAGAGAGAATTATAGACGGTGCACCAGCCCACTTTTTTTAACTAATTGAAGTAACAAGGTAAGACCTAAAGAATTGGCAAACCAAATCACAATATTCACTTAGGTTATGATTTAACTTTTTTAATTTAATTATGTACTATCGAACATCCATTAACAAAAAAAAAAAAACTTTAAAAACTTAAACTTAAAAACACTTAATACTGACAAGTTACAATCTGTCTTCAAACCAAAGATACCACACAAAATAATAGACTTGAGTGCAAACTTCCATAAAATAGCACACTACTTCTCCTAACAGGAGTAGGAAAACAAGGGTGTGTGGCATAGAAAAAGTTCAACAAAAATAATTTAACTTGTGAAATTAAATATAAATAGTGCAATCAGTCTTTTGTGTATAATACAGCATGTGGGCATATTTTGTTTTTACCTGACGCTCCTGTCACTCCACTTCTCAGGTCGTCATACATCTCCCAGACACATGGAGACCTCCTGCAATAGGCCACATAATGTCCAAGAGCATCCTGGGTTAAGCCTCCTCTAAAAGCAATGACTGCCCGTAAAGTAAATCTCTTTCCCTGGAGCATCAGATTGGAGGGAAATTCACTCAAAGGAAATTCTGTGGAGTTGCTTCCCAGGTCAGTGTCAATCCACATAAGTTCTCCCAGACTGTAACTGTGAGAAACCTTCCCTGCACAGAGCACTTTTTCTGAGGTATCTGTCTTGATTGCAGAGGGACACTGTGACGGACTTTGGATCGGCCTGAGGCAGGGGGACTCCGGAAGGTCAAGGCCTTCTTCCACCGCGGTCTGAAGATGAGCCATGCCAGAAGCCTGCAGTACAGCAACAGAAGTACAAACAAATGCAATTTCCCTTGTGACTTGTTTGCTGAGACAACAATACTGTGAAGAGCACTGTTTTGTTAATGAAACGCAAGTGCGTTTTGTCATTGACTTTTCAATGATAGTGGAGATGTGGCATTGTGCATCGATTTGGAGAGCACCAGACTTTAGTCGGACAGCTTTGAATATTTCACTCAGCAGCTCTGCCCTCTGTACGTAGGCCTGTGCATTCAGACCTTTTGTGGTGATGGATTTCACTAGCTGGAGGAGGTTGTTGGAATCCTCATTGCAAACAATATTTTCAAAAGTGACACTATCACAGTAAGCACAACATAAGCATTGACAAAAAGCATCAAATGCACATGTGTTCAGCACAGAGATTGATTTCGGATTGATTTAGGACTTGATTTCCTGAGTTTAACAGGCTGTTGATTGTTTCCATTTTTCAACAGGTCCACTTTGAGTCTTTTCCCTCTCACAGATGGATCTGCATGGAGCCATTCAGGACAAGGAGAGAGGTATGAACTCCTCTTCCTCTTTTTGGGTGGAACTGCTAAGCCTCTCCAGTTTTCAACAGCTTCTTCATCTGTTGGATGGATGTCTGTGACGGTGTCAGACTTCCCAGAGCAGGAAGCATCCATCTCTGGCCTTTCATCTACACTGGAGGTTGAGGTGGGTAGTGGATTGATTCACGTGTCGATCACTGTCGCAACAGCCTCATCCTCTTCACCTTTTTCCACACTCTTTTGTTTTGCAGAAAAAATACGCATGTTGCCTTCAATGAAGGACAGATGTCGAGCAATGAATCGATCCACTCGAATAGGCAAGTGTTCATGCTTGAAAAGGCCGCGTTTGATGTTTTTAAACTCTGCTTCGACATTGGCTGAACTTGCGGTGATTTTGGAGCTCCGGAAGTGAGGGATCATTACCCCTGTCCAGAGAGGTAAGTAATTTGCAAGCCAGATTATATTGGGAATAATCTCAGGAAGGAAGTGCATATTGTCATGATCACCATTAGATGTGGCAAGTGACCTGCTCTCCTCACATATATCTGTTACCCACTGCTGCAGGTCTGTCTGTGTTTGGTCACATGGATCCACTTCTTCCAGGTCCGCACCCTCTACATCTGGAATGATGACACACTCTTCTGCAATTCGGGCTTTTAGGTATTTCTTGCACCTTTCTGAAATGAGGGGGGCTCCAGAGCTGTCACTGCCCTCTGTTTCGCTGAGAGCCACAATAGTAATACATCTTAGTAGCTCTCTTGCATCGTCCATGGATTGTGACATGAGAAGATGAGCTATTGACCTAACAAAGAAATCTTTAATGCGATGTGTGTTTTTTTTCAAGCAGTCCCACCGGCAGATCATCTTGATGCAGTGTGCAACATCAACCCGCACAAAACAAGGTGGGATTTTTGCTGACTGTCTACCGAGTAAGACACCACAACACTCATTGATGTAGGTCTTAAGATCAGGATGAGGAGTAAAAGCCTTGACCAAAGCTCCGAGCAAAGCCAGAGAAAAGTCACTCACAACCTCTTTTGGAGTAGGTGCACCTGCGCGTATCCATTCTGTCAGCCAATGTGTTATGGCATTAACATCATGTCTCTCTGACAGCATTTGCACCACTGGGACACTTGAGCTCTCACCCCCTGCCACAACGCCCTGATATAGGAATATATGGCCAGACTTGCCATTTGGTCTCTGTAGTTTCCTCACCACTGAGCCAGTTGCATCAAAACTCACAGTGGGGTTAGTAGATGTCTTTGATAATGTCTTGTACATATACATTTGTGTTTGACTCCAATAGTGACAGAAAAACTTGTCTAGTCCAATGTCTTTAATGCTACCACTGTGAGGTGCACTGTATTTTAACATCTGCAATGACAGAATAGGATCCTTGTCGCCTAATTCTAAATCATTTCTCTCCTGCTTTGCTTTGCGCAGGGTGGCCAAATTAGGCAGATGACTTGGCTCAGGATCTCCAAAATCCATCAGCTTTGTTGCCTCTGATGCCCTCCATACATGGGGTTCCTTTCTACCCTCACACAGTTCTTTGGATATCTGCACACGCAAGTTACCAGACATCGCACGCTTGGAACAGCCAGTATGCAGGGAGTCATCAGTGTTTTTAAGTGAACACCTGAACATCATTGTGATGTTTATTTCAGACTTTTTGTCACATTTTATGTGAATGTGACCACGACACTCCTTACAGTTGCCTCTGATTACAATATATTTGTCTGTGACTGATGGATAGACCTTGGCTCTTTTAAAAGCAAATGTGCAGGGGCATTTCACTTCTTGCCATATGTGATGATTTATCACATGCGTCCAGACACCAGGCTTCAAAATTGTGTATTTCCTTTTTTTTGTTTTAGAGAACTTGTTTTTGTATGTTACTGTTTCAGGCATAAATTCAATCCATTTCTGAAATGGAACTTCAAAATCAAAAGTGCAGCAATCTTTTGGACTGGAGGAAAGGGACCCTGGCTCAAAATCAGTGTCATCACTACTGCCACTTGTTTCATGATCACTTTCATGTGTAAACCCTAAAGCATTCCAGATGTTGTGTCTGTTTAATTTAACAAAAGTGTATAGTGCCTTTGCAGTGATCTTGTTGTCTAGCTGTTTACTAAGCTCTGTCCAGATGCTCTGATTAGGAGTAGCTATGTTACCTTTTTGGACTATGGCCTCTTTTGATGAACACAGGACTGTGAAAATGGAATCCCTGTCGACTGCTGGTTTCTTGGGCATCTGGCATAAGCAAAACATAATTACCCTCAATTATCCTGACTCCAAAAATATCATGTACAGCATAAATTTGTTTTAATATATTACTGTATTGGTCTGAATATAAGGATACTATAATATAGTAAGGATAATGTAGATGGATAATATATCTTATATTAGGACAAATTTGGCAATGTTGACCCCTAGATTGTCAGTGTTTATTGAACCGAAAACTCATTGCTAACACTAATATCACTAACTTAGCTATGAAATGTTAAATACAGTTGCACATGTGACCCATGATCGTTTTTTAATTCTAAAAGGCAACTTTGTGCAACTGTAATCAGCATTTCATAGCTAAATTAGTAATATAAGTGTTATTAATGAGGTTTCTGTTCAATAACAAGGCTTAGCTCTCTTGAATGTTGTACAATTATTCTTGAAGCTATTAATATTGTAACTGACAGTTTTAAAACAATGTATACTTATATTGGCCAGAACTTTGGATTAGTAACTACTTTTGTAGTTTGATTTATATCGACCTTTTCTCCACTAACTCTACACCATTTTATACAAGAGCATTCTTGAACAGAAGTGTCACTTGTCCCTAGTGGTGGCAGTGAAGTGTAGCAGATGAGACTCGTAAAAATAAAAATAAAATACAATCAGGAGAGACTGAAGTGAAGATAATTGTTTATTGAGCAAATTATGTGATGACAGAACGTCTTCGTCAATTCTACTTTAAAAGTGTGCTCACCTCGAGGATAGTTTTGCTGTTCTCTTGCCCAAAAATGCTGAAGTTACATTAAACTACGACTTGATGGCACACGCGCACAAATCCATTTTGCTCAGAGAGAAAGAGAGTGGCAGAAAAAAAAGAGTCTGACATAATGTCTGAACAACATGACGTGTTTAATAAACACTACAGGGACAACAAAAACACTGATAAGAAGTTGATGTTCTATTAAATCATCTTTATTTGCATCTAACATTTTAGAGATTGAATAAATGACAAACCCGAAATAAAATGCTCCTACATCATAGGCTAGGCTACTGACAACTTCACACAAAAATACAGAGCTGTCTATAACTATTTTTGATCTTGTGACCATTGATTGATCCATTTTATTCAATCTGCCTTGTAATAGGCCTAATAAATATCAACATTTAATTTGATTTAATTTCTGATATTTTAAAACCCAACGCATGCAGCACAAAATTTTAACGGCACAAACCAGCACGAACGGAGCACAAACGAACAAGACTATTTTGGGTGAATTCGGAGCATGTGGGGGGCTGAGTGACCTCAGAATGACCACATAATATTATTTTAATATCTAAAAAACCGAAGCAGCTCAAACGAAACTTTTTACAGCACAAACCAGCACAAACGGAGCACAAACGATTGCGTCTATTTTGGGTGAATTTGGAGCATGTGGGGGGGCTGGTGACGTCATCGTCTATAATTCAATTTCTGATATTTTAAAGCCCAACGCAGCACAAACAAAAATGTTACCGGCACAAACGAAGCACAAACGAACGAGACTATTTTGGGTGAATTTGGAGCATGTGGGGGGGCTGAGTGACCTCAGAATGACCTAAAAAAATAATTTTAATATCTAAAAAACCGAAACAGCACAAACGAAACTTTTTACAGCACAAACTAGCACAAACGGAGCACAAACAATTGAGCATAGTTTGACGACGTTTTGCATTGGGTGGGGGGCCAACTTCACGCAGGTCCTTGCAGCCTGTCAACCTTCATGAAAGCATGACATCTCAAACATACAGTACGCTTACATAGCGGCGTACAGGTATGTATGAGGGGCCGTACAAGCCAAAATCCATTTTTCTACTCTCACACACATACATTCTCCTTTCACATACATGCATTTCTACTCTCTCTCACACACACACATTCTCCTCTCACATACATACATTTCTGCTCTCACACACACATACATTCTCCTTTCACATACATACATTTCTATTCTCACACACATACATTCTCCTTTCACATACATACATTTCTATTCTCACACATACATTCTCCTTTCACATAGGCCTACATACATTTCTGCTCTCACACACACTTACATTCTCCTTTCACATACATTTCTGCTCTCACACACACACATACATTCTCCTTTCACATATATTTATTTTTTTGGTATCCATTACTTCCTCTTTAAGCAGGAAGTCACACTCAGACCAGGAAATACATGTGCAAGACTTGCTCAGCTCACAACTTAACAATGATGCTATTCAAAGTAATCCTGTTTTCTTTCCAAGTACAGTTTTTACTTTTGGGAGTAAGTAGCAATGAACATGAAATCAGACAATTTTTTATTAATGTACTGGAATGTATTGACCAAATGCAAAGAGAAGCAGATTCTTTTGTGCATGATAGGCGGCATAGAGAACTCTGTGATCACATTCAAACCCTGTGTGGATTTTTGTCAGTCTCAAGATTTGTTGAGCATTCAAGAAATAGAGCAGCAGTAAATACATTGGAGTCCTTATTTGGATGTCTGAATTTAGTGCAGACTGCTTATGAATCCAGACAAAGAGTCAGGTCTGAGGACAGATATGTCCTGTTGCCTCCACGGGTCATTACTGGACATCAGGGCAGACCTCGATACAGCATTTCAGGAGAGCAAATTTCTCATTTGGTATCCCTGGGAATGAATTGGCAAAGCATTGCAATGTGCTTAGCGTAAGCTCTTGGACTCTGTACAGGCACAGACAGCAGCTGGGTGTTCAGCCACTGGTGTATGCAACACTATCAACTGACTATGGAAGGCATTTTCTGCCAAATTTAAATAAATAAAATTATTAAAATGAAAATTACAGTTTTTCTCAAATGCTAAAACACATTTCACAAACGTTTCATCCATGTCTTTTTCTAAAGCTACATAAACAACCACACCTTCTCACTTCAAAACTCAAACTTTCACACCAAAAGAGCAGCTCGAAGCTTTCAAAAATGTAAACACTATACACATCATTACACACTACAGCAAAACAATTGAAAACACAATGCTCAATTTGTGAGAAGGTTCTTTGTTTCATAACTGCCAATGCATATTTTTAGAAACTACAGTAATGGATCTTCTTAGATCTCTGCAGAGGATTAGGCATTTAGATTTGTGAGTTTCATATGAAGAGTATATATTTTTAGTAAATTCTGCATGTACACTACTGTAACACAACTCAATGCAAAAACAGAATCTATTGCACACAACAGTACTCTTGAAAACATGATCAGGGTGTGAAGTTTTTTATTTACTTTATTCACACCACAATCACTGTGCGGCATCATGTCGCTGAGCTGCATCGGGCCACATCACCTCATCCACATCGCAGGCTATATTGTCTCTTGCCAGGCACCGCGGGAAAAACGCCCTGGAATGGCGAATCCATCCTTGGAAGGCCTCCACTGGGATGTCAACACAGGCCAGCTCCATTGCCCTTAGGAGGTTCTCTCTAGTGTATGGTTGTCTGTCATAAACCTTCCATCTCCATGAGAAGAACTCCTCTATAGGGTTCAGGAAAGGGGAGTAGGGTGGCAGACAGACGTTAAAAAAGTGGTTACTGTTGGTGGTGAACCACTCTCTGATTTGGTTTGTTCTGTGGAAGCATACATTGTCCCAAATGATCACATAAATGTGATGTGCGGGCCCAGGATGGTGTTGTTGGCAGTCCAGGAGGATGTCTTTTAGCTCCTCTAGGAAGGTGAGGAGACGTTGGGTGTTGTAAGACCCAAGGACAGCATGCCGGTGGACAAGCCCCTCCGAACCCATGGCCGCACAAACAGTAATATTACCCCCCCGTTGGCCAGGAACCTCAGTGATGGCTCTTTGGCCAATGATGTTACGGCCTCTTTGCCTTCGTTTCTGCAGGTTGAAGCCAGCCTCATCCAGGAAGAGGTACTCATGAGGTCTGGCCATCGCGTCCAACTGTAATATCCTCTGTGAAAATGTGAAAGTGCACAGGTGTTCAGAACAACAGTCAATCAGGTAGCACAGTATTGTCCAGAAGTAATGTAGGCCACTGAGCAACACAGTATGTCCACTAACTGTACTGTGAACATGGATGTATACTTACTTGCACATACTCGTAACATAGGTCTTTGTGTCGCGCAGAGTTGCGCTCAAAGGGAACCCTATAGACCTGTTTCATCCGCATCTTTGGGCGCCGGAGAACTCGGTCTATTGTGGCCAAGCTGACATCATCAATGCTCTCAAAGTTGACAAAGTTGGCAATGACTTTGTCTCTGATCTCCCGGAGTCTGATGAGGTTGTTCTCACGAACCATATCCACAATGAGGGTTTCTTGTGCCGCTGTAAATATGGCAACCCTCCCACCTCTATGTGGCATTCTTTCAACTCTAAAGAAAGAAACATGTGTTGTCAATTGACATGTTTTACAATACAGTAACAACTGATTTGAAACCAATAGACTACTTTCACAGGCTTGTAAAATTGTATTGTGACAAAGAAAGCAATAGAATACAATACCTGTTGTGTTGTCTGAATGCCCTGATAATGGTGGCCACGTTGAACCTACTCAGGTTTGGACGGACTCTTAGTCCTGCTTCAGCCATTGTCATGCCATGGACAATGACATGGTCAATGACTGTTGCTCACATCTCGTCCGTAATGATGGTGCGAGGTTGTCTTGCTCTCCCTCCTGGACCTTCTCCTCTCCCTTGCTGGCCTCCTCCTCTTCCTCGTTGGCCTGCTCCTCTTCCTCCTCTGATTTGAACTCCTCTTCCTCGTTGGCCTGCTCCTCTTCTTCCATGGCCAGCTCTTCTCCCTCCTCTGACTCGATTCCTCTTCCCCTGACTCTGCCTTCATCCATTGTGTTTGTTTGGAATCTTCAGCAAACTGCACTCTGAACTTGCTTTTATACATGTGGTCACAGCATTAGCAACAAGTGTCTTCAATTTTGAGTCGTTGTGTGTAATGAATGACGCCAGGTGTGTTCATTGTGTTCAAATATTGCTGACTGTGGCAAGCATTTTGCATCACATGAGCTTTCATTTGAGAATATGAGCAGAGTTCTTTTGCAACTTGTGTTTTAGCAAGGAAAAATGTGTTAAGATTTATGAGAACGGAGGATTGTGTTTTGTGAATTGTGTCTTCATGTGAAATGTGTTTATGATATTGGAAAATGATGGCTAGATTTAGTAAATGTGTTTAGAAACTGGTCATTTGGTTTAGAGGATTGGCTTTTGTGTTTTAGCATTTGAGAAAAACTGTAAAACCAGATTAACGATTTCATTACAGAAAACAGTATGCAAAATATGTGACAAAATTGAGAATGAAATGAAATGATTTCATTTTCACAGTGACAGTGCATTATCCTTGTCAAATTGAAAAATAAAATGCAATTGGTGATTTCACATTTCATTTTCACTACAGTCTCGAGGCAAGACTGCCAACTGTTGATTGTTAGATATAATAGTTAGATTATTTATCTAACCACTGAAATTTACGATATGTTAAAAAATTTCGGCATTATGCCGAATAAAAAGAAGATCATAAAAAGAAGAACTATTATTAAGACATAAAACACAACGTCTGTTTTCTGGATCGGGCCTAAAACTCTAGTGTCAAAGTATTGGTGTGAACAGAATAAAAAATGAATCAACCCTCCTTTCACGTAAAAATACCACGCATCAACTGTAATTCATTAGCTTAACTGTTGTTTAGTGACACACACACACACACAAAATAACTGTGTATCTGACTGTGCTGCGAAATGCACATCTTTAACTGTAATAGTTAGACGAGTTTGAAGTGTAATAGTTTTAGAGGTAACAGAAAAACAGCAATACTCATCTTTCACGTTGATGTTTCGTAGACATAGCAGAAAGATGTTCTAAAAGAAATATGATTTGTTTAGTCTTAAACACGCTCATACTAGAAGGACTGTCATTTAATTCTCTTTATGCAATATTTGTTCATGTTTTTCACACATTCCTATATGAACATGTTTGACCACGCTCTGAGACTATGTACTTTTTGCAAACTGTACAAAAACAGCGTAATTGACTAGTGGGTAAAATGTCAATTACAGACATTCAAAAGCTAAAACTGATCACTATAGTGGCTTTTCTGTATTTGTTTTAAATGGCTCATGATGATGAAGAATTAGAATTAGAATTTACTTTTGTGCAATTTTATCAGCAGGTTTTACCAAAGTGTGGAACTTTGTTTAACAGCTTCAAGCTTTGATGAATATGCCTCTCTCAGTGCAAATAGTCGGATGTGATTCTGTTGTAATAGTTTAAGTGTAAAACAGTTTGTGTGATTCGTAGATAGAGGGAAAGTTGCACTAAATGTAGTATCAATTTAGTCAAGCAGAAAGACTATCACTTAAATTCTTAATCGTCATTTATGTCTATAAACACTGAATGTTGACGGCTCTCAAAGAAACGTCTTCACCTAAAACACATACAGTCCAACATACAAAATGTGAAACAGTGCCGTCTAAACAAGATGACTAAATCTAGCGGAGTAATAAAACCATCATTTGGAAACGGTTCTTTTCTTAGTGATTTGGTCTTTTGAATCTTACATGGATTGTAAGGACACGTGTGATTCCTGTATAAAGATTATGCTTTAAAGTTAGTCCATAGGGTGTGGAACTTTGCATCACTATGGTGTGTAAAAATACACCCAAAGATACACCCAAAGATACTAAGTAGGAGATATCTAACTGTATATTGTATATTGTTTATTTGGGGTCAGAGGACATCCTTAGCTCATACATCTCTTTAATTTTGTGCTGGATGTTAGTTAAAAGATGAAGGTATTAGTTAATAACAAACAAACAAAAACTTTAAATCAACATGAAGCCATAATATTAATAAATCAAATATGGTATAATTACAGGTTGAAAATGACTTCCATAATATTTTATTTTAGTAAAGGTATGCCTGGATCACCCAACACAAAGTTGTGCGTTGTGAGTGAGACATCGCAAAGATTACACCAATATTAGATTTCTCGAACATTGCGTGGTTGCACTATGCCTGAAACTTAGTAATCAACATGCATTTATGTAGGACTGTCAAAAATCATCCGTTATCATGATTTAGTTGTATTTTAAAACACTTGTTTTTCTTGAAATGTTGGGTCGGACGTGTTGGGTAGCATGATTATCTTGTTTAATTGTGTATTCAGTCCATATTTATCAGGTTGATATTTGTAGAAATAAGCAAAATACATTTATAAAACAAAAAGAACCAGTTAATGGCCTTGTGTCAGAACACAACAGGTATGAAGATATGTTTGGTTTTTAACTTTTTATTCTAACTTTAAAGCTAGATTATCCTTTGAAAAGTGTAATACAGTATTTGATTTTTACACACGCAGTGTTTTCGCCAACTGACCTAAACCGTTGACTCCTTAAGTTATGACTTCTGAAGGCCTCTCATGTGTAGATTCACTCGGTTGAAAAAATGGTATTTTGTCATTTAAACATCTGAAAAAATAGACTGTGCTTAATATCTTACTCTTTATTGTGATGCTCCCCAACAGATATTCTACTGACTATAAGTAACTCAACTATATCTCAACTTATTCTAACCCTAACCCTACCAGTGCACTAATACTCTACTAACACTAATGAGAGTTTACTTTACACACTCTGACTCTCACAAGCGGGTTAGTGGACATGCAGGTGCAACACTACTATAGTCAACAGCACGTTCAAAAGGACCATCAAAATAGTGTTACCAAATAATGACTTAAAAACGTTTTAAGTATTACATTAAAAAGGCGTAATTGACAAAAAAATTTATTCTGAATTAAGTAATAATTATGACAAAAAGTCGAAATTATGACTTAAAAAGTTTAAATTAAAATTATGACTATGCGTCATAATTATGAGATGAAAAATTTAAATGATGACATACTAAATTGAAATTATGATAAAGTAAATATTCCATAGTGAAATTTTCTGAATTCAATATAATTGTATTTGTGAAAATGATTCAGTACTGAAACAGCATTTATGAGTTTTTACATATCTTCTGCTTGTTTCTGCAGTTCGTGTAGGCCTCTAAGGCTACGTTCACACTGCAGGCTGAAACGACCCAATTCCGATCTTTTCAAATGCGACCCAGGCCACTTGGGTATGTGGTCCAAAATCCGATACGTATCCGATCTTTTGAAATGCGACTTCAGTCTGAACGGCCAGGTCGCATGTGTCCGACCCGCACGTCATTGATACGCGACAAACGTCATAATTCTGGGTTGAAGTGGGCGGGAATGAGAAGATAAACAACAACTATGGCGGACGATGCTGAGACCAGTCAATGGAAGGGAAGCGAGGTTTCTGATTTAATTAATATTTGGGGGGACAGCTCTATTCAGGCCAAACTCGAGGGCTCTTATCGGAACCGGGCGGTTTATGAAAACATTTCCAGCGAAATGGCCGTGCGTGGTTACAGACGATCCTGGCTCCAATGCCAGTGAAAAATAAAAAGCCTCCGAGCCAAATACAAGGAGGTTAAAGACTGGAACAAACGAAGTGGCCGTCAACGTATCACCTGTCCATTTTATGAAGAGCTGGACCGCGTTTTGGGGGATAAGCCCAGCGTTCAGCCACTAGAACTGTTGGACAGCTGCTTTGCCCAAGAGGAGCCCGAGGAGAAGAGCCCAGATCCCGCACCTGTCGCGGCCAGCCCAGCTTGTAGCTCTTGCGGTGATACAGGTGGGTTATTTGCACATGGCCTATAGCTACCTGTGACTTAACTTTATAACATTGAAATTGCGCGCTGTCGCGGAAGCGTCAGCGAAAGCGTTCAGCTCTCGTGGTCAGCCTCCTCGTGTGAAGACCGACTCGGGTAAAGACCAGCGACTCTACCTGCGCGACTCCACCGAGCAAGGACACTAGAAAGGCACTTACGTATCTCCTTTTCCCCTCTCCTTCCCTCTCTTATCTTATTGTTGACATTAATCAACATGTGCTTTCAACACATTACTGTTATCTCTCGCCAACGCCCCTTCATCGCGCGCAAAAGACAACGCAATACTGCCAATCTGCGTCCAATTCTCTCATCCTCACACACTCCACTCTCTCTTTCCGTGGGTCTATGGAATTGTCAGTCAGCAGTCAATAAAGCTGACTTCATTCCAGCCTTCGCATCTCATTCTACTCTTAGTATCTTGGGCTTGACTGAGACCTGGATTCGTCCAGAAGACTCAGCAACCCCTGCTGCTCTCTCTAGCAATTTCTCCTTCTCTCACTCCCCTCGCCAGTCTGGGAGAGGTGGGGGAACAGGGCTCCTCGTTTCTAACAATTTCAAATACTCTGCACTCTCTTCTCTATGCAACAACAACTCATTTGAATATCATGCTATTACACTTACAACTCCCATTAAGATCCATATTGTAGTCATTTATCGTCCCCCTGGTCAGCTGGGAAACTTTGTAGATGAGCTGGATGTGCTGCTGTCCACTTTCCCTGAGGACGGCACCCCACTTCTAGTCTTTGGTGACTTCAACATCCATCTCGGAAAGCCGCATGCAACAGACTTCACCTCTCTCCTAGCCTCTTTCGATCTCAAACGACTCATCACCACAGGTACTCACAAATCAGGCAACCAACTGGACCTGGTTTACACACGCAATTGCATCACAGACAACATCCTGGTGAGACCTCTCCATGTTTCAGATCATTTCCTCATTACTTTCAGTCTACATCTCTCTACCCCTTCACCACCAACACCCCCACCAGTCACTTTCAGGCGAAACCTGCGCTCACTTTCTCCCTCCCATCTTTCCTCTGCCGTGTCATCTTCTCTTCCCCCACCCTCACAATTCTCATCTCTGGATGTGAACACAGCAACGGACACCTTATGCTCCACTCTAACCTCTTCTCTAGACATTATCTGCCCTCTCTTCTCCAGGCCAGCACGTGCTACTCCCCCTAACCCCTGGTTATCTGAGGTTCTTCGGGAACACCGGACTGAACTTAGGGCAGCGGAGAGGAAATGGCACAAATCAAAAGACGCATCTGACCTGAGTATGTATCAATCTCTCCTCTCTTCCTTTTCTGTGGATGTTCATGCTGCAAAATCTTCATACTTCCACAACAAGATCAACAGCTCCTCCAACACACGTTCACTCTTCAAGACATTCAACTCTCTCCTCTGCCCACCTCCACCACCACCCGCCTCCTCCTTAACTGCTGACGATTTTGCAAACTTCTTCACCAACAAAACAACATCTATCAGCAGTCAGTTTTCAGCTCCACACACACAGGAACCCAGACTGACCGTTTCCACAGCCAATATCCCACTGTTCTCCTTCTCCTCGCTAACCGAGGAAGAAGTATCTACACTTCTCCTCTCCAGTCATCCTACCACCTGCCCTCTAGACCCCATCCCCTCACACCTTCTACAAGCCATCTCTCCGACACTTCTACCATCACTCACACACATAATCAACTCATCCCTCCATACTGGCACCTTCCCTACAGCATTCAAGCAGGCTCGGGTCACTCCACTGCTTAAAAAACCAACACTAAACACATCATCTGTAGAGAATTACAGACCTATCTCTCTCCTACCATTCATTGCGAAGACACTTGAAAGAGCTGTTTTCAACCAAATAACATCCTTTTTGTCTCTAAACAACCAGCTGGATGTCAACCAATCTGGCTTCAAGAAAGGGCATTCAACAGAAACTGCATTACTGTCAGTCACAGAAGCCCTACGGATCGCTAAAGCTGCTTCCAAGTCCTCAGTCCTCATTCTCCTGGATCTGTCTGCTGCCTTCGACACTGTGAATCATCAGATCCTTATGTCCAGCCTCTCATCACTGGGCATCACAGAAACTTCACTCCACTGGTTTGAGTCCTATCTCACAGGTAGGTCCTTCAAGGTCGCATGGAGAGGTGAGGTATCCAGAGCACATCAACTGACCACAGGGGTTCCCCAGGGTTCAGTTCTTGGTCCCCTCCTCTTCTCCATCTACACTACATCACTGGGACACATCATACAGGCACACGGCTTCTCCTACCACTGCTATGCTGATGACACACAGCTCTTCCTCTCGTTTCAACCAGATGATCCCACAGTAGCTGCACGGGTCTCAAGCTGTCTGGCAGACATCTCCACATGGATGAAGGAACATCACCTGCAGCTCAACCTGGCAAAGACTGAGCTTCTCATCCTCCCTGCCAATCCGTCTATACAACACGACTTCACCATCCAGCTAGAGTCATCATCAATCACCCCATCAAGTTCGGTCAGAAATCTCGGAGTAACGCTTGATGACCAGCTGTCCTTCACAGATCACATTTCAAAGACAGCTCGATCATGCAGGTTTGCACTGCACAACATCAGGAAGATCAGGCCTTTCCTAACTGAGCATGCAACACAACTTCTCGTCCAGGCCCTGGTCATCTCTAGGCTTGACTACTGTAATGCTCTTTTGGCCGGACTTCCAGCATGTGCAACAAAACCTCTACAGATGATCCAAAATGCTGCAGCTCGTCTTGTCTTCAACGAGCCCAAGAGGGCCCACGTCACTCCTCTGTTCATCTCTCTGCACTGGCTACCTCTCGCTGCTCGCATCAAATTCAAGGCATTGACGCTTGCTTACAGATCTATCACAGGCTCAGCTCCCTACTATTTTCACTCACTCCTACGAGTCTACATCCCTACCAGACGCCTACGATCGATCAACGAGCGACGTCTCGTGGTTCCATCACAGAGAGCCACAAAATCACTTTCCAGAACATTCTCATTCACAGCTCCATGCTGGTGGAACGCTCTCCCCGGCCTCATCCGGAATGCAGAATCACAGGCAACATTCAAAAAACAGCTGAAAACCCATCTCTTCCGTGAGCACTTAACCTCATAAAAAAAAAAAAAAAAAAAAAAAAATGCCTGAACTTTGTATTCTGAGCACTTCTTGCGTTGTTGTTGTTTTTGCCTCTTCATGATGACTCGCTTTATTTAGTCCTAATTTGTAAGTCGCTTTGGATAAAAGCTTCTGCTAAATGACTAAATGTAAATGTAAATGTAAATACGATGTGTGACAGTTTGTTAAATGCATACACAGGTGATGGGACCCTTGTAGCTCTTTTGCCTTCTGCCTCTCCCTCTGAAGAAAGTTCTGCAGTAAGTGAAGATACATCTGTGAACAGCCATGCATCTTCCACACCCACTGCTTGTAAGAAAGTTCTTGGCTGTATTTTGATAGTTTTCCAACTCAATTAACCTCTTAACCCCCACCTGAACCGAGCACATTTTCTACAGTTTGTCATTACCCAAATCTAAAAGCTTCTTGGAAAAAAAGCAACGAAAATGTTATGAAAATGCAACAAAAAAGTGACAAAAACATGACAAAAAAGTGATGAAACTGTGACAAAAAAATTTATATATATGATGAAAGCGCAACAAAAAATTGACAGAAGAGTGATCATACAAAACAGTCAAAAAGTGATGGCAACACGACAATGTGAGATCAATTTTGTAGCTTTCAAATGAGGTGTTAGTCTGGTCTGTAGGCTGTAAGCTTATAGATTTGGGTAAAGCACAAGAAAATGCACTCGGTTAAAGCGGAAGTTAAGAGGTTAATATAAGTCTTGGCAACCTTCGACCTAAAACATGTGATATGAAATTAATTTGTTTGAATTGAATGTTGAACTGGCTTCCACTCCTGAACAGCTTAGTATTGTTTATAAATGTCCATAAATAATCATAATTATTACTAGATATAAACTGGAATGCTTGGCGCTTTTACTGTTATACTAATAAAAAAATAAAAAATAAACATTGTAATCCTTATTTTGATCTGTTCTTTTTTTCTCTTTACAGCTACTACTGCCGAGAAGAGAAAAAGAAAATCAAAGATGGAGGCAACGCTGGAGGTGTTTGCTGACAATATTACCAGTGCCCTTAAAGATGACGACACAGATCTTTTGTTGAAGATGCAAGCAGCTCAGCATGAGCATGATCGTAAAATGTTCGCCATGATATCTCAGTTTATGGAGAGATCAACCCAGCCTCCACAGCCACCTTTCTACCAGGCACCAATTCAGCTTTACAACCCAATTCATCCTCCCACTCATCATTCCTCACGGTTTCCTGTGGCCTCCTCTCCATCTCCCACCCAGCCCCTGCCCTTTTTTCAAGATTTAAATTAACCACTGCCCTTCAATAATACTCATCCACATCCCCGTCTCACTCAGTCATTTTTCCAGGCACCGGCAAATACTCAGGGTCAACAGGCTTTCAACAACGAGGATCATCAGCCACCTTTCCAGTCTGAAGAAGATGAAACCCACCTTACAATGTTATGAATGGTTCTAAAACATTAATGACAGTTAATGATGCAGTTTTGCACAATGTTCAGGTTGAAGTGTGAAGGTTATTGATATGCAAGGTTATTTTGATTTGTTGATGGAAAATATTTGACGCTACATTGAATATGTTGTATTTGTTTGCTAATACACTGTGAAGTTTTCCTGTCAGTTTTATTGTTCTGCTGTGTTAAAACGTGGGTAAAATTTGCACTATTATAGCCACACTATTTTCTCTTAATAAAAAGGAAACAGCAATAACAGTATTGAAAATGTTATTTATAAACTTATTGCAGCTATGGTAACAATTCAGCAAAGCAGCACAAAACAAAACAAATAACTAATTTGTGGTTAGGCCTGTCAAGATAACAGAATTCAATATATTGAGCCATTAAAATATTGCGATAAATGATATTGAAGACCTTGTAATGACACAGAGACTAACTCTAAAGCCAAAAAATGACAGTAAAGCTGAAAAGTACTTAAACACTTAAAATATCCCACTATAAACATAAACTATGATTAAACGCAACCTACGCAGGTTAAAAAATATAGTATTACATTAGAAAAATGTGTCAAAAAAATGCAAATATATGTACAGATAAATATTGAGGTCAAAAAGTACGAATGTTGAACGATATAGTAATTATTGTGACAGCCCAGTTTGTGGCTCAACGTTGGCTAACAAAAAGCTGAGTCAGTGCTTCTCTGACTCTTGCTGGCTGCACATCTACAAATCCCCCTCCTTCAGCCCATCTCTCAACATGAGGAACAGTTCCACCAGCCTCTTCATAACTCTCCCCGTGCATTTCACACACGTTGTGGAGTGTGCAACATGCACTGATTATGGTGGGGACAAGGGAAACGTCCACATCCAGCCGTTTAGCAAGGCACCTCCACCGGCCCTTCAGTCGGCCGAATGCGCACTCCACAGTCATCCTGGCTCTGCTGTGGCGCTCATTGAAGTACTTCTGCTCAACTGTCAGGGTCCCTGTGTCACAGTATCCTTTTAACAGCCAGCTTCGAAGGGGATAAGCCGGGTCACCGAGCAGCATGATTGGCACTTGAACGCCCATTATCTCCTCAGTGTCCTTAAGATTTAAAAGCACAAAAAAATCTAAATAATTAAAGACAGATTCTATACGTTATAAATCACTAGTACTAGATTACTCACTGGTGGAAAAAGCTCCCCTCTCTCTGCGAGTGAGTACACATGGGAATTCCGGAGTACCCTCGCATCATGAACACTCCCTGGCCATCCAGCATAGATGTTGGTGAAGCTGTTGGAAGACAGTGTTAAATTACTGAATATGCCATGGTAGAATTTATGTACTTTCAAGGATAATATTATTGCAGATGTATGGTTGTACCAAAAGAAAGTGAGGCAAGTACAGTACATTTAAACTATTATAATAACAATATCTATATTTCTTACCAAAACCGATGATCCACGACACCCTGGAGCAGAACCGAGTGCCACCCTTTACGGTTGAAATGCTCTGCGTGGTTATCCTCTGGAGCAATGATGGGGATATGACTCCCATCAACAGCTCCTCCACACTGCGGGAAACCCCATCTCTGGCGGAAGCCTTCAATGACCTCTTGGAGGTCATCCCCTTTGGACAGTTTTATGTAATGGGGCATGAGGACACGGCGAACTGCTTCGCAGAACTCGTGTACAATGGAGCAGACCGTAGACTTGGCTATGCCGAACAAGTTAGCTATTGTACGATAGCACACACCTGTTGCTAGCCAATACACTCCAACTCCAACGCGTTTCTGCACTGTTATGGGCTGCCGCAGACATGTCTCTTCCCGTGACAGAGTAAATCGAAGGCGCTCACAAACATAATCGAAAGTGGATCTGGACATTCGGAAGTTACTGATGAATTCTGTATTAGTGAAGCCACTCACATCAGTATCCCACCACTCCTGGCTGCGACTCCGAACCCACACGTTTCTCTGTACCGATGTTGCTACCACTGCTCCACAAAACGCCATGGCCAAAAACCTTGCTCTCCTCCTTTTTATTTTTCTCCTTAAAACAAGAAGATTGAAATTGTGCTGGCTCCGTTGTGAAAATAACTTTAATAAGGCAGACACTGTCGACATCCATGTGTAACTACTTCCGCAAACAACAAGTGACGTCGTTGACCGTTGAGTACTCTTCTGCGCATGCGGGTCAATTCTGGGTCATTTCACGAGGTTCACGTTCACACAGGAGATCACAAAAGGTCGCATTTAATTGGAAATGTGAACGGCCTTGGAAAAAAATCTAATTTTTTCAAAAAATCGGAATTGAGCATTAAGCCCTGCAGTGTGACCGTAGCCTAAGACTATGAATAACTAAAAATGATTATTGATGAATTTGAATAACTTGAATTTTATTGGCAATATAAAAAAAATTGTCTTCCCATACCGGGAGTCGAACCTAGGCCGCCTGGGTGAAAACCAGGAATCCTAACCGCTAGACCATATGGGAGGCGTTGACACTGCCCCGGCACATTTGAAAGGCTGCACTGCACAGTACAATATAATGCTGGATCATAGTTATGCAGGAGAAGGAATCCTCGTGGCCAAAAAGCAAAAATGTAATTTATCGGGATGTAAATAAATATCGGGATAGCTTTTCCCAGGTGGAAAGAGCTAATGAAGGAGAAAGACTTTGAAAGGGACGCTGACGTTGCCTGCTTTCTTCTCGACAGGTAAGTCAAAGTTACGGTCTAAATTACAAGCTTTTTTGTATTGCTTGGCTGTGTAAATCATTATATAGGCAGCATAACAGTAGAACATGTATAGTTAAACTCGATGATGTGCTATTGGAAGACATGTTGTCATAGCTTCTTGGCACATAACGGCTACTGCATTTGCAACACGCAGTTGCAAAAAGCAAGGCGCTAGAGAGCACTATTCGTTTAAATGCAAAATACAATTTCACCGCTAGATGGGAGAAATTCCTACAAAGCATACCTTTAAGGACTAACTTGTAGTAGGGTCTTTAACAAAAAAAGCCTCCAAAATCGAGGAGGTCAAAGGGGATGCTTCCTGCTATAGTATCATCAGCTCTCCCCAAAGTCTGTTCATGCAGCCACCAGACTGATTTTAAACACCTGATTTAAACCTCTACATATATTTTGAGTAGATAACCGACAGTATATTCTCAGAAATGTTTCCGCACTGATTAAGGATAGTTCGGGAGATACAAGTAAAAATGATCAGCTACCAGTAAGATCATGCTTTGAATTAAGACGAGTAAAATTAAATATTCGCTCAAGACCAACTTTACTTATCACACATCGCGTCTGTTGTGTGGTGATTTTTCAAATGATACAACTTAGTCTAAATAAGAGCAATGTGGAGTCCTCGGATTTCTTAAAAACAACACAACAACAAAACATTGTGAAAAACTTTGACAACATGTTGTATGGACAAAAATACTGTTTGAAATATTTTTGTATAAATAAGATCTAAGATGCCTAAGTACAGTTTTTCAACAATCTAAAGTTTTTGACCAGACGCTGTTTAGTAAAAATAATACCTTAGGTTAAATTTAAGCAAAATCATTACAGTAATCTTCTAAGAAGATAAATAGAAGATATGATTTTAATAAAACTTTAAAGATTTCATTTAAACAGTCTTTTAATTTTGAATTTGAACAGTCTTTTAAATGAATTTAGTATTAAACTCTGGATGTACTCTGGAACACAGACTAGATTTACTGTGACATTATCCCCCGAGACTCATCTGGTTTGTCACCCTATATCCTGAAGCTTCAGTTCATTCACCTCTCTGGAAATGTAAGTTTTTTAATTTATATATTTATTTAGCTAAAACTTTGTTTACATTTTATTAAATTATTTATTTACTTATTTCATTTTTGAAAATGTACAAATCTAGTTTTCTGTGATGGTCGTGTTTAGGTGTAGGCCTACGGGATAGAATATGCAGTTCTCTTACGAGAGGTTCTCTCGTACTGCGTAAGAACTTACGCTCGGGGGGAAAGTCTCTTTCCGTGAGATATTGAAGCCAAAAATTATCCTTTAATTTTTATATAATGCAAAACGCGTTGCAGCAGCATACAGACATAGGCGAGGCACCTTTGCGCGCCTATTGGCTGCTCTGCGGCAACTGCAGCAGCCTATCGAGAGAGGCCCTGTTGACGCTGACCAATGGGGGTGCTTCGCGCCCATCTGCGCAGCGTCCCGCCAAAATAGGCGTGGCCTAGGGCTATAAATATAGCGTCGAGAGGCTGGTTCACTGATTTTTCATCTCTTCAAGCGGAGCTCACGCATCGCTGGATCCTGAGAGAAGCCGCGCCGTCTGAAGAAGCCTTCAGCGGGACGAGTCTGCATCGAAGCCGCTGGCCGAGCCGCCTTCTGCCGACATTCCTGCTGCGCTATCCGGTGCATTATATCCTTTATTGCAGTGTGTTTTCGCCCCGCGAATCACACACCCTTTCTCTCTAAAAGAGCTGAGCGTCTTTTTTAAGATGTCTCGCACTCTCTGTGGCTTGTGCAGAGCCCCTCTCAGCGACGGGGACCGCCATGTTATCTGCGTTTCCTGCCTGGGAGAAGATCATGCAGCTCTCGCGCTCGCCGACGGCGGATGCCCTCATTGCGAGCTGATGTCAATGGCGACTCTGCGGACTCGCATGGCACGCTTCCACGAGTCTGCACCCCTGCCCGCTGCGCTGCCGCGCCGTAAGAAGTCCTTAAAAGTTAAAATTAAAATTAAAAGTTTTTTAATTTATATATTTATTTAGCTAAAACTTTGTTTACATTTTATTAAATTATTTATTTACTTATTTCATTTTTGAAAATGTACAAATCTAGTTTTCTGTGATGGTCGTGTTTAGGTGTAGGCCTACGGGATAGAATATGCAGTTCTCTTACGAGAGGTTCTCTCGTACTGCGTAAGAACTTACGCTCGGGGGGAAAGTCTCTTTCCGTGAGATATTGAAGCCAAAAATTATCCTTTAATTTTTATATAATGCAAAACGCGTTGCAGCAGCATACAGACATAGGCGAGGCACCTTTGCGCGCCTATTGGCTGCTCTGCGGCAACTGCAGCAGCCTATCGAGAGAGGCCCTGTTGACGCTGACCAATGGGGGTGCTTCGCGCCCATCTGCGCAGCGTCCCGCCAAAATAGGCGTGGCCTAGGGCTATAAATATAGCGTCGAGAGGCTGGTTCACTGATTTTTCATCTCTTCAAGCGGAGCTCACGCATCGCTGGATCCTGAGAGAAGCCGCGCCGTCTGAAGAAGCCTTCAGCGGGACGAGTCTGCATCGAAGCCGCTGGCCGAGCCGCCTTCTGCCGACATTCCTGCTGCGCTATCCGGTGCATTATATCCTTTATTGCAGTGTGTTTTCGCCCCGCGAATCACACACCCTTTCTCTCTAAAAGAGCTGAGCGTCTTTTTTAAGATGTCTCGCACTCTCTGTGGCTTGTGCAGAGCCCCTCTCAGCGACGGGGACCGCCATGTTATCTGCGTTTCCTGCCTGGGAGAAGATCATGCAGCTCTCGCGCTCGCCGACGGCGGATGCCCTCATTGCGAGCTGATGTCAATGGCGACTCTGCGGTCTCGCATGGCACGCTTCCACGAGTCTGCACCCCTGCCCGCTGCGCTGCCGCGCCGTAAGAAGCGCCGCGCTCAGCGAGGCCCTGAACCTCCTCCCACTGAGGCAAGCTCGCCGGTTCGCCCGCCAGCTTCACCGCCCGCTTCACTCGAGTCTATCACCCCCGGACAACGGCCGCTGTCCGCCGCCGTTTCCGTCGCGGATGAATCTGATGATGTGGAAATAGCGGAGGAGGACAGCTGCTCTATCCTAGCGTCAGGCAGTGAGGATTATCCGAGCTCTGTTGATCTCGCACCCCCTGCTCGCGAAACGTCTGGGAAACGGGCCAGCATTGAGTCAGAGCTGACGCGTCTGCTCTCTCAGGCCGTTGAGAGCCTCGGCCTCGAGTGGTCGACGCCTGTAGAGCCAGCACGCAACCGACTGGATGGCTGCTTTCTTAAAGGAGACCGTGTTGCTACACCGTCTAGACCCGCGCCGTTTCTTCCTGAGCTTCACGAAGAACTCGCGAAATCCTGGTCTGCACCCTTTTCAGCCCGTGTTAAAACTTCTGTTTCTGCTGCATTCTCCGTTGTCGATGATGCTAAAAACAGAGGATACCAGTCCCTTCCGGTTGTAGAGGAAGCTGTTGCGGATCACCTTTGCCCGCCCTCTGCTGGACGGCGCGCTAAGGCTGCACTTCCCTCGAAAGCCTGCCGCACCACCTCAGCACTGCACGGCCACGCTTACACCGCCGCTGGACAGGATGCAGCTGCGTTGCATACAATGGCCACGCTACAAGTTTTCCAAGCCAACCTTCTCTGCAAACTTCTCTGCGTCACGGATTTAAGGAGCGCCACAGACCTTGCTCTTCGCGCTACAAAATCTGCTGCACAGGCCGTGGGGCGAATTATGGCCTCTCTCACCGTTGCTGAGAGACATTTGTGGCTAACACTGTCTGAGATGCCGGACTCGGAGCGCGCCGCGTTCCTCGACGCTCCCGTCTCATCTGCTGGGCTCTTTGGATCGTCCGTCAAGGATTTTGCGGACAGATTCGCTGAGGTACAGAAGACATCGCAGGCCATGAAACATTTCCTGCCTAAGCGCGCTAGCTCCGCGACAGGTCGCTCTAAACAGCCGTCTGCTCGAAGCTCACAGCCGCAGCCACCGCCCGCCGCCGCCTCACAGAGGAAGCAGGCCCGAAGCTCGAGACCGCGCTCTCGCTCTGCTGCCCGCCGCCCTCAACGTGGTCCCCGGCCAAAGATTGACATCAAGCCCGAGGCCTCGAAGTCGTCCTAGCCCTGCTAGGAAAACGACGGTGTTCAAGTCCCGCTGCGGCCAGACTTCCACCAAAACTACCAGCTCGCTCAGTTCCAGAAAATGTGACTGTTCCAGCTTATTTAGCAGTAAACAAGTCGGTAACACGGCCCGCTTGCCTGCTTACAAACGCCGTTGTCACGGCGACCCAGATAAATCCCTCAAAGAGTGTAATTTCTGGTATTCCGGCCACGGCCGATGGTGTTATAAGTGTAGAAAAAATGCCCACTGTAACGTGCTCATTCCCACACACAAACACAGCTCTTCACACAGAGCTCGCGCTCATAAAATCGACTCAGGTCGATTGCGCGTTAAATGTAGTGCATGTGCCCACAGCCCAGTGCCCACATACACTGCACACTGCATGTCTCCCGGTTTCTGTAAAAACGAAACCTACGCACACACGGTCACAGACCCAGGTTGTGTTCAGTGCTTCCCATGTGCCCGCTGTAGCGCGCCCTCATGCACTCACAGACATGTCAAACCCCGAAGGGTCTCGCCCACTCGCCTCCTCTCAGCTACACGCTGTAACAGAGTTGAGCGCGGGCAGGCTGCCCGCTGTCATCAGCGCGCCCCCCGCCTCGTCTGCCGCAAGCACGGCTTCTATGTTTCAGCACACAAAAGCTCTTCAGCCGCCACACTGTCACGGCCAGAGCGCAGACTTCATTCAACCCCTAGCTATTCATGCGACTGCATGGGCACAGCTTCCAGGGGTGTCAGAATGGGTGCTGAACATTATAAAAAGAGGCTATTCGCTACAGTTTGCTCGACGCCCTCGCCGCTGCGAGGCGCGAGTCGAAACTACGGTGAAAACGGAAGTAGCTCATCTACTTCGAGCCGAGATAGCGAAACTACTGAGCAAAGGGGCCATAGAACCCCTATCTCTAGCTCAGAGCGAAGGGGGCCTGTACAGCAGATATTTCCTGGTGCCAAAGAAAAACGGGGGTCTCAGACCCATCTTAGATCTAAGACGGCTGAACAAAGCGCTTTCAAAGCGCCCGTTCAGAATGATCACGACCAGACATATCCTCTCGCAAGTTCGCCAAGGGGACTGGTTTGCGTCGATAGATCTGAAAGACGCGTATTTCCAGATACAAATAGCGTCTCGTCACAGGCGATTTTTGAGATTCGCCTTCGAGGGCCAGGCATATCAGTATACAGTCCTACCGTTCGTCCTGTCTTTAGCACCCCGTACATTCACGAAGTGCATCTCGCTCCCCTGAAAATTCGGGGAATGCGAGTTTTGAACTACTTGGACGATTGGCTAGTTCTGGCTCAGTCTCGTACAGAGCTTATGGAACACATGACCATTTTGCTCGAGCACCTCGAGAAATTAGGTCTCACAGTCAATTGGGCGAAGAGCTCTCTGTCTCCCAGTCAGGAAATATCCTTTCTGGGCACAGATCTGAACTCGCTGTCAATGACAGCTCAGTTATCGCCACGACGCGCACTGGCCGTTCAGCGCATGACGGAAAGCTTCCGCCGCGGCGCTGTGGTCCCGCTCAAGCAGTTTCAAAGGATGCTGGGTCTCATGGCCGCAGCATCACCAGTACTTCAGCTGGGGCTCCTTCGGATGCGCCCACTTCAGTTCTGGCTGCAAGTGCGTGTACCGCGCCGAGCGTGGACTTCCGGTCTTTTTCGCCTCAAGGTCGATCAGAAATGCATTTCAGCTCTGAAACCTTGGACGGCGACCGACTGGTACCGGTCAGGAGTAAGCCTGGGGACTTCCTCGAGTGTGAAGGTGGTGTCCACGGACGCCTCCACCTCGGGATGGGGAGCGCTGCTCGAGGGCAGACCGTTCTTTGGCCTATGGTCAGAACGAGAAAAGCTCCTACACATCAACTGCTTGGAAATGATGGCAGTCGACAATGCGCTCAGGCGCTTCTATCCCCAGATAGCAGGACACAACGTTCTAGTCCGTTCGGACAACATGGCAGTGGTGGCCTTTATAAATCACCAGGGAGGCCTCAGGTCCCGAATCCTTCACAGGCTGATGGAACACCTCCTGGTTTGGGCCCAGCACAATTTACGCTCACTGAGAGCAGTTCATGTGCCCGGCCACTTGAATTTGGGACCAGACAGACTGTCCAGGAACAACGTTCCGGCAGGAGAATGGTCCCTACACCCACAGACAGTCCAATTGCTGTGGAAGAAGTTCGGCAAAGCGAAGGTAGACCTGTTTGCGTCTCAAGAAAACGCTCACTGCCCGATATACTTCTCCAAGAGCACGAACGCGCTGGCCCACGTATGGCCTCGCTGCCCGCTCTATGCCTTTCCCCCCATTACGCTCATACCTCAGGTAATAGAGCGGATCAGGGAAAGTGGATGCTCGGTGCTACTAGGTACCTCCGTTCTGGAAAAACCAGGTCTGGTTCCCAGTTCTGATGCAACTAGCGAGCTCTTCCCCATGGCTGATACCACTGAGGAGAGACCTCCTCACCCAGGCCAAGGGCTCGATTTGGCATCCTCGCCCGGAGCTTTGGGCCCTACATGTATGGGCCATCAATGGGTACCCGCTCACCTCCCTTCGGGAGTACTAAACACGATCACGCAGGCTAGAGCTCCCTCTACGAGACGGCTCTATTCCTCGAAATGGTCTGTGTTTTCTAGCTGGTGCACAGCCCGTGGCGTGTCACCCCAGGACTGTGGGGTGGCGAACGTTCTTTCCTTCCTACAAGAGCTTCTGGAAAAGGGCAGAACCCCTTCCACGCTCAAGGTCTATGTGGCGGCTATAGCAGCGTTTGTTAAGCCAACGCTAAGCCAGTCACTAGGGAAGAACGATCTGGTCGTTCGCTTCCTAAAAGGAGCGAAGAGGTTAAACCCTCCCAGACCCCCTTCAGTTCCCATATGGGACCTTTCCACGGTCTTGGAGGCCATGAAAGGCGCCCCATTTGAGCCAATCCAATCTGTGGATATCAAACACTTGTCCTTCAAGACAGCGTTTCTCTTGGCTCTCACTTCAGTTAAGCGTGTGGGGGACTTACAAGCGCTTTCAGTAAGCGCGACATGTATGGAATTTGGGCCAAATGACTCAATTGTCAGGCTCAAACCGAGACACGGGTATGTTCCTAAATCTCTCAACACACCGTTCAGGTCCCAGGTCATTTCCCTGTCGGCCTTACCGGTCCCTGAGGAGGAAAAGGACGCCGCTTTGCTCTGCCCTGTCAGGGCATTAAGAGCCAATGTGTCTCGCTCGTCTGTTTTCAGACAGACAGAGCAGCTATTCGTTTCGTTCTACGGATGCTCTAAGGGGCTAGCTGTAACGAAACAGACCCTATCCAGATGGATAGTGGATGCCATAGCGCTGGCATACACCTCTAAGGGCCTACAGTGCCCATTAGGTGTCAGAGCGCACTCCACAAGAGGCATGGCCTCTTCGTGGGCTTGGTCCAGTGGGATTTCCCTACATGATATCTGTATGGCGGCAGGCTGGGCCTCCCCGTCTACATTTATCAGGTTTTATAACCTGGAAGTTCCCACTTTGCAAGCTAAGCTGTTGTCGGTCTAATAAGCCAGTACTATCTGCCCCGAGGTCGGCTCAGATGCTGGAAACTGTTCGAGCAATGCTCACGGATCGATCATACAGCCCTGAGGGCAACTGTAAGACCCGTATTTTTCATCAGATCAGGCCAATAACTTGACCTGACTGCGTGGAACACTATCATTATATGCTCCCTGGTGGGATGCTCCCTATTCAGGAATGATGCTTTAGCCTCTCTTCCTGGACTCTCTGTGAGTCCCTGATGATCATGTACCATATGGGCCCCGGGCACATGCCCTTGGGACTTTGGTATTGGATCTCAAGCACGCACGGCGTTTTACATTGTGTTCCCCAAGCGTAAGTTCTTACGCAGTACGAGAGAACCTCTCGTAAGAGAACGTACTCGGTTACTAACGTAACCTCGGTTCTCTCTAGAGAGGGAACGAGTACTGCGTATCCTTGCCGTGCCTGCAGTTCGCTCTGGTTCGCTTCGGCGATGAAAACCAGTGAACCAGCCTCTCGACGCTATATTTATAGCCCTAGGCCACGCCTATTTCGGCGGGACGCTGCGCAGATGGGCGCGAAGCACCCCCATTGGTCAGCGTCAATAGGGCCTCTCTCGATAGGCTGCTGCAGTTGCCGCAGAGCAGCCAATAGGCGCGCAAAGGTGCCTCGCCTATGTCTGTATGCTGCTGCAACGCGTTTTGCATTATATAAAAATTAAAGGATAATTTTTGGCTTCAATATCTCACGGAAAGAGACTTTCCCCCCGAGCGTAAGTTCTTACGCAGTACTCGTTCCCTCTCTAGAGAGAACCGAGGTTACGTTAGTAACCGAGTACGTTACGGTACAAAAATCATTATGGCTATGGAAAGCCCCCACCATAAAAATTGAAACCCCGCATGGACAAAAAATGCTGATTGAATCTTTTCATATAAATGAGATTTAAGACGACTAAGTACAGTTTTTCAACCATCTAAAGTTTTTGAACAGACATTGTTTAATAACAATTATAATTTAGGTCACCGTCAACAAAATCATTACAACATAATCTTCTAAAAGATAAATAGAAGATGTGTATGTATTCAAACTTTAAAGATTTTATTTAAACAGTCTTTTAATTTTAAAAGATCATATTTAAACTTTTACGATTATGCTTTGAAATAAATTCAGAAAGATGGCGGCACGCTAATTTACCGGAACCTGTCACACACACACACACACACACACACACACACACACACATACCATTTGGCTGGTGCTTCATGAAATCTTCAGTCAGCAGACTTCTGTCTAAAACTGAAATTTCAGTAGATTTTTTATTTTATATACTTTTTAAGAACAGAATGTTTATTCTGTCCTAGATGCGCGTTCCATCTACGCAACACTGACAGATAGCTAACAGGAGTCAGAAAAGGGCAGACGCAGTAGTAAAGTTGAAAGTTTTACTGTTTTGTTCTTTCCTCTTCTTTCTCTTTTTTGTAAAACTGAAATATACAAAGATTACAAATGTCTTGTTACAAAATATTCTCAAAATAAACACAAATGAATTTCCGCTGTTTACAAATATTCTCTGAGCACATATCAAAAGGCTACAATCAGCTCTTCTTAGTGTAATTATAAACAAATTGCCATCACTGTTGAATAGTTCGTTTTTAAACTCAAACTAATGAATTACAAATATATATACACGTTCATGCAAACACTGAAGAAAGATAAACTTACAGGCAAAGCCTTTCCGAGGCACAAAAACGTAAAGAAAACAGAGAGATGACTTGTTGGCCCACCGCATGGAAAGAAACTGGAACACAGCGGCTATTTCCTGGTTAACCTCTAACCCAAGAGTCACATGACCTAAACCAACCACTAAGAAAACGGTTTACAATAATCAATTTCTTTGTTATAACACCAAACTGCCACAAGATGGTGCTAACAAATAAAAAACAAATATGTGCCATGACAATGTTTTTCAACTTTAGTTAAATTAGCAAGATAACCATTTTAATTTATACACTTATAAAGAACGGAATGTTTTATGTAATATGATTTTTATTCTTTTGTTTATCTAAAACAATTGGATCAATAAGATATTTATTTTATAAGCATTTCATTATATACTTTTATAAAGAACTGAATGGTTTTCAACTTTAGTTAAATTAGCAAGATAACTATTTTATTTTATACACTTATAGGCCTAAAGAACGGAATGTTTATGTAATATGATTTTTTATTCTTTTGTTTATCTAAAACTGAATTAAATGGTTTCAGTAGATTTTTAGTAAGATATTATTGTATATTATTTGTGTGAAATATAAAACATGATTAGGGCAACTCTCTTTTTCTCACTTTCACTGTTATCTCAGGAATGTGGAGGGGATCATGTCAGAGGACGCGTGCACAAACACAAACAAACACACACACACACACACACACACACACACACACACACACACACACTACTCTGGCTGGTGAGGCATTCAGGAAAAACAGTCTTTTTCTTCTCACTTTCCACACAATGTGCTCAGGAATGCGGAGGAGATGCTGACACATATCATATATATATAACAGCACCTTCAAACCATCAGCAACCACATGATCAAGGGCTAAAAAGGTTAAAAGTCAAAAGCTTCTGTCAAAATCACATGATTTAGGACTAGCAAGGTCAATAGGGCAAACCATAACAACATACGCACAAGGACACCGGAAGGTCAACCTGTCAAAACCACATGATCGAGGGATAGGTAGGGTCAATAGGTCAAGGTCAACCGGAAGCCATTAATCAAATTTTGACACATGGTGTAGGGTAAGTACTACTAACGGCCTACATTTCTTTGCTTTTAAGTAACTGAAGAACAATGTGCAAAACAATGTTCAAAAATGAAGAACTCTTCGCCGACTGGCTAATGTTAAATAATATAAAAAAAAAAAAAATCCAACTTCTCCCTGATCCTCTGCATGTTCACCTGTTAATGCACGTGAGTGACGTGTGCGTATATGCGTATTGCGTTTGTGTTGCTTAGGCGATGTATAATATTTATAATATAATAAATATAACAATATTTCATACACACTATGTGACGTGTGCTCTGCACGTATATTATGGGTATATTATGTCCAAGTAACAGGGGCCCTCACCGTAGGAGGAGGAAAGGCTATTTCTATAATACATGGTATTTTGATATAGGGCAGATGACTAAAATTTAGTCAACCAAAATGTTATTTATCAGTTAGTCGCAGGAAAAAGAAAACTCCACAGGAATTGATGAAGTCATGAAGTCTGTAACCCCTTTCACACAGAGCGTTGATCCCAGAAAATTGCCATAGAATTGCTAGAGAGCCTTCTGTATGAATGCAAACACTTCCCCGGGATGGGAACCTTGTAACATTGCTGGGATCAGTCCCGGAATGCTCCCTGTGTGAAGAAAAGGCAGGACCAATGCAGTAAGGGGTGTGTCGTCGCAGGGAAGTTTTTGCCGGGAAAATCAAAGGATGTGTAATTTATATGCGCTCTCTTCAGTTTTAAGTGTGCAACACTAGCTAACGTGTTTTCAACGTGTACGTTACACGTCACATCCTGATGTCATGTGTCTTTACGGTACTTTACCGGATGTCTGTGAACGCACAGACAGCTTCCAGAAAATCACTGGCAGTGTCAAGTCAAGTCAAGTCAAGTATTTGTATAGCGCTTTTCACAATACAGATTGTATCAAAGCAGCTTCACAGTATTAAATTAAAATAATACAACAAGGTTTGTTTCTAGTGGAATTTATTGATTGATAAAATTAAATATCCCCAAAATATCCCCAACTGAGCAAGCCAAAGGCAACAGTGGCAAGGAACCGAAAAACTCCATCAAGTGAGCTAGTGTGAATGAAACAAAATCAAACAATCCCGGGACAAATCCTGGGACACATTATAAGTATATTTTACAGAACCTCTGTGTGAAAGGGACTTGTGACGGACGGATCATTAACGGCGGGTCCTTGTGGTAATTACAGGATTTCTGGACAGGAAATCCAAACGTTCGACTATCATCCATTAACCTCAAATATGGCTTATCATTAAAAAACCTGTAAGAAGTAGCAACTTTACATGTCCGCTCGCTCTAACGTTAATTTAGATAAATGTGTGCTATTATTAGACGCATATCCAAGTGTTTGTGCGAAGTGTGGAAGCTAAAGTATGGTGCGCTTACTGTATGACATGGAGGTGCCGTCGTGATCAACAGAGCAAATAACCTTAAATACTTCTTCATTTATGGTCATAGAGATAAGAGTAATACATAATTTGAAACTGTAAAGGATCTACTTTTATTTGTATAAACTCAATAACAATAAAATGTTGAGCTTTTGAAAAATAAAGCAAAAACAGGATGCGCTTTCTGCCGTTTCGGTCACCATGAACTGCAACGAGTCACAAAAATTAACTGAAACACAGCGTATTGGCTACTTGCCTCACAGACATGAGAAACATATCTATATAAAGCTTGACATGTCTACTTTCAAATGAACCAATTCAAATCGAAAACAAATACTCTCCGATTATGTAACCCGTATGAAAGGTGCAATTATACTGCGGAAATGGCGAGTCAGAATTGTAAACTTCCTCTTTGCAGCCGATGCTGACTCAGAAAACACTAGTTATTAATTAAATAATTAAATTTTCTCCTTGCTATTTTTTTTCAAACACATTCATAATCATTACATTTGCCAGTGTTTTGTATGGTAAATTAATGCAAAATATTTTTTAAACAAAAAAGCTTGTTGAATCGAACTAATTGAAAAAAAATATGCATTGCATTAACCATGCATTGAATTTTTAATAATGAAAATGTGTGTGAAATGTTTTGAATGGAAATATTCACAGCTTAAATATTCAACCATGTTGAATTTTCGCCCATAAAAATGCAAGCTCTAAAAATACAATGTAATAAAACAAGCACGGTTAATGCAATGCATATTTTTTCAATTAGTGCAAGTCAGCAAGCTTTTTTGTTTCAAAAACATTTGCCATTATTTTGCTTCCATAGTTTCGCTGCGTAATAGGCAGGGCTGGAAATGGGGGGTAACACGGGGGGACTGAGTCCAGGGAGTGAATTCCGAGGGGGGACGGCGTTCCAGTTCATATTGTTTAAAAACATTTTTAGGGAAATGAAGGGATTTCTATATGTTATTCATCTCAATAGACTACAAAAGCGATACGAGTTCTGCACAAAAACTTAGCGCTATTAAATTGCATAATTAATCATTAGAAGATCGCAATCTGGTTCCAAACACCCTTGCGATCTTATTCAGTGCTTGAAGTGGGCCGGTACGCACCGGTATCGCAGTACCGGCACTTCTATATTTGAAGCTGTACCGAATTTTTGGTTCCCAGAACCCATACCCTCATTTTTTCTTGAGTGCCAGTACTTCTCGCATGTTGCCGGTACTCTGACCGAAGCATAAAATCAGACTATAAATTAATTGTATACATCGCGCAATCGGAGCCTTTATAAAGCCTTGTTTATACTTTAGCCTGGCTCTGCAGCGCGAGTCTCCGCTGACTGCGCGCGCACCTCCCCAAACGGACGAGGCGTTTATACTTGACACGCTCGCCATTGTACTATTCTTTGAAACCACAGGGGGCGATTCGAGTAATTGTCCTCTAAACCATCAGGAATCAGCGGTGAGAAAAAGAAAGCTACACACATGACATAGGCTGCGTTCGAAAATGCATACTCACTGAGTAGGTACTTAATTTCAATAAGTACTTACTTAACGAGCGCTAAAAGAGTAGGTACTTTATAGCCAGATCTTGTTAAGTGTGAATGCGAGCCGTACATCATCCGCCATGTTGACGTTATCATGTCACCTACGACGTTATCACAAGCGCAACAACTTAAAAGGTTTTTATTTAATTTTTTTTACTTAAAAGATATGAGCGACAGGTTTAATTCATCTATCTGTAAATATCTTTATATTGACGAAGCTTGCTCATTTTGTGTCTTGTTGAAGAAACAGCTAGCCATTTATTTTGTGAATACATTTATGGTTGATTTCTTACATTTTAAACCCTACTAATGTGACCCAGTTTTATCCTTAACGATATTATTTTTATTACGAAAACCCAAAATTGGGTTGAATATGTTGGCTTGAATATGTTGTTAATTTCTTTATTTTATCCACAATTTTTCACCCACAGCCAAAAGTGGCTTAAATCTCCTTTATGTTTTCCTCTTTTTCTTGTTGAATTTATAAATAACAAATAACAACAACAAAAAAAATATTTTTTTATGTATAATTTAATAAAACAAGCAAAATGTAATTTGTTTTGTCATATGACAGAGCTATGCATGGATACTCTAGATGAATGCAGTGAAAACATTAACATTTTCAGTCAAGCAATGAATTAATGCATTAATTAAATTATATTTTATTTACTGACAACAATAAGAAACATGAATAAATTAGTAAAAGAACAAATAAAAGTAACCATCAATAAACAAATTCATATACAAGTCAACAACACATGAAACTTTATTCAAACTACAATCATGTATTTACAGGCAGTGAACCCCAAATCCTACTGACATCTCAACACAGCGGTTCCCATTCTGCGGCTTTATTCTGATGAATCAGCTGACCGCCAGAGGTGAGGCGTGCCTTCGTGCCGGAGGTTGTTGTGTGCTGCGCTGTGCTTCACAATCTGAGGCAAGAAGAGCAGGTGGAGTGATGGAGGGTCTCATAAGGACAGGTAGAGAGATGGAGGGACTCATAAGGGCAGGTGGAGAGATGGAGGGTCTCATAAGGGCAGGTGGAGAGATGGAGGGTCTCATAAGGGCAGGTGGAGTGATGGAGGGTCTCATAAGGACAGGTGGAGTGATGGAGGGACTCGTAAGAGCAGGTGGAATGATGGAGGGTCTCATCCATGGCACCATCTCCAGGATTCAGCTCTGGGCTCCTCATCCTCAGTGCTCACACCAGCCTGCAGAGATTTCAGATCCTACAAAAATACACAAACATTATACAAAAGCAGTCATTTTAACATCACAATGTCATTTTATTGTATTAGAAGTAACAAAATGATCTTACTTTATATTTTAGTAAGATCCCTAAAATAAAAAATGTTCCCCCTCAAATGCCGCCATCATCTTCCCTTGCAGGTCCTGCTCCACCACAAAAGATCTGCAGCAAATGCACAGAAATCAAGAATCAGAAAAGTGCTGTAATAGCTCTGTTTGAAATTCCAATAATTAAAATAAACTACAACAATATGTTGTTATTCGTTTCTGTAGTATACTCTCTCAAAGCCTTCTTCAGCCACTCTCCACCGGATAAACACACATCTGTTCATCTGTCCCTGTAACATCCAGACAAGATTCACGTTACCTCTGTGATTTATGTGCTCAATACTACATGCTGAGGTTGTTGCTGATGTGTTAACTCACTTTTTATCCAACATAAATGTTCCTCAATTTATCAACAGTACAAATAGACAAATAAAATATATAACTTATGTTTAGTTACTTTATAGATTTGTTTATTTACTTTACTTACAGCACATTTGTCTAATGTAAACAGTGTTGACAACAGTGAATTCTCTTACATAATAGCACACATTCATCACTCAGATATCTATTTCATGTTGTGATGTGCTCATCTGCAATACTTATAGAAGATTTTCCTGTCAGATGTAAATAGACATTTAAAATAAGCGTCTTTAAGATGTATATGGTTTATGTAAATCCACTTTGGAGACATAGCCTAAGTGTGCTTACTGGAACTCCCCTGATAGCTATACATAATAAAACGTGTTTTTACAGCAAAATCACAACTATACTATAGTGTCTAACGTCTTTACACCTTCAACAATTCAATAGTTTACTCTACATTAGTTCAACACATGCAATTTTAACACAAGGAACCGTGTTTACTCACATTTGAAAGCACCCGCGTCGCTGATCTCCGCAATGTTCGATTATGACGTATCCTCTCACGTGGCCTCCTGGGATAGAAAAGTATCCATCGGTTGAGCACTCGAAAATCTGGGCGGAAGCAGTAGATCATCTGGGAACTTCTCGGCTACTCTTTTGTGAATACTGATGTTTCGAACATACTACTCCTTTCACATACTGTTTTCTCCTACTATATAGTAGGTAAGTAGGCATATTCGAACACACTTTAAGTATACGTACGTCCGAATCTCGCCAGAATTAGTACATCACCCAGGTAATTCTCGCCTACTCTTTTATGAATACTAAGGATTCATACATACTTTTTCGCTCGCCTACTGCTTTTCCCCTACTATATAGTAGGGAAGTATGCGGTTTCGAATGCAGCAAATGTTTATTTTTGTACACCACCACCAATACCACACTACAAAAAGAATTGTGTAAAACCCAGTAAACCCTGAGATTACTCGTGACATTAAAACAAAATATATGGATAGGAGAACGTGTATACAATATATAACTAAATTAACGTTATCATGTCAAGTATAATTTCACTAAACATTTCATTAAGTTTTGTGAACATTTTTATTAAACATGAACCTTTATGTTCATTAAACTCCTTAAATGTTTTAAAACACAAACCTTTCTTCGGTGAACTCACAACAGACGCAGGAACGGCGCAGTCTTATGACGTCACATCGTCAAAATAGAAAATAAAATGTCAAAAAATTATGATCTAGCAAGAATCAGTAGAAGATAAGTATAAACATTTTCAAGAATAAATGCAATTCTTTCAATGCTAAATAAGTACTGATATAACAAGTTAAAGTAAAGTGTTTCGAATTTTTTTTATCAATATTAAGCCAAGTCTCTAGTGACAAGAGTCATTTACACTTGTTGAGTTTACACTTACACTTTTTTTTTTTCATTTACACTTGTTACACTTAAGTGTTATAAACGCAACACTTTTGTTTTTGCTCCCATTTTTCATGAGCTGAACTCTAAAACTTTTTCTATGTACACAAAAGGCCTATTTCTCTCAAATATTGTTCACAAATCTGTCTAAATCTGTGTTAGTGAGCACTTCTCCTTTGCCGAGATAATCCATCCACCTCACAGGTGTGGCATATCAAGATGCTGATTAGACAGCATGATTATTGCACAGGTGTGCCTTGGGCTGGCCACAATAAAAGGCCACTCTAAAATGTGCAGTTTTATCACACAGCACAATGCCACAGATATTGCAAGTTTTGAGGGAGCATGCAATTGGCATGCTGACTGGAGGAATGTCCACCAGAGCTGTTGCCTGTGAATTGAATGTTCATTTTTCTACCATAAGCTGTCTTGCTTTACACCACTGCATCCAATGTTTTGCATTGCACTTGGTGATGTAAGGCTTGGATGCAGCTGCTCAGAAAATGGAAACCTATTAAACCTGCAATAAACCTCTTGTTTTGGATATTATCTGTGCGTTGCATTCTTCTGTTACATGACAAAAACCATGATCAGCAATGCAGCCATTGGCTGGTGGCAAGACAGCAATGTGATGACATATTAAAAAGAACATCACACACCTGCCTAAAAACTTGACGACTTTCTGGACCTTTATAAGTAAAAAATCAAGCAACCGAAACTACATAAAAGTTATAATAGATAAATGTGTAGGGGAGAGTGGGGTGATTTGTGCCAGTGGGGAAGTTGTGCCACCCCCTGTTTCTAGGGAACCATAGAAGAAATCGGTCATGTGTCCACACATTTTTGATGACTCAGCCATTTCACTCATCCTGCAAAGAAGAGAGCCTTATTGCATGAGAGGTAAGCACATTTAAGTTAAAAAAACAGTTTTTTGCCTTTCAAAGTAAAATTTCTATGATCATGATTTTTTGATTGTTGTGTCTGAACAGTTATAGACAAGTTTGAAAACATTTCACACATGTTTTAGTGCTTTGGTAAGCTACATTATGAGTCTATACAGCTAGCATGATGTTAGCTCAAAACTGATGGATGATGCATTTTTTCTAAAATGGTGGGGTTGGGGTGATTTGTGCCAAAGGGCCTGAGTTAAGTTGTGCCAGTGGCACAACTCACCCCCACTTATAAATATTTTAAACATATTATTTTATTGTATTTGTGCATTTTATTCTTAAGTTTTATCACTAAAACTATGTGAGATTCTTCATTTTATACCAAAAATAGAAATATACCACGTCATGCCACGGAGTTATACGAGGAAGACAGGCAGGGCTTCCACTCCTCTACAGGACATGGACAGAGCAGTGAAAGAGGTGGAGAAGGGAAAGTCCATTCGTCAGGTGGCGAGGCAGATGAACATATGCAGGATGACATTAAAACGATACATGGAGAAGAAAAAGATAGCTGGAAAAGAAATAAGGCCAGGATATAAAAGAACTGGACTTGCCAATCAAGTCTTTGACGAACATATGGAGAAAGAGCTGGCAGAACATATAAAGGCACTAGCAGCAATGTTTCACGGTCTAAGTCCCATGAAATGCTGTGAACTTGCTTTTGAGTATGCAAAAAGAAATGACATCGATATCCCTGCCAGCTGGATCAGAGAGGAAAAAGCAGGTTTGGTTAAGTGTGCATTTATTAATAAAAAGGGAAAAAAGTAAAAGAGAAGTTTAATAATTATTTTCCCAGGAAATGCTCAATGCTCATGCAGATAGTAAGAGAAGCAAAATTGGGTACTTATTTAGAGTGTATAGATTCAACTTATGTAAAGGCAATGGCTCAATAAGGGACACATTAAGAGAAATGCTAATAATGCTAATAAACGTTTAATCTTTTCTAGGACGTGATTGGTTTGCAGCCTTTAAAGCACGCTGTCATTTGTCATGCCGCACTCCTGAAGCAACCTCTCTTGGTAGAGCTACTGCCTTTAATAGGCACAACGTGGGGGAGTTCTTTGATAACCTATCTAAAGTGATGGACAGGTAATCATATGGCCTTGACATGTCAGCCCCAGAAAGACACTCCTGTATACAATCTCAATCGCTCTCTCTCTCTCTCTCTCTCTCTCTCTCTCTCTCTCTCTCTCACACACACTCTCACACACTCTCTCTCTCACACACACACACACACACACACACACACACACACACACACACACACACACACACACACACACTATTTCTCCCTCGCTCTCTCTCTCTCACACACACACACACACACACACACACTGGCCAGGAAGCCTGGGAAGGAGAGGGGGGAACATCATCTCTAGGTAGTAGCAGTGGCAGAGTTGACATCTACACAACCACATCCAAATACCTAAAACTGCTGTAAACTTCTCTGATCAACAACAATTTAATCTCATTTCAGGTATAATTTCCCACCACACAAGATCTACAACATGGATGAAACTGGTGTGACAACGGTGCAGACCCCCAAGCAGATTGTCACAGAGAAAGGGAAGAAACAAGTGGGTTCTGTGACATCAGGTGAAAGAGGAGAGCTTGTCACTGTGGCCTGTGCGGTGAATGCCACAGGAAATGCAATCCCACCCATGTTTGTATTTCCGCGTGTCCGTTTCAAAGAACAGTTCCTGAATGGATCACCAGCAGGATCCGTAGGTCATTCTACACGGTCTGGATGGATGAATGAAGAAGCCTTCATCATCTTCATGGAGCACTTCATCCGCCAAACCAACTGCTCCACCAATCACCCAGTCCTGCTCATTCTGGATAACCATGAATCTCACATCTCACTGAAGGCAGTGACAACTGCTAAAGAAAATGGTGTCGTTATGCTCACCCTGCCACCTCACACCTCACACCGCTTGCAACCTTTAGACAAAACAGTCTATTACCCAATGAAAACCTACTACAACAGTGCAATGGATGGATGGATGCGCACTAATCCTGGTAGAACCGTAACGATTTACGAGGTCCCAGGACTTGTAAACCAAGCATTCATGTCTGCAATGACACCCAGAAACATCACATCAGGTTTCAGAGTGACAGGCATATTCCCATTCAACAGGGATATCTTCCCAGATGAAGATTATGCCCCATCAATGCTAACAGACAGGCCAAACCCAGAAGAGCCTTCCACCAGTTCTGCTGCTGACCTGCCTGGACCATCACATGAGGAGCCAACCCATGCCACAGGTCTTGAAGCAGGTCCAGACACAGAGGAGCCACCCACTTCTCCGGAACCAAATCCTGAGCAATCTTCAAGTGACAAAACTGGTTCTTCTGCCCATTTTGGTTATGTATCTCCAGAAGCCATACTTCCCTTGCCAAAAGCCACAGCAAGAAGGCCCAGAATGAAAAGAAAGAAAGTAAAATCAAAAATCGCGACCGAAACACCTGAGAAGATGGAACTGGAGAGGGTACAAAAAGAAAAAGAAGATAAAATGGCTGAAAAGGAAAAGAAAAAGAATGAAAGGCAGATGAAAAGGGCTCTCAAAGAATCAAATCAAACTAAACTCAAGAAAATGAAGAAAACGGTTGTGTACAGTAGCTCAGAAGAAAGCACCATGGCCATTCCACTTAATGACACCACTGACGATGATAAAGCAGAGGATGACTTGGAGAACACACGCGACAGAGAAAATGAAAGGGGTGAAAAGAAGAAAAGGAATGAAAATAAGAAGATAGGGACTAAACCAACCAAACCAAAAAAGAAAGTGGTTGTCTCCAGTAGCTCAGAAGATAGTGACATTTCCATTCCACTTAACGACACCACTGACTATGAGAGTTCAGATGTCCAGAATGATTATGATGATGATGATGGTGACAAGGATCTGTCTGCTGGGGACTTTGTCATTGTGAACTTTGCAGGCAAAACCAAATCCTATAACTATATTGGATTGGTTGAGAAGGTTGATGGTGCCGACATCAATGCAAAGTTTCTAAGGCGAAGTAGTAAGAGGTCTGTAGATGGAAAGCCTATCTTCACTTTCAAAGAAAATGATGAAGGAGTCATCCCTAGAGAAGATGTGCGTAAGAAACTACCCACACCACAAAAACTTGGAGGTACAGCCAGAAGGGAGCAGAAATTTATATTCCCCTGTAGCATTGACAAGTGGGATGTTATGTAGTAGGCCAGTTCTGTGAAAAGGATGGCATTCAGTATGGTCTTCATTTGAATTTCATTTCGTTCTGAACATATGTTCATGTGGCGCTAGGCCTTGTTTAAGAAAATTTGCCTTCGATGTCATAAATGACCTTTAAATAGAATTTGCTGGTTTTTTTTTTTTCATTTTGAATTAAACTTTGTTCTGATGTGTTCATGAAGCGCTAGGGCTTGTTTAAGAAAATTGACCTTTGATGTGCTCATGTGGCGCAATAGGCTTGTAGAAAATTGCCCTTTGATGTTGTAAAATGACTTTAAATAAACCTTAAATGAGTAATTTTGTATTGAATTTTTCTAGCTTTTATAAAGCATTACAGTTTCTGAGATCAAAATATACTGTTTTACTTCAATAATCAATGGCACAATTTACCCCAATGCATTCTCTCCAAAGGCACAACTTACCCCACACCTGGGGCAAGTTGTGCCACAAGACCACTTTTTTTCAGAAAGCTATATTTCTTAAATACTATATTTCAGATCGAAAGTGATTGTTCCCAGAGATGCACCACATCCTGAAATATATGTTTATATTGTAGTTGGAACCATTGCTATCATGGCCTCAGCTTAAAGTCACTTTAAGTAAAAACTGGCACAACTCACCCCACTCTCCCCTACTGTTTGTTACATGATTCCCAATTATTTTCCTTATTTCACAAGTATTCTAGTATTTGTACAGGGTTTATATTTTTATATCAGTGTTGTAATTAGCAATTCATTTTATTTTACCTGTGAAGCAGATTTGTTATGTGACATCAAGTGTTCAGCCCTCTGTGAGGCCGCCTTGATAAACTCTCTTTATGGTTGAGAAGGTTTGGCCTCCTCTCGCTTTAGAGAGTCGTTTTGCTGAGGCCTCCGCTCAACTGAGCTCCAGTTAGACAGTGATTGTTGCCTTGGCAAGACGATCTTTGATTAGAGCCGTCTCAGGCTCAGGATAATATTGGCCCAGAGATGCTGACTTAGGGTCAGCCAGATCCCCCTAGTATAATGACAGGTGAAGGAACTTGCGTTTTTCTTTGGCAGTATTCCCTTAAAGGTAATTCCTCTCAGGGGGACTGGCCTTGCCAGACCTTGGGCTCTCCCCTTGGGGCGGCCGCTGTACACTCACCCCGGTTAATCGCACAAAAACGATCAGATTGATCGCAAAAAAAAAAGTAATCTATTGACAACCCAATGTCTTTGTCATTCTTGAATATAAAAATAAAAATAAATGTATTAATCTTCATTTATGATCATTCCCAGGTTTCTATGGTCTTGCAAGTTTGTTTATGCATTAAATTTGTGGCTATAAGAAAAAGAATGTCATTCACATCTGAGATACCTTCATCTGATCAATTTTTGAAGGCAGCATAGATGTATCTTATGCTGTCTTTGATATCCCACAATCCTGTGCATTCCATTCTGTGAAAGTTTAGCTAAAAATAAAGATGGCATCTGAAAGTTGGTTGGTGGTCAGCTTATTTCTAGCAAGAAATTACTATTATAGTAATTATTCGTTTAGTTATCACAAAAGCTTTCTCTATTTTGCGGTTGATCATTAAACTGTTACTCTGCCTCAGAAACCTGTACGAAAACAGTTTTGTGAGGTACCTGATAAGGCAGCAAAGCAATAAGTCAGCTGCCTAAGCTTTCAGACGCAGCCAATATGTCATGGCCATGACCAAACTAAGTGATCTGAACATATCCCTTTTAGGTCATCATACTTACACCTCATATTCATTACATTTCCACTTAGCCACCATCCTCTGCACTACACTTCCCAGCATCCCTCCTGGTCCCCACCTGCACGTCATCTCCAAACACACACACCTGCACGTTTGCAATCACCCTCATCACTGCCACTACAAAGGCACACTCCTCACCACAGTTCATCGTCCGACCTCGTTTGATGTATGTGGACTCTTCCCCTTTGTCTCCAGCGATCTCCCTGTCTCCAGCGTCTTCCTTCCCTCTGTGTTTCCGCCAAGATCACCCTTTGGACTCCACTACCCTACTCACCTCATCCCTGCACCTTTGTTATTCAATAAATCACTATTCACCATCCACCTTCCTCTCCTGTAACAATAATGTCATATGGAGAGATTATGGTCCATTTTATTTCATGTGTTTCTTGTGTGTATTTGGCACTGTTTGGTTTTCTTTTCTTATTTGATTTGGTGTTTTTGTTGTGATTTTGTTTTATTATTTATGTTATTATTTTGTGACTGTTGACCATGATTTGGAATGTGGGGTAACGCCCCCGTGTTTTCCGGGGAGTCCGGATCACAGCTGATTAGCAGATGGACAGCTGTTGGTAATTGCTATGTCAAATCACAGACGGTTCAAAAAGGCGAAGGAACTGAAACCAGGTGTCTGTGATCCCGTGAACTCTGTTGTGCAGCTCTGGGGCCCGTTCTTCGTACGTCGCTAACTCTTGTTAGCTGGATTTGATTGTTGGGGATTTGGCATGATCTTGGATTGTTTGGTTCTTCGACGCTCATCCTGGACTTGCTGTCATAGCAACAGGTGCGCAATGTTAAACCTGCTCGGGAGCAGGCTTATTTCATGTTAACAGGATTAGACTGCGGCTTCATAAGCGGAGCTGATACGGGAAGTCCAGCGCAGCGCGATAGTGCACTTTCTGAGATATATATTTTTATCTCGTGACTCGTGAGATTGTCGTTTACATTATTAATTTGTTGGAAACGCACATTTATTTTCGACTTGTCGGAGTCGGGCTTTAACTAGGCTACAGCACAAACTGTTTGCATTGCCCTAAGATTATTTGCGAGTGGCTCTTTCCTTTACACTATTGGAGATGCGGAGAACTTGATGGAAAGTGCTGTCTGTCGTGTCATTCGGAATTTACCTGGCACTTTTAGGTTTACAAAACAGGTTTTTTTTTTTTTTTTTGCCATTTCCAAGCCACTTAAGACCCAATGTTGTAAAGCATTTTTTTTAAAGCCTTTTTTTTTTTTTTTTTTGGCTATCATAATTTTTTATGAAGATCATGCAATCATGACCATGCCGATTACACTATATGTCACTCAGGCTTCACTAACGTGATTGGTAGACTATAGGCTATAGACTGCCATCAAGGCCTCAATGAAGGTGATTATGTGAACAGAAAGAGGGTTCACAATGTAAATGTGCAGCCCAGTTACTATTGTGATTCTTAATATTCCAGATTAGTAATAGGCCTATTATATCAAAAAAAAAAAAAAAAAAAGGCAATTGACTAAAATCTTCCATATCACAAATGTGAAAGCAAAATGGCCAGGATCTGTGCATGACTTAAGCATTTTCAGAGATTCACATTTATGCACATTATTTGAAAGTGGTAAGAAAAGTTCCACAATTAAATATCAAGCTCACTGTATTACATACACTTATGCTGATCCTAACAGAACTGCATTTTTTCATAGGTGATTATGACATGTTCCTGCCTGCAGACAGGTGTTTTATGACCCCATTCCCTGACCCAAACCAGTTACAATGCAGCTCTAGCCAGGACAAGGGCACACAATGAAATTAACTTTGGCTAACTAAAGGGAAGATGTCAGTGTCTGAAAATTCTTGAGGGTTGCACACCTGACAGGGCCTGTGACATTGTTGCATGTGCCATATTACACAACATTGCCAAAAAAAAAACACTTTTCATTAAATGTTTAATAAAATACAAATATGCTTAGTTCCTTGAGTTTTATTTCAGTTGTTCTTTGTAAAGAAAAGCCAGTGGTCAAGTGCCTGCAACAAGAGATATTAGACACATGCCTCATGCAACAAATAAAAAGGAAAAGTTGGCTATACACTGCCCACCTGTAGGCCTATGTCTCCTCTGTCTGTGCAGACTCTTCTGTAGGCCTTTCTGTAGATGTGGAATCCTGCAACTTATATTGCAGCCATAAAGCATACAAGTATAAATTAAGTAAAGTTATTTATGCACTTGCAGGTAGGCTAGTTCCTCCATATGACAGTTATCTGAGAGGGTTTATTCACTGAATGGAAACAAATGGACATTACAAAGTCTTATACTTTATTTATTTTGGAAAGTTAGAAAATGTCCACTTACTGCACATATTTCAGCCACCACTTTCTTGGGAACAGATACAAGTGTTAATATTTTTACATTAACATAAGTTTATCAGTTTTCACTTTCACAAGTCAAAGCAATTCATCACTCAAGATTTAACAGTTGAAATGACTATACGGCCTTTCTTTAATGCAGAAAAAATTATTTTACAGTGTAGGCTACTAAGATCTTTTCTTTTCTCAGCCTTTTTCTTGGTTGCTTTTATAATCAGACAACCATTTATTTAACAGTGCCTTTTATAAAAGAGACTATATAACAAAAAATTACCATTATGTAGAATATTTTTGTACTTCACTTTTATTTGTTCCCATGTTCTAGTGTGGTGACTCTGACATTACAATGAACAAAGTAATTATGCAATTATTAAAATACAAAAATTTAGGCTAATAAGTGATAAAAACATCTAACATGGCCACTTCTAACGGATTTAAATTGTCTGCTACTTTTTGCCAGCCCTCTCTCCTGGCTTTTGCAGACTTTGAGGTGTTCCCTGGCGTTTTAATTAAACATTAAAATTCCGAATAAACTTTGACTATTAGTTCTTGCTCTGCTAAGGAGAAAAACTGTGCGCACTCTTTGGCCACGCCCACGCTGAGCAGCCAATAGCAGCGTTGCTGATCAATGTTTCTACTATCGATACATATCCCCTTTTAACCGCCGCATGAACGCGCAATTATCTCAGATGACTCAATCCAGCTATACTAATCATATCCGGCAAGTGTGTTCGAAGAACCGAGTTAGCCAGATCATGATTAGCACAATGATATCATCTTGGATGTCTCATTTGATCTCGGATGTTTTAAGCAACGTACGAAGAACGGGCCCCTGTTCTCCACATTTTTATTGTTGGACGGTAGTCGTGATTGTTTTTATTTCCCTGCCCCGACTGTTGCATGGATTATTGTCTGCTCGTGTTGAAGCTGAAGTTCGGTTGACTGACGGTCCTGCTGATAATCCGTTGGCTGCTGGTATCTTCGTCTTTCCTCTGCTGCGCCGTGATTGCTGCCGTTCTCTGCTGCGCTGGGATTGCTGCCGTTCTCATCTGCACTGGACTGCTGCCGCCTCTGCTGCGCTACAGATCGCTGCTGTTCTCCGCTGTGCTGCCCGGAGCTCTGCTTCGTCTGTCTTGGGCTGGTGGTGTTGTGGAGCACTGTCTAACAATACTGGGAATTTGATTCGTCTGTTCCCAGTTTATCGGTGAGTAGCTGTAAAGGCAGAGGATCTGTAACCAGTGCCTTACTCATGTTTTAGCCGTCATGTCCGAGGACTTGTGTATCGCTTGTTCCTCGGTGAGTAGCCGTAAAGGCAGAGGACCTGTAACCAGTGCCTTACTCATGTTTTAGTCGTCATGTCAGAGGACTTGTGTATCACTTGTTCCTCGGTGAGTAACCGTAAAGGCAGAGGACCTGTAACCAGTGCCTTACTCATGTTTTAGCCGTCATGTCCGAGGACTGTGTATCGCTTGTTTCTCGGTGAGTAGCCGTAAAGGCAGAGGACCTGTAACCAGTGCCTTACTCATGTTTTAGCCGTCATGTCCGAGGACTGTGTATCGCTTGTTTCTCGGTGAGTAGCCGTAAAGGCAGAGGACCTGTAACCAGTGCCTTACTCACGTTTTAGCCGTCATGTCCGAGGACTGTGTATCGCTTGTTTCTCGGTGAGTAGCCGTAAAGGCAGAGGACCTGTAACCAGTGCCTTACTCGTGTTTTTAGCAGTCGTGTTCGAGAACGTGTATCTCTCGTTATGTAGCCATCGAGGCAGAGGCCTTGTGTGTCGAGCGCCTCCGTGATCTCGTGATGTAGCCGTCAAGGCTGGGAACTTGTAATAAGTGGTCCATCGTCGGGTCGGCGATGCAAAAGCGTGGGGCAGATTGTAGTGGGACGTATTGTGGCGCTGTAATGTGGCCCTGTAATTGGACTAATGTGCTTGGGGTAGTGCGGGTCCAATTACGAGCTGGGTGGGACAGTATAAAAAGAACATGTAGTCACTTCCTGCGTGTGCCTGCCGTTTGAGTGTCGCGTCATTGCCCGTGGGACCGCCCCTTGTTCCTGCAGCGTTTCCGCTTTGAGGTAGGTGCGTTTGAGCTAGGTAGTAAACACAGATGTGGGATTTTGTCGTAATGACTGTGTGATTTATAGCTGCGTGGATGGCTCACGGTGTGAGTTTTGAGCGGCTGCTGCTCTCCCTTTGCATTCCCGTGCTTCGGGGATGTTGTGTCCCGTTCCTGTGTATGTGTGGATGGGCGACGGGTTTATGAATTAAAGGTACGTGAAACGTCCACTTTGTATAGCGCTCATTCTTTTATATATTGTAAGTCTGTTTGTTTGTATTTTAAAGGAGAATATATGTTCTGGGGCGCCTGGTGGGCAACGCTGATTTGACGCTGCTGCTTTATACCTCAAGATTATCTCGATAACAAACTTTCTTCCAACACACGTGTGTGTGCACAGCCTACGCGTCTTGTGTGATGCCCGCTCGTTCTCCAGTACGTGCCACCGTGATCGCTGAGTCTCTTCCACACTATACTTTCAGATTGTTTTGTATTTGTTTTGTTTTTGGTATTTAATTTCTCATTTTTCCAGTATATTAGTTATCATTGTTTTGTGCTACTGACTGTCCTATTGGTTTACTTTTGAGTGTGTTGCAGTGTTGTACTGTAGCTGTTCGATTTGTGATTTACTTCAAAGGTGCTGGTAGAAGGTCAGTGAGGGTAATACCCAGCGTTGGCACTAAATCTTGATTTTTCTATTTTTGTTTTGTTTGTAGTATTGTTTTCTGGTTTATTTATTTAAATGTTGATTATTTGTGTATGTTTGGAGTGAGTGTCATTGCATAGTGAGACCTGTAGTAATATTTCTGCTCTCGTTACAGGAACCGAGGCTTCAGGGCAGGCCACTAATAGGTCCTTACGCGGTGGTGGAGGGCTCGTCACAGAGTGCTGTGTGGTTATTTCTTGACTTTATTGCAGTGTGTGTGCTGATACTTGTACACAGGGTGCTGAGTGATATAGAAGCCTTGTGCTTACTGAGTTTATGCATCTGCCGTTAAGCCTCGGCCTCCTTTTATCTCGTGGTCTCTTTTTGTATTGTGAATGTTGATGACCCAGCTTTGAGATCTCTTAAAAATGATTGTGAGTATTTAAATAAAGCTTTTGTATTATTGGTATCCACGTCTCTAGCCCTTCTTGACAATCACGTTCCTGTGTGTCTTGGGTAAAATCTTAGATCCATAATATTAATATTTCCCTGGTAAACAGGGTGGCGTAGTCATGTTTAAGCTAGAGGTAGTGTGCCTATATTCGCTCCTCATTTAGAAGAGAGAGCCCCGCTACAAGAACGATGCCAATTACAGCTCCTTCAAATTGGAATTGCTAGCTTTAAAGTGGGCCATAGTAGAAAAATTTAAAGACTACCTGATGGGGGCCAAAGTGATTGTTTACACCGATAATAATCCTGTAGCCCACTTGCAGACTGCCCGCCTGGGGGCCACGGAACAAAGGTGGGTAGCCCAACTAGCTGCCTTTGCCTACCATGTGAAGTATCGTTCGGGTAGGGAAAATGCTAATGCAGATGCCCTTTCCAGAGTACCTGTCGAAGCTCCTCTAGGTACTGATGTGACTAACGTGGCAGCTATGGCAGATGTACAATCAATAGAAGGGCTGTCGATGGATGACTGGCGAGCCAAACAGTTTGAGGACAAGGACTTGGACCAAGTGCGGAGGTATGTGGAAAGTGGGAAGTTTCCAATGGGGCAAGAGTGGCGAGCTGCTCCGCTTGGGGTGAAACAGCTGCTGCAACAGAGGGTAAGGCTGGTGATGTGGGATGGGGTTCTGTGTCGTCGAGTCACTGACTATAACACTCATGAAGTTCGCCTCCAGATTGTCTGCCCTACTCAACAACGCAAAGAGGTGTGGGAGAAACATCATAATGCTGTTGGACACTTGGGCGTGGAGAGAACCATAGGCTGCCTACGTCGACACTTCTTTTGGCCAGGTATGCAGACTCAGGTCCAACAATACCACTCCCTGTGTCCCCGTTGCCAGGTGAAAAAAATTTATGCTGTGCCTAAAGCACCCCTAAAGCCCATTACTGTTTCCTTCCCCCTTGAGGTCATTGAGTTAGACTTCCTTTCTTTAGGGAGGCCCCATGACCAATATCAAAACATTTTAGTAATGACAGATATGTTCAGCCGCTATGCCTGGGCTATCCCCACAAGAGATCAGACGGCGAGGACTACCGCTAGGGTCCTGTGGCAAGCGGTTATACAGACCTTTGGGTGCCCGATGAGATTCCATTCGGACCAAGGCCCAAACTTCAAATCCCAGCTGGTGGCCGAACTATGTAGCCTTTATGGCATCTCTAAGAGCAGGACAACCCCGTACCACCCCCAGGGAAATGGCATGTGTGAGCGACTTAACCAGACCCTCCTGAGCATGCTGCGGACCTTGGAGGATGAAAAGCAAGGGCGCTGGCCTGAACATCTTCCTGCCCTTGTCCAAGCTTACAATGCCACCTTACACAGCTCAACAGGGTACGCCCCTTCGTACCTGATGTTTGGACGCCATGTCCGATTGCCTGTGGATGTAGCCCTTGGCGTAGAGAACCAGCATGCCCGATATAGCTGGGACAGTTGGGTGGGGGAACACCACCAACACCTGTTGTATGCATACTCTTCAGCAGCTAAGTCTATGGGCCAGGCTGCAGAGCAGTATAAAAGACAATATGACCGCAAGGCCTCTTGGGGAACGGGTGTGGTGAAGGAATAGGCGAGATGGGGGAAAGGAACAGCTGAATGAAGAGGGTTTAACCTATCGTGTTAAATCTGAGCGCACAGGGAAAGAGAGGGTTCTGCATAGAAATTCTCTTAAACCTTGTATCAATCCACCCCAAGGTGCCCTCGCATTGCACCCTGAGCTGCCAGTACCTCCTGTTTGTGAACCCCAACCTCTGATGTACGTACCATGGGTAGACCCTCCTGTTCCAGATGACCCAGGTAATGATGTGGCCTCTAGGAGGTCTGTCCGTTTCAATATGGGACAGCCCCCAGCGAGATATAGAGACACTTAGACACTTTGATACCTATGGTCGTCAAGGATTACTGAGGGGAGGGGGTGTAGCATATTTTGGGTTGTCAGGGACTGCCAACGTTAAAGAGTGGGGGGATGTCAAATGGAGAGATTATGGTCCATTTTATTTCATGTGTTTCTTGTGTGTATTTGGCACTGTTTGGTTTTCTTTTCTTATTTGATTTGGTGTTTTTGTTGTGATTTTGTTTTATTATTTATGTTATTATTTTGTGACTGTTGACCATGATTTGGAATGTGGGGTAACGCCCCCGTGTTTTCCGGGGAGTCCGGATCATAGCTGATTAGCAGATGGACAGCTGTTGGTAATTGCTATGTCAAATCACAGACGGTTCAAAAAGGCGAAGGAACTGAAACCAGGTGTCTGTGATCCCGTGAACTCTGTTGTGCAGCTCTGTTCTCCACATTTTTATTGTTGGACGGTAGTCGTGATTGTTTTTATTTCCCTGCCTTGACTGTTGCATGGATTATTGTCTGCTCGTGTTGAAGCTGAAGTTCGGTTGCTGGTATCTTCGTCTTTCCTCTGCTGCGCTGGGATTGCTGCCGTTCTCTGCTGCGCTGGGATTGCTGCCGTTCTCATCTGCGCTGGACTGCTGCCGCCTCTGCTGCGCTACAGATCGCTGTTGTCCTCCGCTGTGCTGCCCGGAGCTCTGCTTCGTCTGTCTTGGGCTGGTGGTGTTGTGGAGCACTGTCTAACAATACTGGGAATTTGATTCGTCTGTTCCTAGTTTATTGGTGAGTGACGCCCTGTGTTAAGTTGTGTGCCTTGCCTCGTCTGAAGTTAAGATCTGTCTCACCTAAATTTAAGAGTTCCAGTCTGTCTACTGTAGTCATACCACTCTCATAACTATCTATTCACGAATTGTAGTGATCTAATTGAGTATTGCACGATTGATAGCTTTCCTAGTGTGGTGTTGTGTTTATGCTGTTTATCTACTGTGGAGATACTGGCGGCTCTTTCTTTTCTGTTTGTGTGAGTGTTGTGTTGATGCGCACGAGTGATTGACAGGTGGCCTGCTGTGTATACGCCGCTACTTGGTGCGAGACGGACTTGCGTTAGAGGAAACGCTTATGGACTGTGGGTGCCTAACTACAGACTTCCAGTGGATTTGTGAATGTGTTTTTTTCCGATGTCCAGCTTTTAAATTTGAGCGAGGGAGTGCGTGAGTGCACGGCGCGCTCTTTTCCCTTTATCATTGTAATCAGAGATTGTAATAAATATATTTTTATATTGAAACTGTTGTTTGGGTAATTCTGTTGTGTTGCTCCCACCAAACTAAAAAGAACTTGCAAGTAAAAAATAAGGTTACTTAACAGAGTCCCAGCTCTTTAATTGGGTGGCGTAGTCGGGCTACATTGCTTGTATCACAATAATCCAGGTCATCCGCAACAATATCTGTCTCTTATGGGTATAACTTCCATTAACTAAGCAGAGTAGTACAGTAAAGAGTATTGTTCTGGCTATATCTGAACTACCATTGTTACATTTTATGAGTAGATGTATTACCTTTAAGTGCAATACTATTCATTCTCTGCAATACTACTGTAACGGTCATCAGCTGGAGTGCCCTTGAGAGCCTGAGGGCACTCCACATCAGACTATCATTATTCACTCACTACTACAATTCCCATAATTCACTGCCCGGACTCATCATTCCTGATTATCACATTCACCTGTGTCTCATTATATTGTTTAGTTCACCCCATATAAGCCTGGTTCACCTCATCATTCCCTGCGAAGTCTTGTACGTTTTTCCAACTGCATTTCTGAGCATTTCCTTTGTTGTCGTTGTTATTCCTGGTTCTTGATCTCTGCCCGTGTCCTGGTTTTCCTGTTTCTGCCTCACCCTCTGGATTTGTCTGTTTGTTTGATTGCCTGCCTGTGTATGACCTTTGCCTAGATTTTGATTACGATTCTGCTTAACCCTTTAAATAAAACTGCATTTGGATCTTCTACCCTCGTGTCTCGGAGCAGTACGTAACAACTACAGTACATACTCTGGTAGTAACACTCATTAAACTGAATTCACTCTAAACATGAAACTAAGCTTTAAGACGAAAAAAAAAAAAGAAAAAAAAACTAAGCTTTAAGGGGAAAAAAAAGCCACAAAGTCTTTTTTCATTGCTAAGCAGGTTTATTCAAGGATAGTCTGGTTTATTGTTTCCAAAATTACTCCTTGAACAAAGAGAAAGACAGAAAGCTATTTAATTCCATTAATTAAAATAAATGGTACATTTTAGTCATACCCATCCAATAATCTAGAAGAATTTAGTTTAATTGTATTTGAATAACACTTCCTCTACAACAATAAAACAATACATGGATAGAGTGGTTATAACAGAGATTTAGTTTTTCTGTGCATCCATGTCTGGGTTAGATTTAGTAGTTTTCACCTAGCAGTTGGTGTTCATTGGTGATATGTTTATGTAAAATATCTCTGATTTAAATGTAGATGTTTATAGACAAGGAAGTGCTTTCAAAATCATTTTAAGAAATCTCATATTTAGATCATTCACACAAAGTATTTTGATATAAATGAAGGATCTTTCATTCATCATGGTTATTGAGCTTTCTTAAAGACCCATGGTGATCGCAGAAGAGTGATGGAAATCCAAAGATCTGCGCTTTCTGCGTCTATATCCAGGGTCGCATGACTGAAAATGACAAGACAAGAAAATACATTTATCAATAAATACATGCCTTCTACAATGCAAAGGCTGTTGAAAAAGTTGAATTTCTTTTAGACAGATCTTTCATAAAAGGTTCATAATTTACTTGAAGGCTACTGTAAAAATAATGCAGTGGATGGACCATTCAAAAATACTGTCCAAACATACCAGTGCACATCTGCCATTTTGTACAAGGCAGAGATGAACCTGACAGTGCAGAAAGATGCGGTCAGAGATTCCTGAGAAGGTGAACATCCTGAAGGAGAAATAGCTTGTCGTACCAATACCATTCTGAAGAACCTCAACTGTGCCATCTTCAGGATTGGGGCACCTAGGAAGGGAGTAAAGAAGAAAAAATTATTGCATGGCAAGATTTGAATGTAGGCTCCAAGTATTTGGCCATAACCAAACATATGGTACAAACATTTTGGGTAACATTTTATTTCAATTGTCCACTTTTGACATTCTACTATTAAGTAACTTTGCGATTGCATGTTAACTAACTCTCATTAGAGTATTAGTAGATTGTCTCCTTAATATCTGCAAACACTTTTTTTAATGGTTCCCCAACAGTCACTCTACTGACTGTAAGTAACTTTGAAAATGCATGTCAACTTATTCTACTAACCTAACAGTCTACTACAGTTTACTAATAGTCAAATGAAAGTTAGTTAACATGTAGTTGCAAAGTTACTTTATAATTAGTAGAAAGTTTAAGTGTACTATTGAAATAAAGTGTTACCCAATTTGGTAGTATTAACTTTCTGAGATTACAACAAATTTAGTAATTTAACCATCAAGTCACTCACTCTCTAGTAATTAGACTCCAGCGAATATGATAGTCAATATCATTAACAGGTGTGGCCCAGCAGTTGTCTAGAACCGTTGCGATTTGATTTCTATCCACTCCTTCCACCTCAACAGCCACATACATCTGCTGGTTCACCTGTATTTCCACCTCCCCATCAAATGGGCTAGTAAACTCTGCATCTTGGTAGGGAATCATGCGGATCCGGTATGTGCCCTGGCCAGCAGGAAGCTCCTGACTCATGTTACTGTGGGCACATTTTTTTTAAATATTAGCAACCATGACTTACTTAAGTAAATGGTAATGGTGATGACTCTGACTAGACTCAAACCACCAACCGTTTGCTTACCAGCCCTGAGCCTTAGGCAATGACACAACACAAGATAAGGATAACTACAGACTTAGTAAGGCTGCAACCTGTTTTATAACCACTGTAACATTGATCAAAATTCTTAACCCATGTTGAATCAGGTGGAAATTCTCTGGAAAGACCTAAATGAGGTCATTGATTTTATTGATTTGAGTAGGTAAAAAGCAGCCTCTTTCATGTTCTAGACAGACAAGTTAAATATTGGAAATTGAATGAAGTCAATCCAAACAGTTAAAAACATGAAGATTTCCTAAATTGCAATACTGATTTGCCTCATTCACTGTAAAAAAATAAAATAATTCATTTTCATAATACTACACACTTATACACAGAAGGTATTGAGTACCCTTACCCGCCTTCAGCTCGGATACCCATGGGCATAGATAGGGTCTGGATCAGAGGATACACACAAGAAAATGTAATGTTCAGCCATCTCTCTCTTGAAATTATGCTCTGGCCAGTGCTTCTTAAGTTAGACTGAATGGAGTTTTGGTAGATGAAGTGAGTCCTGTTGCTCTGTAAGGACATGGACAAATGTCAATCTCAAGCTCAAGGACAACTTACTAATCATTTACACATCTCTACAGCTCTAGTGATGAAACAGAAATAGAAAGATCATTACCATCAGAATGGTACCACATATGTGGCCTTCATTGTCAAATTGAAACACAAGTCTGCCATCCTCAATGGTTCCTTGGCAGCTTGGATCATTTAAGTGCAGGATCTCAGGAGTAAAACCAGACTCAAAGAGCTGGCAGCGGGACAGAGACATGGACCCAGTGCTGCTGGCACAAGACTCCACAGCATCTGAGCAGATAAAGCATTCAACATAGATATTTTTTTAGGAGTTATTTTTGTTGGTGTTTTTGCCTGTATTTATATAGGACAGTAAGGAGAGAAGACATGAAGCAAATAATAATAATAGTAATAATACTGTATTGTTCCAAATATAAGATGCCCCCCCCTTCAAGATGTACCTTTCAAGATATAAAAGGCTTTCTGAAGACCAAATCTTGTCTTTTAAAGAAAATACTTAGCATATTTTTCATATATTTTTAGAGTAAATACTGGTAAAATGTAACACCCATGACATTCAGAAATAAACACTTTATGGCATAGGTACCATAAAAATAACCTGAAGTTCTCATATCCAGTAGGTTTCACTATGACTGATTTCTCACCTTTTTATGTACAGTGACAGATGTTGGCATGTCAAAAAACACAGGTGTTTGATCAACATTCCCTATCTGATCCAGGGGATATGAATGTTTTTTCCTTAGGCCGACCACAGCGCTGAAAAGACAGCAGTTTCTCCCTGAAGTCATATTCAGTGCCTTCAGCTGGATGATGGCTCTGGTTTTGGGCAGCCCCTAATTTCTTTTTTTTTGGCTACGTACTGATACACTTGCCTGTCAGTTTCTTCAAAGCGGCCAATTTTACAGCGATAAGCTTTTCTTTGACTGTTAGCATTTTTAAGACTGTTGTTTAGGGCTCTCCAACCTCGTCTGTTGGAAGCTAGTTATTTTAGTTGATAAAGTTTTAAATATGGATATTTTTCTCACAAAAACGCATTGTTTCATTTTAGAAGGCAGTTATTAACCCCCCAGAGCCATGTGGAGTACCTTTATGAAGGATCAGTGCACTTTTTTGGTCTTCAAAATCAATTCCTCCATTCACTGCCATTGTAAAGCTTGGAAGAGCCAGGAATTTTTTTTATTTAACTCTGATTGTATTCGTCTGAAAGAAGAAAATCATATACACCTAAGATGGCTTGAGGGTGAGTAAATCATGGGGTAATTTTAATTTTTGTGTGAACTATCCTAACTTGCCAATTTAGGAGAAACTCTTAAAAAGAATGGGTATGTTGGTCCTAATTTTAGGACTCCTTAATTTTTGCTCCAAGCATTTTAGCGTTAAACGTTAGACGTAGTCAAGAGGACTCCTAAGTCACTAATACCCCTTTTCCACCAAGGCAGTTTAAGTGCTGGTTCAGAGCCAGAGCCTAATTTCAAATCAATTCAATTGTAATCTCTGTCTATGCAAATTACGGCGAGCTGCACGAACGTGTTGGATTTGCAGTGTTTGGTTGCCGATGTAGGTTTGCAAAGCAATGAGCATCAGTAGTAACGCAACGACCGCCATTGTTGATGGAGGACTTGAGCATCAGAGCTGCGCCGACCGATTGGAGTGCTGCGGGAGTGTTTGGAGAGCATACGACTCCTTGTGCTTTTGGATCGCTCTCGCAGTGCTTTGATGTCATGCGCAAATTGGTCTGCGAGAAGCCGATGCATCTCCAAAAAGCCTGGTGTGCTTGTGTTTGGCACTGCTGCGCTAGCGTTTCTGGGCAACATGAGATGTATACAATGACATAAGACATGGCTCTGTGGTGGATCTCTGGCCTTTGGAAAGGCAAACTGGTTCTTAGAAGGCTCGTCAGTCGAACCAACCCGAACCGGCAATAGCTCTGGCTCTGAACTAGCACCCGGTTCATGCTGGTGGAAAAGGGGTATAAGACAAAATCACAAACAATCCTAATGGCTGTTGCTGGCAATCCGCCTCAGCAATCCGCCCAAAGACACTGTACACCATTGAGGCAATAGCAATAGAGCCTTGGGTGCTGAACCTTTTCTTCATAAATCCAATAAATATTTTGTTTTCTAGATTTTAATCTATGATAAAACAGCAAAAATAAATCTTTAAAAATATATAATAAGTGTATTTGGCATGCTGTTCAAGGGGGTCGAGGGCTCCGAGCTTGGAATTTAGCCCAAATCCAGAGTTCTCTGGGCAATATGGGCAAAAACCCATATTGCTCTGTGACGTGTCAACGCCAGTCACTTTGGCCAGGTGCAGAGCCATTTATCTCTCTATGGCTCTGACCAGGTGGTATTTATAGCATAGGGGGCAGGACACTTTGGATTATAGAGAACATTTGATTGGACAGAAGATGTGATGAGAAGCTGAAGTCGGCGGTGATATCATAAAAATCAATTTTAGCGGAAGTGAAAGACTGTAAGTTTTGAATGCTTATATCTCCTAAATGCGAATTTTGTTATTGTTTTGGAACATACCAGCTTATTCCTAACCTTAAGGCTAATATATTCATACTAAAAGCTAAAAAATTTACATTTTGATTTCAGGGGGCCTTTAAGAACGAATGGCTTAATTCAGGCCATCTAAATACTCTTGTCTCATTTTTCTTCCTTTAAATCCACCAAGTTTAAGAGTACAATCCACAAATCAGCCAGGATGCTGGTAATAGCACACAGCAATGAAGGGGGTTAAACTCTAAAATATAAACAGTATAAAATAGACACATCCACTCAGACACACACAAATTAACTGGTGTGGCTGTAACGATAAGGCAGACACAGGTGGATTAAGCTCTGATAAAGCATTCCTGTTCATTTTTGTTTCATTTCTATTGAATTCTAATGTTATGAATAAAATGCTTGCTCTGTGTTCAGGCTTGACTATTATAATAATGCAAGAAGGATTTTAGTTAAATGCATGAATGCACAACAACTGTGAGAGAACTCACCAAAGATTTCATGATTTTGATTTTGTCCATCCAAGCAAGCACAGCCACTGACACCACTTCTCTCCCGACAAACCTCATTTTCAGTGCAAGTATCACAAACTAAAAAAGAAAATAAGAAGAACATTGCACAAAAAAACATGAAAGCAATCATTCATTTGGATCTTGACCTACCCAAATGTGGTCAATTATATCAGTATATATGTATATATATCAGAATATATGAAGACTATAACCATCATTTACACACTGAAACAATGAGTTGAAACAGAGAAAAAACAATAGCCATTACCATCGTGACTACCATCAACAAGGAAAACCCAACGACCGTTATCATTGACATTGCTGTTGGATGACAGTTCAGCAGCACTCAATGATGAAATGGCAAACGAGTGTGAAGAGTCCATTGTGTCAAAGCCAGCCTGAATGAAATATGATATGTAAACTGGAAAAATTTGGAGACTAAAATTTTTTTTTATAATAACAAAATGTACAACTTACTAGCCAAACTTGTCCTGTTTCTGCAATATCACCATAGTTGATCAGGGTGAAAGAGCGTTCACCATTGGAGACTAAAACAACTTGGAAAGTAGCCGACTTTCAAAAATCAAACAAAAAACAAACATTGAACAATTGAGGACATTCATAACCAAAAAAACACACATAGAGAATTCATCAAAAATCAGAGGTTAGGTCTTACCCCTCCACCCGTGTAGTACGGCACACTTTCCCAGGTAGCCACAAAGGCTGATGAAGCGGTAAAAGGCACGTTAGGGAAATATTGGTGAACAGCTTCAGTGACTTGTGCCAGTACAGCACTGCTTGTATCCTCTCTATAGGAGATTGTTCCACCATTTACATTGTTAAGGTCAGTCCATAGAGGAGCAATGATGTCTATTCCAGCGTTCAGATAAGGGACGAAGGCAGATAGTGGTTGAGTAAACGTCAAGTGACCATTGTTGTTCACCTATAATTCAGATCAAATTGCTGTAGAATTATCTGCCAGTAGTCAAAAGTATCATTCCGTTAATAAAGTACACTTAAACAGGAGAACTCTCTTGACAGAAGAGAGTTTGCAGAGGTGGACAAAGTACACAACTTCCTTACTTGAGTGAAAGTACAGATACTACTGGTCAAATATTACTCCGTTACAAGTAAAAGTTGTAAAGACCGATTTTTACTTAAGTAAAAGTACAGAAGTACTCATTTTTAAAAGTACTTAAGTATCAAAAGTAAATGTCAATGCATTGTTTTATTATTGTTGCATTGTTGTGTGTAATACTTACAGTACCTTATGCCTCTGAATCTATGCCTGCCTTCCCTCATATCAATATCACATTTATTTCTAGAACACAGTTCCAGTAGTGGGATTGAATGTGAGATTGAATAAGTCACTCAATAACTTCCACAATGGTTTCGGACACCCAAATGGCTGTTCCCTCAAATAGTGCCCTATTTAAAGTTTTTTGGCTTTTAGTATGAATATGTTAGCCTTACTGTTATCTATAAGCTAGTGTGCACCAAAACAATGACAAAATTTGCATTTAGAAGACCATACCCAACGTTGAAAATGAAAATCAGGTTGATGTCAGAATCCAACGCCGGATTGACATTAATCTCCAACGTTGGACGTTGTATTGTGGTTGAAAACGAAAATCGGGTTGACGTCAGAAACCAACATCAGTTGGGTTCTGACGTCAATCTGACCTTCATTTTCAACCAAAATGCAACCCCTGCAACCAAAATCATCCCCTGACTGACATTACTACTTTCTACTCAAGGACAGTAAAAAAATTGTAGTGGAGTAAAAAGTACAATATTTGTCTTTCAAATGTAGTGAAGTTAAAGTAAAAAGTTTCCAGAAAAAATAATACTCAAGTAAACCATCTTCAACCAAGAAGAAAAACTCAAATACTTACATAGATCTGATTGTATACACGTCCAAAGTATTTGAAAGGCTGCTGCAAGTAAATGGCTTCAGAACTTCCATCATCCGAAATGGGGTTTACTATGTCTCCATCCCCAAACGGCAAGAAATTAGCTGGCAAAAGGAAAAGCATAAGCACCAGTGAATTGTTTAGTACTTCCAAAGAAATGTATAAGCTCAAAAATGCTACTGGGTAAAAGTTTGAGGATCATGTTGCAGACAAAGAGGCAACTCTTTGGCTTACAGTATGCCGCTCTATCAACACGGAAAGACCAGCGACCTTCCACATTGATATTACTGCTGGACGAGAGTTCTGGGGCACTGGCTGCTGGAATTGTGAAAGAACTGACAGAGTCTACTGTGTCATAACCAGCCTGTAAAAGTAAAAAAGAGTATTTGAAACTGCAACCAAATCCTATTCCAAATAAACCATCTCTTGCTTATCAGTTAGGAATGAATTTGACCATAAGTAATTTCTAGTCATTCATTTCTGCTATTTGTAAAATATGGTAGGATCTTCACTCCACTCACCAGCCATATTTGTCCTGTTTCTGCAATATCACCATAGTTGATCAGGATGAAAGAGCGTTCTCCATTGGAGGCTAAAACCACTTGGAAAGTGACCGACTTCAAAGATCAAACAAAAACAAACATTGAACAATTGAGAACATTCATAACTAAAAACATACATAGTGTATTCATCAATAATCAGAGATTAGGTCTTACCCCTCCACCAGTGATGTATGGGACACTGTCCCAGGTAGCCACAAAGGCAGATGAAGCGGTAAAAGACACGGTAGGGAAATATTGGTGAACAGCTTCAGTGACTTGTGCCAGTACAGCACTGCTTGTATCCTCTCTATAGGAGATCGTTCCACCATTTACATTGTAAAGGTCAGTCCACAGAGGAGCAATGATGTCTATTCCAGCGTTCAAATAAGGGACGAAGGCAGATAGTGGTTGAGTAAACGTCAAGTGACCATTGTTGTTCACCTAAAATTCAGATCAAATTGCTGTAGAGTTATCTGCTACCAGTCAAAAGTATCATTCCGTTTATAAAGACGTTTAAAACCATCCAGTTGTACACTTAAACAAGAGAAAACTCTCTTGACTAAAGAGAATTTGAGAAAAGATATTGATGATGTACAGTACTAAATGGAAAAACATCTTCAACCAAGAAGAAAAAGTCCAATACTTACATAGATTTGATTGTATACGCGTCCAAAGTATTTGAAAGGCTGCTGCAAGTAAATGGCTTCAGAGCTACCGTCATCCGAAATGGGGTTCACTATGTCTCCATCCCCAAACGGCAAGAAATTAGCTGGCAAAAGGAAAAGCATAAGCGCCAGTGAATTGTTTAGTACTTCCAAAGAAATGTATAAGCTCAAAAATGCTACTGGGTAAAAGTTTGAGGATCATGTTGCAGACAAAGAGGCAACTCTTTGGCTTACAGTATGCCGCTCTATCAACACGGAAAGACCAGCGACCTTCCACATTGATATTACTGCTGGACGAGAGTTCTGGGGCACTGGCTGCTGGAATTGTGAAAGAACTGACAGAGTCTACTGTGTCATAACCAGCCTGTAAAAGTAAAAAAGAGTATTTGAAACTGCAACCAAATCCTATTCCAAATAAACCATCTCTTGCTTATCAGTTAGGAATGAATTTGACCATAAGTAATTTCTAGTCATTCATTTCTGCTATTTGTAAAATATGGTAGGATCTTCACTCCACTCACCAGCCATATTTGTCCTGTTTCTTCAATATCACCATAGTTGATCAGGATGAAAGAGCGTTCTCCATTGGAGGCTAAAACCACTTGGAAAGTGACTGACTTCAAAGATCAAACAAAAACAAACATTGAACAATTGAGAACATTCATAACTAAAAACACACATAGTGTATTCATCAAAAATCAGAGATTAGGTCTTACCCCTCCACCAGTGATGTATGGGACACTGTCCCAGGTAGCCACAAAGGCAGATGAAGCGGTAAAAGACACGGTAGGGAAATATTGGTGAACAGCTTCAGTGACTTGTGCCAGTACAGCACTGCTTGTATCCTCTCTATAGGAGATCGTTCCACCATTTACATTGTAAAGGTCAGTCCACAGAGGAGCAATGATGTCTATTCCAGCATTCAGATAAGGGACGTAGGCAGATAGTGGTTGAGTAAATGTCAAGTGACCATTGTTGTTCACCTAAAATTCAGATCAAATTGCTGTAGAGTTATCTGCTACCAGTCAAAAGTATCATTCCGTTTATAAAGACGTTTAAAAACATCCAGTTGTACACTTAAACAAGAGAAAACTCTCTTGACTAAAGAGAATTTGAGAAAAGATATTGATGATGTACAGTACTAAATGGAAAAACATCTCCAACCAAGGAGAAAAAGTCCAATACTTACATAGATTTGATTGTATACGCGTCCAAAGTATTTGAAAGGCTGCTGCAAGTAAATGGCTTCAGAGCTACCGTCATCCGAAATGGGGTTTACTATGTCTCCATCCCCAAACGTCAGGAAATTAGCTGGCAAAAGGAAAATCATAAGCGGCAGTGAATTGTTTAGTACTTCCAAAGAAATGTATACGCTCAAAAATGATACTGGGTAAAAGTTTGAGGATCATGTTGCAGACAAAGAGGCAACTCTTTGGCTTACAGTATGCCGATCTATCAACACGGAAAGACCAGCGACCTTCCACATTGATATTACTGCTGGACGAGAGTTCTGGGGCACTGGCTGCTGGAATTGTGAAAGAACTGACAGAGTCTACTGTGTCATAACCAGCCTGTAAAAGTAAAAAAGAGTATTTGAAACTGCAACCAAATCCTATTCCAAATAAACCATCTCTTGCTTATCAGTAAGGAATGAATTTGACCATAAGTAATTTCTAGTCATTCATTTCTGCTATTTGTAAAATGTGCTAGGATCTTCACTCCACTCACCAGCCAAATTTGTCCTGTTTCTGCAATATCACCATAGTTGATCAGGATGAAAGAGCGTTCTCCATTGGAGGCTAAAACCACTTGGAAAGTGACCGACTTCAAAGATCAAACAAAAACAAACATTGAACAATTGAGAACATTCATAACTAAAAACACACATAGTGTATTCATCAAAAATCAGAGATTAGGTCTTACCCCTCCACCAGTGATGTATGGGACACTGTCCCAGGTAGCCACAAAGGCAGATGAAGCGGTAAAAGACACGTTAGGGAAATATTGGTGAACAGCTTCAGTGACTTGTGCCAGTACAGCACTGCTTGTATCCTCTCTATAGGAGATCGTTCCACCATTTACATTGTAAAGGTCAGTCCACAGAGGAGCAATGATGTCTATTCCAGCGTTCAGATAAGGGACGAAGGCAGATAGTGGTTGAGTAAACGTCAAGTGACCATTATTGTTCACCTAAAATTCAGATCAAATTGCTGTAGAGTTATCTGCTACCAGTCAAAAGTATCATTCCGTTTATAAAGACGTTTAAAACCATCCAGTTGTACACCTAAACAAGAGAAAACTCTCTTGACTAAAGAGAATTTGAGAAAAGATATTGATGATGTACAGTACTAAATGGAAAAACATCTTCAACCAAGAAGAAAAAGTCCAATACTTACATAGATTTGATTGTATACGCGTCCAAAGTATTTGAAAGGCTGCTGCAAGTAAATGGCTTCAGAGCTACCGTCATCCGAAATGGGGTTTACTATGTCTCCATCCCCAAACGTCAGGAAATTAGCTGGCAAAAGGAAAATCATAAGCGGCAGTGAATTGTTTAGTACTTCCAAAGAAATGTATACGCTCAAAAATGCTACTGGGTAAAAGTTTGAGGATCATGTTGCAGACAAAGAGGCAACTCTTTGGCTTACAGTATGCCGATCTATCAACGCGGAAAGACCAGCGACCTTCCACATTGATATTACTGCTGGACGAGAGTTCTGGGGCACTGGCTGCTGGAATTGTGAAAGAACTGACAGAGTCTACTGTGTCATAACCAGCCTGTAAAAGTAAAAAAGAGTATTTGAAACTGCAACCAAATCCTATTCCAAATAAACCATCTCTTGCTTATCAGTTAGGAATGAATTTGACCATAAGTAATTTCTAGTCATTCATTTCTGCTATTTGCAAAATATGGTAGGATCTTCACTCCACTCACCAGCCAAATTTGTCCTGTTTCTGCAATATCACCATAGTTGATCAGGATGAAAGAGCGTTCTCCATTGGAGGCTAAAACCACTTGGAAAGTGACCGACTTCAAAGATCAAACAAAAACAAACATTGAACAATTGAGAACATTCATAACTAAAAACACACATAGTGTATTCATCAAAAATCAGAGATTAGGTCTTACCCCTCCACCAGTGATGTATGGGACACTGTCCCAGGTAGCCACAAAGGCAGATGAAGCGGTAAAAGACACGTTAGGGAAATATTGGTGAACAGCTTCAGTGACTTGTGCCAGTACAGCACTGCTTGTATCCTCTCTATAGGAGATCGTTCCACCATTTACATTGTAAAGGTCAGTCCACAGAGGAGCAATGATGTCTATTCCAGCGTTCAGATAAGGGACGTAGGCAGATAGTGGTTGAGTAAACGTCAAGTGACCATTGTTGTTCACCTAAAATTCAGATCAAATTGCTGTAGAGTTATCTGCTACCAGTCAAAAGTATCATTCCGTTTATAAAGACGTTTAAAACCATCCAGTTGTACACCTAAACAAGAGAAAACTCTCTTGACTAAAGAGAATTTGAGAAAAGATATTGATGATGTACAGTACTAAATGGAAAAACATCTTCAACCAAGAAGAAAAAGTCCAATACTTACATAGATTTGATTGTATACGCGTCCAAAGTATTTGAAAGGCTGCTGCAAGTAAATGGCTTCAGAGCTACCGTCATCCGAAATGGGGTTTACTATGTCTCCATCCCCAAACGGCAGGAAATTAGCTGGCAAAAGGAAAATCATAAGCGGCAGTGAATTGTTTAGTACTTCCAAAGAAATGTATACGCTCAAAAATGCTACTGGGTAAAAGTTTGAGGATCATGTTGCAGACAAAGAGGCAACTCTTTGGCTTACAGTATGCCGATCTATCAACGCGGAAAGACCAGCGACCTTCCACATTGATATTACTGCTGGACGAGAGTTCTGGGGCACTGGCTGCTGGAATTGTGAAAGAACTGACAGAGTCTACTGTGTCATAACCAGCCTGTAAAAGTAAAAAAGAGTATTTGAAACTGCAACCAAATCCTATTCCAAATAAACCATCTCTTGCTTATCAGTTAGGAATGAATTTGACCATAAGTAATTTCTAGTCATTCATTTCTGCTATTTGTAAAATATGGTAGGATCTTCACTCCACTCACCAGCCAAATTTGTCCTGTTTCTGCAATATCACCATAGTTGATCAGGATGAAAGAGCGTTCTCCATTGGAGGCTAAAACCACTTGGAAAGTGACCGACTTCAAAGATCAAACAAAAACAAACATTGAACAATTGAGAACATTCATAACTAAAAACACACATAGTGTATTCATCAAAAATCAGAGATTAGGTCTTACCCCTCCACCAGTGATGTATGGGACACTGTCCCAGGTAGCCACAAAGGCAGATGAAGCGGTAAAAGACACGTTAGGGAAATATTGGTGAACAGCTTCAGTGACTTGTGCCAGTACAGCACTGCTTGTATCCTCTCTATAGGAGATCGTTCCACCATTTACATTGTAAAGGTCAGTCCACAGAGGAGCAATGATGTCTATTCCAGCGTTCAGATAAGGGACGTAGGCAGATAGTGGTTGAGTAAACGTCAAGTGACCATTGTTGTTCACCTAAAATTCAGATCAAATTGCTGTAGAGTTATCTGCTACCAGTCAAAAGTATCATTCCGTTTATAAAGACGTTTAAAACCATCCAGTTGTACACCTAAACAAGAGAAAACTCTCTTGACTAAAGAGAATTTGAGAAAAGATATTGATGATGTACAGTACTAAATGGAAAAACATCTTCAACCAAGAAGAAAAAGTCCAATACTTACATAGATTTGATTGTATACGCGTCCAAAGTATTTGAAAGGCTGCTGCAAGTAAATGGCTTCAGAGCTACCGTCATCCGAAATGGGGTTTACTATGTCTCCATCCCCAAACGGCAGGAAATTAGCTGGCAAAAGGAAAATCATAAGCGGCAGTGAATTGTTTAGTACTTCCAAAGAAATGTATACGCTCAAAAATGCTACTGGGTAAAAGTTTGAGGATCATGTTGCAGACAAAGAGGCAACTCTTTGGCTTACAGTATGCCGATCTATCAACGCGGAAAGACCAGCGACCTTCCACATTGATATTACTGCTGGACGAGAGTTCTGGGGCACTGGCTGCTGGAATTGTGAAAGAACTGACAGAGTCTACTGTGTCATAACCAGCCTGTAAAAGTAAAAAAGAGTATTTGAAACTGCAACCAAATCCTATTCCAAATAAACCATCTCTTGCTTATCAGTTAGGAATGAATTTGACCATAAGTCATTTCTAGTCATTCATTTCTGCTATTTGCAAAATATGGTAGGATCTTCACTCCACTCACCAGCCAAATTTGTCCTGTTTCTGCAATATCACCATAGTTGATCAGGATGAAAGAGCGTTCTCCATTGGATACTAAAACCACTTGGAAAGTGACCGACTTCAAAGATCAAACAAAAACAAACATTGAACAATTGAGAACATTCATAACTAAAAACACACATAGTGTATTCATCAAAAATCTGAGATTAGGTCTTACCCCTCCACCAGTGATGTACGGGACACTGTCCCAGGTAGCCACAAAGGCTGATGAAGCGGTAAAAGTCACGTTAGGGAAATATTGGTGAACAGCTTCAGTGACTTGTGCCAGTACAGCACTGCTTGTATCCTCTCTATAGGAGATTGTTCCACCATTTACATTGAAAAGGTCAGTCCACAGGGGAGCAATGATGTCTATTCCAGCGTTCAGATAAGGGACGTAGGCAGATAGTGGTTGAGTAAACGTCAAGTGACCATTATTGTTCACCTAAAATTCAGATCAAATTGCTGTAGAATTATCTGCTACCAGTCAAAAGTATCATTCCGGTTATAAAGACGTTTAAAAACATCCAGTTGTACACTTAAACAGGAGAAAACTCTCTTGACTAAAGAGAATTTGAGAAAAGATATTGATGATGTACAGTACTAAATGGAAAAACATCTTCAACCAAGAAGAAAACGTCCAATACTTACATAGGTTTGATTGTATACGCGTCCAAAGTATTTGAAAGGCTGCTGCAAGTAAATGGCTTCAGAGCTACCGTCATCCGAAATGGGGTTTACTATGTCTCCATCCCCAAATGGCAGGAAATTAGCTGGCAAAAGGAAAATCATAAGCGACAGTGAATTGTTTAGTACTTCCAAAGAAATGTATATGCTCAAAAATGCTACTGGGTAAAAGTTTGAGGATCATGTTGCAGACAAAGAGGCAACTCTTTGGCTTACGGTATGCCGATCTATCAACACGGAAAGACCAGCGACCTTCCACATTGATATTACTGCTGGACGAGAGTTCTGGGGCACTGGCTGCTGGAATTGTGAAAGAATTGACAGAGTCTACTGTGTCATAACCAGCCTGTAAAAGTAAAAAAGAGTATTTGAAACTGCAACCAAATCCTATTCCAAATAAACCATCTCTTGCTTATCAGTTAGGAATGAATTTGACCATAAGTCATTTCTAGTCATTCATTTCAGCTATTTGTAAAATGTGGTAGGATCTTCACTCCACTCACCAGCCAAATTTGTCCTGTTTCTGCAATATCACCATAGTTGATCAGGATGAAAGAGCGTTCTCCATTGGAGGCTAAAACCACTTGGAAAGTGACCGACTTCAAAGATCAAACAAAAACAAACATTGAACAATTGAGAACATTCATAACTAAAAACACACATAGTGTATTCATCAAAAATCTGAGATTAGGTCTTACCCCTCCACCAGTGATGTACGGGACACTGTCCCAGGTAGCCACAAAGGCTGATGAAGCGGTAAAAGGCACGTTAGGGAAATATTGGTGAACAGCTTCAGTGACTTGTGCCAGTACAGCACTGCTTGTATCCTCTCTATAGGAGATTGTTCCACCATTTACATTGAAAAGGTCAGTCCACAGGGGAGCAATGATGTCTATTCCAGCGTTCAGATAAGGGACGTAGGCAGATAGTGGTTGAGAAAACGTCAAGTGACCATTGTTGTTCACCTAAAATTCAGATCAAATTGCTGTAGAGTTATCTGCTACCAGTCAAAAGTATCATTCAGTTTACAAAGACGTTTAAAAACATCCAGTTGTACACTTAAACAGGAGAAAACTCTCTTGACTAAAGAGAATTTGAGAAAAAATATTGATGCATAATAAATTGATGATGTAATAAATGGAAAAACATCTTCAACCAAAAAGAAAAAGTTCAATGCTTACATAGATCTGATTGTATACGCGTCCAAAGTATTTGAAAGGCTGCTGCAAGAAAATGGCTTCAGAGCTTCCATCATCTGAAATGGGGTTTACTATCTCTCCTTCCCCAAACGGTAGGAAATTAGCTGGCACTTGGTAAAACATAAGCACCAGTGAATTGTTTAGTACTTCCAAAGCAATATAAGCTCAAAAATGGTACAGGATAACATTTTTAGGATCATGTTGCAGACAAACAGGCAAGTGTTTGGCTTACAGATTGGTGATCCATCAACACGGAAAGACCAGCGACCTTCCACATTGATATTACTGCTGGACGAGAGTTCTGGGGCACTGGCTGCTGGAATTGTGAAAGAATTGACAGAGTCCACTGTGTCATAACCAGCCTGTAAAAGTAAAAAAGAGTATTTGAAACTGCAACCAAATCCTATTCCAAATAAACCATCTCTTGCTTATCAGTAAGGAAAGAATTTGACCATAAGTAATTTCTAGTCATTCATTTCTGCTATTTGTAAAATGTGGTAGGATCTTCACTCCACTCACCTGCCAAATTTGCCCTGTTTCTGCAATATCACCATAGTTGATCAGGATGAAAGAGCGTTCTCCATTGGAGGCTAAAACCACTTGGAAAGTGACCGACTTCAAAGATCAAACAAAAACAAACATTGAACAATTGAGAACATTCATAACTAAAAACACAAAGAGTGTATTCATCAAAAATCAGAGATTAGGTCTTACCCCTCCACCAGTTATGTACGGGACACTGTCCCAGGTAGCCACAAAGGCCGATGAAGCGGTAAAAGGCACGTTAGGGAAATATTGGTGAACAGCTTCAGTGACTTGTGCCAGTACAGCACTGCTTGTATCCTCTCTATAGGAGATTGTTCCACCATTTACATTGAAAAGGTCAGTCCACAGGGGAGCAATGATGTCTATTCCAGCGTTCAGATAAGGGACGTAGGCAGATAGTGGTTGAGTAAACGTCAAGTGACCATTATTGTTCACCTAAAATTCAGATCAAATTGCTGTAGAATTATCTGCTACCAGTCAAAAGTATCATTCCGGTTATAAAGACGTTTAAAAACATCCAGTTGTACACTTAAACAGGAGAAAACTCTCTTGACTAAAGAGAATTTGAGAAAAGATATTGATGATGTACAGTACTAAATGGAAAAACATCTTCAACCAAGAAGAAAACGTCCAATACTTACATAGGTTTGATTGTATACGCGTCCAAAGTATTTGAAAGGCTGCTGCAAGTAAATGGCTTCAGAGCTACCGTCATCCGAAATGGGGTTTACTATGTCTCCATCCCCAAATGGCAGGAAATTAGCTGGCAAAAGGAAAATCATAAGCGACAGTGAATTGTTTAGTACTTCCAAAGAAATGTATATGCTCAAAAATGCTACTGGGTAAAAGTTTGAGGATCATGTTGCAGACAAAGAGGCAACTCTTTGGCTTACGGTATGCCGATCTATCAACACGGAAAGACCAGCGACCTTCCACATTGATATTACTGCTGGACGAGAGTTCTGGGGCACTGGCTGCTGGAATTGTGAAAGAATTGACAGAGTCTACTGTGTCATAACCAGCCTGTAAAAGTAAAAAAGAGTATTTGAAACTGCAACCAAATCCTATTCCAAATAAACCATCTCTTGCTTATCAGTTAGGAATGAATTTGACCATAAGTCATTTCTAGTCATTCATTTCAGCTATTTGTAAAATGTGGTAGGATCTTCACTCCACTCACCAGCCAAATTTGTCCTGTTTCTGCAATATCACCATAGTTGATCAGGATGAAAGAGCGTTCTCCATTGGAGGCTAAAACCACTTGGAAAGTGACCGACTTCAAAGATCAAACAAAAACAAACATTGAACAATTGAGAACATTCATAACTAAAAACACACATAGTGTATTCATCAAAAATCTGAGATTAGGTCTTACCCCTCCACCAGTGATGTACGGGACACTGTCCCAGGTAGCCACAAAGGCTGATGAAGCGGTAAAAGGCACGTTAGGGAAATATTGGTGAACAGCTTCAGTGACTTGTGCCAGTACAGCACTGCTTGTATCCTCTCTATAGGAGATTGTTCCACCATTTACATTGAAAAGGTCAGTCCACAGGGGAGCAATGATGTCTATTCCAGCGTTCAGATAAGGGACGTAGGCAGATAGTGGTTGAGAAAACGTCAAGTGACCATTGTTGTTCACCTAAAATTCAGATCAAATTGCTGTAGAGTTATCTGCTACCAGTCAAAAGTATCATTCAGTTTACAAAGACGTTTAAAAACATCCAGTTGTACACTTAAACAGGAGAAAACTCTCTTGACTAAAGAGAATTTGAGAAAAAATATTGATGCATAATAAATTGATGATGTAATAAATGGAAAAACATCTTCAACCAAAAAGAAAAAGTTCAATGCTTACATAGATCTGATTGTATACGCGTCCAAAGTATTTGAAAGGCTGCTGCAAGAAAATGGCTTCAGAGCTTCCATCATCTGAAATGGGGTTTACTATCTCTCCTTCCCCAAACGGCAGGAAATTAGCTGGCACTTGGTAAAACATAAGCACCAGTGAATTGTTTAGTACTTCCAAAGCAATATAAGCTCAAAAATGGTACAGGATAACATTTTTAGGATCATGTTGCAGACAAACAGGCAAGTGTTTGGCTTACAGTTTGGTGATCCATCAACACGGAAAGACCAGCGACCTTCCACATTGATATTACTGCTGGACGAGAGTTCTGGGGCACTGGCTGCTGGAATTGTGAAAGAATTGACAGAGTCCACTGTGTCATAACCAGCCTGTAAAAGTAAAAAAGAGTATTTGAAACTGCAACCAAATCCTATTCCAAATAAACCATCTCTTGCTTATCAGTTAGGAAAGAATTTGACCATAAGTAATTTCTAGTCATTCATTTCTGCTATTTGTAAAATGTGGTAGGATCTTCACTCCACTCACCTGCCAAATTTGTCCTGTTTCTGCAATATCACCATAGTTGATCAGGATGAAAGAGCGTTCTCCATTGGAGGCTAAAACCACTTGGAAAGTGACCGACTTCAAAGATCAAACAAAAACAAACATTGAACAATTGAGAACATTCATAACTAAAAACACAAAGAGTGTATTCATCAAAAATCAGAGATTAGGTCTTACCCCTCCACCAGTTATGTACGGGACACTGTCCCAGGTAGCCACAAAGGCCGATGAAGCGGTAAAAGGCACGTTAGGGAAATATTGGTGAACAGCTTCAGTGACTTGTGCCAGTACAGCACTGCTTGTATCCTCTCTATAGGAGATTGTTCCACCATTTACATTGAAAAGGTCAGTCCACAGGGGAGCAATGATGTCTATTCCAGCGTTCAGATAAGGGACGTAGGCAGATAGTGGTTGAGTAAACGTCAAGTGACCATTATTGTTCACCTAAAATTCAGATCAAATTGCTGTAGAATTATCTGCTACCAGTCAAAAGTATCATTCCGGTTATAAAGACGTTTAAAAACATCCAGTTGTACACTTAAACAGGAGAAAACTCTCTTGACTAAAGAGAATTTGAGAAAAGATATTGATGATGTACAGTACTAAATGGAAAAACATCTTCAACCAAGAAGAAAACGTCCAATACTTACATAGGTTTGATTGTATACGCGTCCAAAGTATTTGAAAGGCTGCTGCAAGTAAATGGCTTCAGAGCTTCCATCATCTGAAATGGGGTTTACTATGTCTCCATCCCCAAACGGCAGGAAATTAGCTGGCAAAAGGAAAATCATAAGCGACAGTGAATTGTTTAGTACTTCCAAAGAAATGTATATGCTCAAAAATGCTACTGGGTAAAAGATTGAGGATCATGTTGCAGACAAAGAGGCAACTCTTTGGCTTACGGTATGCCGATCTATCAACACGGAAAGACCAGCGACCTTCCACATTGATATTACTGCTGGACGAGAGTTCTGGGGCACTGGCTGCTGGAATTGTGAAAGAATTGACAGAGTCTACTGTGTCATAACCAGCCTGTAAAAGTAAAAAAGAGTATTTGAAACTGCAACCAAATCCTATTCCAAATAAACCATCTCTTGCTTATCAGTTAGGAATGAATTTGACCATAAGTCATTTCTAGTCATTCATTTCAGCTATTTGTAAAATGTGGTAGGATCTTCACTCCACTCACCAGCCAAATTTGTCCTGTTTCTGCAATATCACCATAGTTGATCAGGATGAAAGAGCGTTCTCCATTGGAGGCTAAAACCACTTGGAAAGTGACCGACTTCAAAGATCAAACAAAAACAAACATTGAACAATTGAGAACATTCATAACTAAAAACACACATAGTGTATTCATCAAAAATCTGAGATTAGGTCTTACCCCTCCACCAGTGATGTACGGGACACTGTCCCAGGTAGCCACAAAGGCTGATGAAGCGGTAAAAGGCACGTTAGGGAAATATTGGTGAACAGCTTCAGTGACTTGTGCCAGTACAGCACTGCTTGTATCCTCTCTATAGGAGATTGTTCCACCATTTACATTGAAAAGGTCAGTCCACAGGGGAGCAATGATGTCTATTCCAGCGTTCAGATAAGGGACGTAGGCAGATAGTGGTTGAGAAAACGTCAAGTGACCATTGTTGTTCACCTAAAATTCAGATCAAATTGCTGTAGAGTTATCTGCTACCAGTCAAAAGTATCATTCAGTTTACAAAGACGTTTAAAAACATCCAGTTGTACACTTAAACAGGAGAAAACTCTCTTGACTAAAGAGAATTTGAGAAAAAATATTGATGCATAATAAATTGATGATGTAATAAATGGAAAAACATCTTCAACCAAAAAGAAAAAGTTCAATGCTTACATAGATCTGATTGTATACGCGTCCAAAGTATTTGAAAGGCTGCTGCAAGAAAATGGCTTCAGAGCTTCCATCATCTGAAATGGGGTTTACTATCTCTCCTTCCCCAAACGGTAGGAAATTAGCTGGCACTTGGTAAAACATAAGCACCAGTGAATTGTTTAGTACTTCCAAAGCAATATAAGCTCAAAAATGGTACAGGATAACATTTTTAGGATCATGTTGCAGACAAACAGGCAAGTGTTTGGCTTACAGATTGGTGATCCATCAACACGGAAAGACCAGCGACCTTCCACATTGATATTACTGCTGGACGAGAGTTCTGGGGCACTGGCTGCTGGAATTGTGAAAGAATTGACAGAGTCCACTGTGTCATAACCAGCCTGTAAAAGTAAAAAAGAGTATTTGAAACTGCAACCAAATCCTATTCCAAATAAACCATCTCTTGCTTATCAGTAAGGAAAGAATTTGACCATAAGTAATTTCTAGTCATTCATTTCTGCTATTTGTAAAATGTGGTAGGATCTTCACTCCACTCACCTGCCAAATTTGCCCTGTTTCTGCAATATCACCATAGTTGATCAGGATGAAAGAGCGTTCTCCATTGGAGGCTAAAACCACTTGGAAAGTGACCGACTTCAAAGATCAAACAAAAACAAACATTGAACAATTGAGAACATTCATAACTAAAAACACAAAGAGTGTATTCATCAAAAATCAGAGATTAGGTCTTACCCCTCCACCAGTTATGTACGGGACACTGTCCCAGGTAGCCACAAAGGCCGATGAAGCGGTAAAAGGCACGTTAGGGAAATATTGGTGAACAGCTTCAGTGACTTGTGCCAGTACAGCACTGCTTGTATCCTCTCTATAGGAGATTGTTCCACCATTTACATTGAAAAGGTCAGTCCACAGGGGAGCAATGATGTCTATTCCAGCGTTCAGATAAGGGACGTAGGCAGATAGTGGTTGAGTAAACGTCAAGTGACCATTATTGTTCACCTAAAATTCAGATCAAATTGCTGTAGAATTATCTGCTACCAGTCAAAAGTATCATTCCGGTTATAAAGACGTTTAAAAACATCCAGTTGTACACTTAAACAGGAGAAAACTCTCTTGACTAAAGAGAATTTGAGAAAAGATATTGATGATGTACAGTACTAAATGGAAAAACATCTTCAACCAAGAAGAAAACGTCCAATACTTACATAGGTTTGATTGTATACGCGTCCAAAGTATTTGAAAGGCTGCTGCAAGTAAATGGCTTCAGAGCTACCGTCATCCGAAATGGGGTTTACTATGTCTCCATCCCCAAATGGCAGGAAATTAGCTGGCAAAAGGAAAATCATAAGCGACAGTGAATTGTTTAGTACTTCCAAAGAAATGTATATGCTCAAAAATGCTACTGGGTAAAAGTTTGAGGATCATGTTGCAGACAAAGAGGCAACTCTTTGGCTTACGGTATGCCGATCTATCAACACGGAAAGACCAGCGACCTTCCACATTGATATTACTGCTGGACGAGAGTTCTGGGGCACTGGCTGCTGGAATTGTGAAAGAATTGACAGAGTCTACTGTGTCATAACCAGCCTGTAAAAGTAAAAAAGAGTATTTGAAACTGCAACCAAATCCTATTCCAAATAAACCATCTCTTGCTTATCAGTTAGGAATGAATTTGACCATAAGTCATTTCTAGTCATTCATTTCAGCTATTTGTAAAATGTGGTAGGATCTTCACTCCACTCACCAGCCAAATTTGTCCTGTTTCTGCAATATCACCATAGTTGATCAGGATGAAAGAGCGTTCTCCATTGGAGGCTAAAACCACTTGGAAAGTGACCGACTTCAAAGATCAAACAAAAACAAACATTGAACAATTGAGAACATTCATAACTAAAAACACACATAGTGTATTCATCAAAAATCTGAGATTAGGTCTTACCCCTCCACCAGTGATGTACGGGACACTGTCCCAGGTAGCCACAAAGGCTGATGAAGCGGTAAAAGGCACGTTAGGGAAATATTGGTGAACAGCTTCAGTGACTTGTGCCAGTACAGCACTGCTTGTATCCTCTCTATAGGAGATTGTTCCACCATTTACATTGAAAAGGTCAGTCCACAGGGGAGCAATGATGTCTATTCCAGCGTTCAGATAAGGGACGTAGGCAGATAGTGGTTGAGAAAACGTCAAGTGACCATTGTTGTTCACCTAAAATTCAGATCAAATTGCTGTAGAGTTATCTGCTACCAGTCAAAAGTATCATTCAGTTTACAAAGACGTTTAAAAACATCCAGTTGTACACTTAAACAGGAGAAAACTCTCTTGACTAAAGAGAATTTGAGAAAAAATATTGATGCATAATAAATTGATGATGTAATAAATGGAAAAACATCTTCAACCAAAAAGAAAAAGTTCAATGCTTACATAGATCTGATTGTATACGCGTCCAAAGTATTTGAAAGGCTGCTGCAAGAAAATGGCTTCAGAGCTTCCATCATCTGAAATGGGGTTTACTATCTCTCCTTCCCCAAACGGCAGGAAATTAGCTGGCACTTGGTAAAACATAAGCACCAGTGAATTGTTTAGTACTTCCAAAGCAATATAAGCTCAAAAATGGTACAGGATAACATTTTTAGGATCATGTTGCAGACAAACAGGCAAGTGTTTGGCTTACAGATTGGTGATCCATCAACACGGAAAGACCAGCGACCTTCCACATTGATATTACTGCTGGACGAGAGTTCTGGGGCACTGGCTGCTGGAATTGTGAAAGAATTGACAGAGTCCACTGTGTCATAACCAGCCTGTAAAAGTAAAAAAGTGTATTTAAAACTGCAACCAAATCCCATTCCAAATAACCCATCTCTTGCTTATCAGTAAGGAAAGAATTTGATTTGACCATAAGTAATTTCTAGTCATTCATTTCTGCTATTTGTAAAATGTGGTAGGATCTTCACTCCACTCACCTGCCAAATTTGTCCTGTTTCTGCAATATCACCATAGTTGATCAGGATGAAAGAGCGTTCTCCATTGGAGGCTAAAACCACTTGGAAAGTGACCGACTTCAAAGATCAAACAAAAACAAACATTGAACAATTGAGAACATTCATAACTAAAAACACAAAGAGTGTATTCATCAAAAATCAGAGATTAGGTCTTACCCCTCCACCAGTTATGTACGGGACACTGTCCCAGGTAGCCACAAAGGCCGATGAAGCGGTAAAAGGCACGTTAGGGAAATATTGGTGAACAGCTTCAGTGACTTGTGCCAGTACAGCACTGCTTGTATCCTCTCTATAGGAGATTGTTCCACCATTTACATTGAAAAGGTCAGTCCACAGGGGAGCAATGATGTCTATTCCAGCGTTCAGATAAGGGACGTAGGCAGATAGTGGTTGAGTAAACGTCAAGTGACCATTATTGTTCACCTAAAATTCAGATCAAATTGCTGTAGAATTATCTGCTACCAGTCAAAAGTATCATTCCGGTTATAAAGACGTTTAAAAACATCCAGTTGTACACTTAAACAGGAGAAAACTCTCTTGACTAAAGAGAATTTGAGAAAAGATATTGATGATGTACAGTACTAAATGGAAAAACATCTTCAACCAAGAAGAAAACGTCCAATACTTACATAGGTTTGATTGTATACGCGTCCAAAGTATTTGAAAGGCTGCTGCAAGTAAATGGCTTCAGAGCTACCGTCATCCGAAATGGGGTTTACTATGTCTCCATCCCCAAATGGCAGGAAATTAGCTGGCAAAAGGAAAATCATAAGCGACAGTGAATTGTTTAGTACTTCCAAAGAAATGTATATGCTCAAAAATGCTACTGGGTAAAAGTTTGAGGATCATGTTGCAGACAAAGAGGCAACTCTTTGGCTTACGGTATGCCGATCTATCAACACGGAAAGACCAGCGACCTTCCACATTGATATTACTGCTGGACGAGAGTTCTGGGGCACTGGCTGCTGGAATTGTGAAAGAATTGACAGAGTCTACTGTGTCATAACCAGCCTGTAAAAGTAAAAAAGAGTATTTGAAACTGCAACCAAATCCTATTCCAAATAAACCATCTCTTGCTTATCAGTTAGGAATGAATTTGACCATAAGTCATTTCTAGTCATTCATTTCAGCTATTTGTAAAATGTGGTAGGATCTTCACTCCACTCACCAGCCAAATTTGTCCTGTTTCTGCAATATCACCATAGTTGATCAGGATGAAAGAGCGTTCTCCATTGGATACTAAAACCACTTGGAAAGTGACCGACTTCAAAGATCAAACAAAAACAAACATTGAACAATTGAGAACATTCATAACTAAAAACACACATAGTGTATTCATCAAAAATCTGAGATTAGGTCTTACCCCTCCACCAGTGATGTACGGGACACTGTCCCAGGTAGCCACAAAGGCTGATGAAGCGGTAAAAGTCACGTTAGGGAAATATTGGTGAACAGCTTCAGTGACTTGTGCCAGTACAGCACTGCTTGTATCCTCTCTATAGGAGATTGTTCCACCATTTACATTGAAAAGGTCAGTCCACAGGGGAGCAATGATGTCTATTCCAGCGTTCAGATAAGGGACGTAGGCAGATAGTGGTTGAGAAAACGTCAAGTGACCATTATTGTTCACCTAAAATTCAGATCAAATTGCTGTAGAATTATCTGCTACCAGTCAAAAGTATCATTCCGGTTATAAAGACGTTTAAAAACATCCAGTTGTACACTTAAACAGGAGAAAACTCTCTTGACTAAAGAGAATTTGAGAAAAGATATTGATGATGTACAGTACTAAATGGAAAAACATCTTCAACCAAGAAGAAAACGTCCAATACTTACATAGGTTTGATTGTATACGCGTCCAAAGTATTTGAAAGGCTGCTGCAAGTAAATGGCTTCAGAGCTACCGTCATCCGAAATGGGGTTTACTATGTCTCCATCCCCAAACGGCAGGAAATTAACTGGCAAAAGGAAAATCATAAGCGACAGTGAATTGTTTGATTCTTTTACAGGAACATAAGCTCGCAAATAGTATTCCTCTTTTTTAACATTCAGATCATCAGCTCTTGGAAAGATCTCCATGAACTGAAATCAGTGAGTCAGATAAGAGAGACAAAATGTACATAGCAGTGGGTTAAATTTGCATAAAGCGCAGGAATTGAAGATTAGATTTGTACTCGTTTTGCGGAGACACTGTTCCATTTACAGTGAGCAACGTAACTGTTTTAACCAAACGGATAACTATCTGATCATTTGAAAGACCAGGTGTAAACAGGCCCATTGGAAATCTGTCATTGAAAGTCTAATTTGAAACTGAAAACAAACAAACTAAAGGATTTTGACAAAAGTAAAACAAATTTTATGAAAAATGGCTTCATAAATAGGCCTATTTAAGGTTCTGCACTATTTCTATGTTAGCCATTATGAATATTTAAAAAAGGTGTATTTATCATATTGGGGTGGGGTTATGGCACAATGATAAACTCAGAAACTTAAAAATGGCACTAATATTTGATCCAAATTACATCAAAACTGTGATATTGTGAAATATTTGTACAATTTAAAATAAATAACGTGCATCAAATGAGCATATTAGAACGATCTTCTTCTGAGGAAAATGAAGTGTACCATGCACCATGAAGTGAAAACTCTCTACTTCAATGCATACAGTTTCCTCATGAAGGGAGCTCTTGAGTGAAGTATGGTCTCAACAACCTCAGTTGAGAGACCTGAGTATGAGTTGGGCCCCCTCAGAGGCCAAATCCACAGCTTCCATAGTTCTGGATAGAGGTGAAGGATTGTGCCCCCTGCCTGAAACAGAACGGCCCTCCTGATCGGAATCTTCAGGGGAGAGCCGTCGATGAGGGACACCATATCTGAGAACCATACTCAGGCCAGCCAGAACTGCGCTACTAGCAGTAGACCGACTCTGTCCCGGCAGACTCTCTCCAAAACCCCCTAGAGCAGAGCGACCGGGGGGAAAGTGTACAGATGTAGCCTCGGCCACGCCTGCACCATGGCATCCAGCCCCAATGGAGCCCCCGAAAGCAAACCTCAGGAACTTCCAGTGTTGTGAAAGGATGGGTACGTGAAAGTATGCATCCTTTAGATCTATAGTGACAAACCAGTCCTTGGATCTGTTTTGAGTCAAGATCTGCTTCAAAGTAAACATCCTGAACTTGAGCTTCTTGACTGAACGATTTAGATGACGTTGATCTACTACGGGACTTCATAGAAACCCCCATCCTTCTTTGGAACAATGAAGTACCCGCAGAGAGACAAATTTGCAGTTCTACCAGAAAGACTCGAGAGAATAAAAACTGTAACAATCATACATTTATTAACAGCCCAGCAAGCAATATTATGATATAAAGTTATTTGGCGTAGGCCCCGTCCGTAGCTCGCAATCCGAGGGTACGGACTCTGCATCGCATCACATTGCTGCCGAAACCTGGGAGGAAGGAGGGACACACTGTTGGAGAGCCCTCGCTGCTGAGGAGGATTGCGGTGCTGATGTGGTCGGGCAGCATGAAGGAGCGGTGACCACCAGTGACTGCCCGAGGCGGTGGTGCTGGAGCAATTTTGCAAGAGGTGGGATGGAGAGCTCACTGCCATACTCCTGGGTCGTGGAGAGGTGGCTGCTGTCTGCGAAGGGATGGAAGAATTGCCGCCATTCGCTGGAGGCCAGACTTGCTGCCGTCCGCCATGAAGGAGAGGAGCAGGCAGAGCGAGTGAACAGGGAGCTGGCTGCGGGGCCGCTGGTGCAGGTGTTAATGAGCATCACCTGCTTGCCACCACATTCTCGAGTCCCACAGAGGAGCTCCGGAAGGATAAAGGAGGATCCGACAATCTCGACACCTCAACATGGAGATTGGAGAGAAATGGAAGGCTTATGAGTGAGCAGCGTTGATGACCCATCAGGAAGTGTTCATCGAGTATACTTGAAGCAACTTGCTCTCTGCCGATCAGTCAAGACTGAGTCATGGACTCAACCAGCTCCTCCTATGCGAGGCCAAACGGAGGTGGCGGACTCACTGACAATGTCTGCCTCAATTCCTGTGACATCTAGTTCTTCAGAACTATATGCCAGTAACATGCCCACGGCCAGATCGGAAGAGGCCGCAGAACGGGCTTCCAGTACTGGCACGACAGCACTGAAGCTAGTGGGTGAAGCCCGAGAAAGGCATGTCGTCTCAAACTCCTCTGCTAGCTCCATCTGTGACCACCACGAAAGGTGCCAGGCAGGGGTCGATCGTCATCACTGTGAAGCAATCACAGTTCACTCCTACTGTTTGCCATAGTATTTTTTGATTTCGAAAGACACTTTAGTCAACGATGGCCACAGCCACCCCTTAACTTTGCCCCTTTGACACATCGTCTCTTTTATTCCTCTCTTGCATGGCAATGAAATTAATAGGTCTCTGTGAACCCTAAATTCTCAAGGAAATTCTTAGAGACATGATCTCTCAGATGTCTTTTCAATGTTAACTCTATAGATGCCTCCCGATTCTCATACTTATGCACTATTCTATGATGTTTTGTAGTATAAATAGTGCGAGTAGAGTGTTCACAGTAAAAATTCCAAATAGAAAAAGTACACTTTAAATGCAAGGATGATGCTCTTAATTAACTGAAAAACGAAGTGTGGAATATTGGACACTTCATGCACTCAACTGCTGCAGCTTTAATTACGTAGTGGACTGGTTTGATTCCAAAGAAGAAGAAGAAGAAGAAGAAGAAGAAGAAGTGATAATTTGCTTTACAAGTACCACTAATTATTATATTGTCATTACCTTGTGCCTTAGTAATTTCACCTGCAGGAGAACAGACAATTTTGTTACAGAACATTCTTATTAAAAGTACATAATGATTTTTTTTTATTCAATTTTAAAATCAAACTTCTTAACAAATGCAATTTTCTAAATTACATTATAAAGAGGATATTTTATTTTATGCATTATATTAGCCTATAATATTTTTCAACAATCTCATCATCATTAATTTTTTATTGATTTTATTATTCACCTGTGAGAATTTTAAATTAATATTTAAAAAATTACATTTTATTTATAACATTTATAAAAGTAATATTTCTGACTTACTGGAAAGAAGAAACAGCAGTGTTACAACATATAATGGGACGGGTTTCCCCATCCTTTTTGTTGTAGGTCACAAAGTGTTCTTTAAAGTAAAAAAAAAAAAAAGAAGATAAATAAAGAATCTTAAACACCCTTAACAACTGTAACACCAATATCACTATCTTTTGAGATAACTTGTAAGACATCATTAATATTGATTAAGCAGAAGGTATTGGCTCTGATTTGTGATAAGGAAATGAATCTTACCAAAATGTCCAACAAAAAACCTGATGCTTCTCTCCTGCAGTTTTTTGAACAAATGATATCCACAGTTATTGTCAGTATTTATACTGTACTATACTGTACTGCATGGGGGAGCGGGGAGAGGGTTGACATAACTTTCACATATGTAATGTTTTCAATAGAAGGAAATGTGGTGCTGGTATTTCAACAACTTTGGCATTTAAGAGATGACAGAAACCTGTCCTACTTGCCCTTCTGCATCCTTTACCTTTGTCACACAGTACTGGTCTTTGTTCAGTCTGGTCGATGCATAATTCATAACTTAACACATAAACCAAAAACTTTTAAATACTTTTTTTTGTGTGCAAAAACTCTACATTCCTGCTGAAACTAAATACTTACATTTTTAGTCATGTGCATTTTTAAGTTGAGAAATCATTGCAGGAAAGTTGATCTTGAGAAGCAGAGTTCAGAATCGATCAAATTACTAAGAGTTTATACAGTATTTTGTGTCTGTCTTAATGAGTGTCACGACCGGCTATGCAGTGCTGGGTGTGTCTCTCCCTGGCTTGGCCCGGTGTGGGTAATCAAGCCTGCATTGCCTAATGCTGATGTTCTGTGTCACTTTTAGGTGGAGCTGTTGCGGTGGGCCGTGCCGTGCTAATTGGTGGACCGATGAGAGAGTCTTTAAAATCACTGCCTTCCAGTTGGCTCGTGCTCTCTATCTGCTATTCCGGCTTGACGACGAGAGGCTGGCTTCGGTCGGCGCTCTTTGTCCATTCTCCTTTATGCTTCCCACTTCCTGACTTTAGTAAATGATTCGTTAATAAACCAACATTCTAATTAAATATTAAGTTCAGTGTGGTCTCCCCTATGTCAACTCTACATTGAGCCAAGTGGCCTTGACAATGAGGTAAATGTAAAATCATGTTCTTTAACTAATAAAGTCAATTCAAATGTGAAATGTTATTTGCCCTTGTAAAACTATTCACCCTATAATGATATGTCTCTTGAGTCACCACAATTGATTTAACCCAAAACAACAAGTTTTAATAACTTTTAAAGAAGGACTTGATTAAAACACGATTGGTGTTAAGCGCTCGATGGTGTTTTAAGCCCCCAATGGCTCCTTAGAGGCAGCTAACCCTACCCTCAACCTTAAACCTACCCATCCCCTCGCTGCCTGGAAGGCGCCGTTGGGGGCTTAAAACACCAAACACCGTGTTAAGCAGTTAAAGCATTAAGCAGTTATGTTCAAACGGCAAAAAAAAAAAAAAAAAAAAAAAGAACCAATGTTTCAGAATTTAAACAAATTCACATTTCAGGATATTGGTTTCAGAGCTAGGTGGTTAGGACATTGAGGAAATTGCAGGTAAACAGGTGCATCATACTTCAGGAAATTCTATTTGATTCTATTGAAGTTCACTTTTGAATACTTAAGTACAATTAAATGTTACATTTTACTTTCACACGTGTCTGTTTTTGGTTAGCTGCTTCAACTTTTAATTACCGTAAAACTTCAAATAATAGCCGAGTCCCAAATAGACGCCTGTCTCTTTTACACCTGGTGTGGCTACAGGTTTGGATAAATAAAGGCCGGTCTCAAATAGAGGCCCGGTCTGTTTTTTAGTTTCGGGTTGTATTTAATCTTCTAAAACCTGTCAGATCGTCTGTTTAGGCCAGTTCTATGGAGCATATTGCGCACGCAAGAGAGCCCTGCGCATCTGGATGGGAGCTGTTAGCGCAAAGCAAGGCAGACAGAGTTAGCGGAGGCCGGAGAGGGAAAAGTGGAGGAGAGCGACGAGGAGGAGGAATTCGCCAATGAACTTGTAGTTGAGGATCACGGTGATGATGATAGTGATGAATAGGGTCCTTTTGTATCACATGATTGCAGTTGTTTTACAGGGTAGCCTTCATTCTTTCTTGTTGATGTGTTTCGGGCAACTAGTTCATAGGCTCGATGGATATTACCGGTAACTTGTATTGTTCAGCCCATGGCTGTCACATCGTTTTGTTTTTTTATGCTGCCAATAATCTAAAGGCGGTCGCACACTGTACGTGAAGCGCAGCACCGCGTCGCGTCTATGACAACTCGAGGTATCGCACACCGGATGCGCACTTTGTCAGTTTATGGCCAGCAATATTGTTATGTTTAAGGATATTATGGAATTAAGATCATGTCTGTACCAGTGTTGGTCAAGTTACTTGGAAAAAGTAATTAGTTACTGATTACTGATTACTTCTCCAAGAAAGTAATCCAGTTACTTTACTGATTACTTATTTTCAAAAGTAATTAGTTACTTTACTAGTTACTTTACTAGTTACTTTTCAAAAACATGATGCACGAAATGAATACGCTATAAAGCAATAGACCTTTCTGCTTAATTCTAATTCTTTCTGCATATTCCATCATCTAAAATTGAATCAAATGAAACATTCTTTTTTAAAACTTCAGTATTTTAACTTTATGCACATTGCATCAATGACTCACTCATTAAGATGGTCGCCTGCCGCCTCCTACTGGCGGTTTATGAATATTATTTCTATGCACAAATAATATTTCTTATTTGTATATTCAAAAAATATTTAAAATAATCTCATTACATTATTTAATGCAGTTTATTTGATTGGTAACAGCCCTTTAGCATCTTATTATTCTATTGTAATTTATTGATAAAATGTAAGAATTTTACATGAAAGATGAAGCAAACGATTAGGGAAAAATGCCCTTTATAAAGGTTAAAATATCATAAATATGCCGATTTATATATGTTAAAGCTGACTGAACTGATGAGAATACTGATTTGGAATAAATTATATTTACAACACACACACAAAAAATCAATTTTTTTCTGTTCTAACAAATGTTTTTACTTCGACAAGTGAATGACCGACCGAAGGACAAATGAAAAGGCTTAAATGTGGAGCCCTGGTATATATTTTTTATTATTATTCATTTATTTACCCATAAACCTGTCTTTAAGAAGCCATAAGTTACAGTGGCAAGAATACCTTTGTAAAACCTTTGGGGGTGGTGGACAGGGTTTACATTAAGACAGGAGTTTGCCTTAATCTAGCTGATCATGCATTTCTTTTCTTTTATTCCACAGCTGATGTGTGCAGTTTTTTATTGCTTGCATTAAAATAATTTTCTCTTGTTTTGTTTTTTAATTGCAGTCTTTTTCTTCTGCCATTCATGCTTATCAGCTCCATGCAATCTTAAGCTTTTCTTGGTTCAGCTGCACACAGTCTGAAAAGGTTTTTTGGCAGTTTGCTAAAATAAAAGACCATTAAGTTCAGACCATTAAAGATCAATAAAAGACCGTTCTAAGAGCCATCGTTTAAGCTGTTGACTTTTCTACCTTGGGAAAGAACGTTAAACGAACGACTTAAAAAGGCATGACAAATCATGACATAAGACTGACATTAGCCGCTTTCCGACCAAGTAGTTACAGGAACTTAGTTCTAGGAACTGTCCACTTCCAAACAGTTCTAAGAACTACTCTCCCCCAAACTCAGTTTTGCTGTTTGCGTTCGCACTGGCCAAGTGGCCATAGGAACTGGTAGGAGGGGTAAGGGAGTGACGCAAGCACGGTGACTTTTATTTTGACGGCGCGACGGACCTTTATTTTGGCGGCGCTGAGAACGCCAGAGCAAACAATGCTCGCATTCTCTGTGTTTATTAGTTAGCGATCTGTCTAACAGTACTGTTTAATATGTTATTAGATAGAACTGTTATAGAAAGTAGACAGTATATGAAAAAAAGGTTATTAGCCTATGCCGTGTGGTTGATGTCCAGTGTTGCTAGCTGGGCAGATAAACATAATCATGTTTGGCTTGGTCCCCTCAAAGTTGCGTTGGATTTTCTCTTCAGCATAAAGGTTTGGAGACCCATCTATCACTGTTTTCCATGTTTGTATAGTTAGTTTCTGGAGTAAATATATAGGCTATAATCTGTGTGTTTACATTCTAGCTGTTTTAAAAATGGCGGGGGCTGGTGTTCCGCGTGCGTTCGGTCAATCAGCGTACACCTGACGGGTAGTTCCTATAGTGCTGGTTTAGACCTATGGTTTAGACCCTACTCTGAAGTAGGACCTAAATTAGTTCCTCCAAATGGAGTTCCTAGAACTAAAATCGTTCCTAGTTCCTGCGGTGTGAACACGCCGACATCCGGGTACTTTAGCCAATAGTTCTAGGAACTGTGAAAAGGTTCCTCCGGTCGGAAAGCGGCTAATCACTCACATCGCACCAATGCATTTATCCCTCATGAACAAATATAACGTCTGATGTTTGCACGTGCATACCAGTTTACCATTACAACATCGTTCATGAATAAACATGACGTCTGAACACGGACAAACGGTGCGTGTTGATGAGTCAAAATTCACGCATTTCGTTCAAAGACTTTTGAACGCAATCGCTTGCCATAGTGTTTACCACTGACTTCGCGGCGCTCATGTCATTGTCACTCACGAGTCACGGCTCACGTCGCGAGACAGTCTCGCAGTATAACGCAGTAACGCAGCCTGCTTACGGGGAAGTAACAGTAATCTAATTACTGTTTTTGCAATTGTAATCCCTTACTTTACTCGTTACTTGAAAAAAGGAATCGGATTACAGTAACACGTTACTGCCCATCAGTGGTCTGTACTATGTTATGATTGTACTGTACAATTAAACACAATCGTTGCTTAGTCTGCAGTCTGAATTCACTTTACCTCAGAGCGTCCGTTAACTGAATGAATTGAGAATATCACCTGAAAATCCGATAACATCAGCAATTTTCATTCAAGCAGCTTATTTCTGTAAATGAGTGTAAAACTGAATGCATATTGGAGCACAGGGTGAAGTCAGTAGATACATTAACGACGATTTGAGACAATGTACACTCATAGAGAATAATGTGTTCGAATTGTAAAGGCGTGGTGCTGTGCTTCCCATCTGGTGTGCGACGGCGACCCCCTTTAGACATACAGAAATATAGTAGGCTAATTCTTACAATAACTGATTTGTTAAACACAAACACAGATTTGGTAACCTCCTACTGTCATGCTTTCCATCTATCAGCCTATGCTATTTGGATCTTTATCTCTAGGCCTACACTCAATGAACAACATCTCAACACTAAATTAAAGGCCTGTCTCATATAGACATCTGTCTCAAATACAAGCCGGTGCAGTTCGGCGATTTTGGAAAATAAAAGCCTGGGCTCCCAGCTAACAGGGAACGTTCTCAGAACATTGGCTAACGTTCTCTGAAAGTTCTCTAAAAGTTATCAAAAACGTTCTTGTTGTAACGTTATTATAACGTTGTGCCAACGTTATATGTCATTGATAAACGTTCTAAAAACGTTAGCATTAAAACGTTATTCTTACATTGTTAGTGGAACGTTTTAAAAACGTTATTGTTAAAATATATATTAAGATAAAAGTTCTCTTAAAGTTACCAAAGTAACGTTGTGCCAACATGTCATTGATAAACGTTTTAAAAAACATTATTATGTTAAAAAATATATATTAGTCATTACAAATTAGTTATACAGCTTTTTATTCTGCAAATCAACTTCAGAAACATATCATTTGTAAATCCAGTGACACAACTAATGACACAATGCACTGACATTATTTAACTATTTCATTTAAATATTTTTTTATGGTCAGAATAAAAAATCCCAGAATATAAAATAATTATGTTCAGGAAAATAGCAGTATTCATTTAAGTTGAGTGCATTTTGCTTGTTGTATGAATTAGACACTTTTATCACAATGCTGATTAACTTAGATAAAAGTTCTCTCAAAGTTACCAAAGTAACGTTGTGCCAACATGTCATTGATAAACGTTCTAAAAACGTTAGTATCAAAACGTTATTCTTACTTGTTAGTGGAACGTTTTAAAAACGTTACTAAATTAAAACAAATAAACAACTTCAGAAACATAATTTGTATATACATTGACACAATGCACTGAAATTTTTTTGGGGGGTTAAAATATTTTTTCAAATATTATTATTAGTTTAGAAAAAAATCCCAGATATAAAATAATTATCGATTCAACAGGAAATAATTCAAAAAGTACAGTCAATTATAAATTTGGTTTTACCTCTAAAAAAAATAAAGTATAAAGTCGGCAACACCTAAGCTCCAAAATTATCAAAAATATTTATTATCAAGACAACTATCGCATAGCGGTAACGTTTCGAGCACGCAGGCTCTTCATCATACAAAAAAATAAAATAAACTTTTGCAATTACAGTCAAAGAGAAAACAGGGAATGTGTTATGATAGACTGTAGTTTTATCTGATCATTCCCCACGTCCGAACGACCTATTACCTAAGATGGGCGTGGTTTTGCAGCGCACGGCGCGACCCGTCAATCAAACACAGCGTCAGCGGGACAAGATGTCGGACAAGGAGACGACAGCTTTTAGGTAAGTTGAATTTTGCGTGTTGTATGAATCAAATACTTGTATCAGTGCTAATTAACTTAGTTTTGCAGCAGTTGCTACTGTTTTAATAAAGTTGACTAGATCAACAGTTTGCATGAACTGTCTTGAGTAACGTAAACTGCTCCCCTCAGTCCACAGAGCAGTTAACAACACTACACAAATATGTAGTTAAAACTGAAGAATAAACGCGAAATTACATTGATGTCTTTATTTAGATTCACCTTTTCCAGTGTCCTTGTTCGCCTTTTCAATATAGCTAAACTGATTTTAATTTGAACGCGTTCTTGAGATTCAAAAGTTAATCGGCTAACGTTAGCTCAATTAAGTTAGCTTAGCTATGGTCCGGGTATTTCCCCCTCCAGTTATCTGTTTCATGTGTCAAGTTCGTCATCTGAAATCTGTAACTTATTTGTAATTTTATCGTGTAAGTTGTCCACTGTGTTTGCAGTTTTACAGGTTATAACAAGCTCCTATGTGACATTTAAAAAGGAAGGATATCCCCAGGCTCCTCTTAAATTTGATATTTGGATCGAGCACTTGACAACAGTAATGGACCCTTTTCACAGACTGTAATTAACGTTACGCGTTTTAACAACCATCAGTATTGTAAATTGTGCTAATTTATAATATACAGTGTATGGAAGGCCATATTTTCAATTCCTCCAGGCAGCTATTTTTATTTATTTTTTGCTCAAATTGCGTTAAAATTTGTATTTTTGGCTTGGTGCAGCAGTTGTAGGCGCGAATTTCTATGGTAACCGGCGCCTCTGGCGTTGCAGTGATGCAGAGCCGTTAAAAGAGAGTTGCGCACAACTTTGATCTTGTGGTCACATGGTTCATGTAGCTCTCAAAAGAGAGCCTAAGTCCCCCCCCCCTCCCCCTTTCGGTGGAATACCATGGGACCTTAATTTGGAAAAATATTGTATGGTAGCCAATGGCGAGAGACAACCACTGATCTATAGATCAGTGGAGACAACAAATTATATTCACAGCAATTTTTGCTAAATATTAACGCATAATATGCATTGATTACTACGAGGACCACATTAACTGGGGCATTTTATTCTGGGGAGTGATGGAGAGACAACATTAATGTTTTTCTTGAGTTTAACCCTTGTGTTTTCCTATATGATAATTGGGTCACACTCAAGTGACCAAACACCTTAAGTGTACCTTTTCATCAATTCAATAAATGTACTATATTTTAGTTCAATAATTATTTAATATTTTAATCTTTTTGTTGCTTAATAATATTTGTGCAATAATTATGATCCATTAATGACCTTTTAAAATATTTTTGATTTAAGCAAAGTTATCATTAGATTGCAGTTTTGGGATGTGGCACGGTTCATTAATGCAATTTAAACTTTAAGAGTGCATTAAAATAGAAACAATGCAAAGTCCTTGAGCATGAAAAGCAATATAAGCTCTGGGCTTAGGGACAAGAGCAGAGAGCTAGTCTCGTATCTTCATGTGTTCTCCCAATATTCCAAAGCAGATTAAACTTTTTGTAAATTGTCAGAAAATTTAATTAGATATTGTGCATGAGCAAGTACAGCATCCCAGTGCTTTTATACTAATCTCACCACACTTTAATACAACACTGTTTTATTTTCTCCCTGCAGTATCTCCGGAGATCCTCTCAGGGTCCAGTCCAGTCCAGTCCGATGTGCCGGAAGTGGAAGCTGATGTGATTGTGGATAATGTCATTTAAAATGTTTTTTTTTTTTTTTTAGCTTGCTGATAGGTTAGGGTTAGGTAAAGAGGTTGTTTTAGTTTTGTTTCATGTTTCATTATTTTGAAGTTTAATCAGTTTGTTCTATGTTAGTCCAGGTTTATTTTCATGTTAATTTCATATTTCAATTTAACCCAAGTCGGTTTCAATTGTATCTGTATCTTGAAATAAACTACACTTTGGTTCACTTCAGCCCGTCTTCAGTGGACTACATTACACATATTATAGACATGATTCATGGGTCTTTTTGATTTTTAATTATCTTTCTAGATCTTTTGTCTTAATTTTTAAATTTGAAAGCTCTTAATAAGGTGCTTTTATAAAATGATTGTCATATATACATTATTTGCAAAAACATTGAGAATGTTTAAACAAGTGAATGGAATGTTTTAAGAACGTTTTTCATAATCTTAGAAAAACATTAAGAAAACGTTTATATAACGGGAGAATTGAACGTTCTAATAACGTTTGAATAACGTTCTTATAACCAAGCAAGAGCATTAATACAACGTTTATATAACAGGAGAATTGAACGTTCTAATAACGTTTTGAATAACGTTCTTATAACTAAGAAATAACGTTAATACAACGTCCAAAAAACTGGACGCTTTGAACGTTCCTAGAACATTCAGAAATAACGTTTTTATAACTTAATGGGAACGTTATGGAAACGTTCTTATAACCTAAGAATTGAATGTTCCAATAACGTTTGAACAACGTTCTTATAACCAAGCAAGAACGTTAATACAACATTTATATAACAGGAGAATAGAACGTTCTAATAACGTTTTGAATAACGTTCTTATAACTAAGAAATAACGTTAATACAACGTCCAAAAAACTGGACGCTTTGAACGTTCCTAGAACATTCAGAAAATAAAGTTTTTATAACTTAATGGGAACGTTATGGAAATGTTCTTATAACCTAAGAATTGAATGTTCCAATAACGTTTGAACAACGTTCTTATAACCAAGCAAGGACGTTAATACAACGTTTATATAACAGGAGAATAGAACGTTCTAATAACGTTTTGAATAACGTTCTTATAACTAAGAAATAACGTTAATACAACGTCTAAAAAACTGGACGCTTTGAACGTTTCTAGAACATTCAGAAATAACGTTTTTATAACTTAATGGGAACGTTACGGAAACGTTCTTATAACCTAAAATTGTTAGCTGGGCTATTATTTGAAGTTTTACGGTATGTTCAAGATTTTATCACAATGCATATGCTTTTACTTAAGTATAGTTTCAGTAATTTGTTACATCCCTCTACATTTAATATTGCATATTTATAGGATATATTTATCTTCTCTTAAGGGACATTTACAGAATCATGTATGTAAAACCTAAGGCTGGAATAGTTTCTAGATAATTTAAGCTGGTTTTGTGAGTTCAAAGAATGTTCTTTGATTAAGGGAATTTGGTGACCTTTTTAAGTTATGTGAGTAATGTGCAGATATATTTATGTCAGCCTTCTGAATCAGTTTACAACACTGTATAAAGAGTATATAGTCAGATTTAATTTCAGATAAGTAATTTCATGACCTTTTTGAAACACTTAAAGGAGAACTCCGGTCAATTTTAACATTGAGCTAATTTTTTTGTACATTTGGAGTGCTGTCAGTACAGAGAACAACGACAAAAATCGGTGTTGCCTACAACGTGTTATCCTCGTTTTAAAATGTGCACCCTGTTGACTTCAATGGGGCAAGTTTTAAACCTGCTTTTAGCCTCTTAACATCCTTGATGTGTCATTACAAGTGCACAGGTCATGTGAGTGATTCCTTCGGAGTGAACGCGGGTGAATCTGACTGCAGTAGATGTGAAAGAAATATATAAAAAATGATGTTTATTCAGCCAGCGCACATACCTGTATTTACATCCTGTTTTTGGTCGAAGTCCACAGTAATCGATTGTCGAGTTCACGCGCATAGGTTTAGTACCTATGATCACGCGCGTGAACGCGACAATCGACCACTGTGGACTTCGACCGAACACAGGATGTAAATACAGGTATGAGCAGGTACAGGTATGAGACCTGAGGACTGGTGTGATATGTTCATATTTTCTGGTTCTGCTCAGAATCCTGGCAGCAGCGTTCTGTTTGAGATGCAACTGTATTATGGGAAGGCCAGTGAGGAGTCCATTACAATAATCCACCCTTGTGGTGATGAAAGCATGCACAAGTTTCTCTAAGTCTTGTCTGGAAACAAAGCATCTAATTCTTGCAATATTTTTCAGATGATAGTATGCTGATTTAGTTATTGCTTTGACATGACTACTGAAACTAAGGTCTGACTCTAGTGTCACACCAAGATTCCTGACTGGTTTTTTAGTTGTTTGACCTCTAGAGTGAAGGTATGCGTTCACCTTGAGAACTTCATCTTTGTTTCCAAACGCAATGACTTCAGTTTTGTCTTTGTTTAACTGAAGAAAGTTTTGGCACATCCAACTGTTGACTTCATCAATGCATTGGCACAGGGAGTCAATGGGACTGTAGTCGTTAGGCGATAGGGCTAAGTAGATCTGTGTGTCGTCTGCATAGCTGTGGTAAGCAATTTGGTTCTTTCTCATTATTTGGCTCATTGGGAGCATATACAGGTTGAACAGGAGTGGCGCAAGAATTGAGCCTTGAGGGACTCCGCATGTCATGGATGTCCACTCAGACTTATGGTCTCCTATACTCACATAATAACCTCTCCCATCTAAGTACGACCTGAACCATTTTAGGACTATCCCAGAAAGCCCCACCCAGTTTTCCAGCCTGTCCAGAAGTATGTTATGATCGACAGTGTCAAATGCAGCACTGAGGTCGAGTAGTACCAGCACTGATAATTTGCCTGAATCAGTATTTAAGCGAATATCGTTTATTATCTTTATGAGCGCTGTCTCTGTGCTGTGGTGCGGTTGGAAAGATTGGTCTATAGTTGCTTAATATGGTCTTATCCAGATTACTCTTTTTCAGGAGGGGCTTAACAACTGCAGTTTTCAGGGAGTTTGGAAAACTCCCAGAGAGAAGTGAGGCATTTACCACTTCTAGAAGATCTGCTTCTAAACTGTTTAACACACTTTTGAAAAATGATGTGGGAAGTGTGTCAAGAGCGCAGGTTGATGTTTTAAGGTGCTGTACGGTTTCTTCCAACATTTTGCTATCAATTTCTTTGAAATCAGACATAGTAACTACTTTCTCAGGTGGTCTGATCTGTCTGACCCCAGCGCAACTCAAGGATGTGCTGATCACCTTTCTGATATAATTGATTTTCTCAGAGAAGAAAGAAGCAATCTCACTGCATTTCACTGGGAATCTGGCTTGGGGGGTTTGTCAGTCTCTCTACAGTAGCCGCAGCTGGAACCAGCTTCCAGAAGAGATCAGATGTGCTCCTACAGTAATCACATTCAAATCCAGACTCAAAACACATCTGTTTAGCTATGCATTTACAGAATGAGCACTGTGCCGCTGTTCATCCGACTGTTTGTACTGTACTGTATTTTATTTTATTTTTCTAAACTGTTTTAATTATTCTTATTTATTTTTATTATTTAAATTTCTTCTATGTAAAGCACTTTGAACTGCCATTGTGTATGAAATGTGCTATATAAATAAACTTGTCTTGCCTTGCCTTGAGTAAGGCTGGAATAGTTTCTAGATAATTTAAGCTGGTTTTGTGAGTTCAAAGAATGTTCTTTGATTAAGGGAATTTGGTGACCTTTTTAAGTTATGTGAGTAATGTGCAGATATATTTATGTCAGCCTTCTGAATCAGTTTACAACACTGTACAAAGAGTATATAGTCAGATTTAATTTCAGATAAGTAATTTCAGAAATGAGACCTTGTTTGTTTTTATTTGACTTTTATAACTTCTTGTTTTAGATATTTTTTAGTTCTAGATCAAATTGTTCTAAAAATCATGACACAGAAAGTAACTTTACAGTAATACTGCATTGATAGTTGTTCACACAATATTTGAAAAGTCTATATGTAAAAATACAATGCTGTGAAGGTCTATTTACTAATATTATATTATATACTGTATGTTTATTTTTTATTTATATATGTATATTGAGGATATTTTTTGAGCCGATTTGTTGGGAACCAAACGAGCCAGTTTACAAAATCAAACTGAATTGAACTGTAGTTCTGGGTTGATAATGCAAAAGGCACTTCTGAAGTAAAAAAACAAACTCAAAGAGACGGTTGTGAGGGACTTAACATGGAGGTAAACTAGAATACTAATGCTGTCATTTTTATTAGTCTCAGCCAACAAATTCAATACACTGACTAGACAGAGACGTAGTCAATAAGGCAGGCAGGATAAACAGAGACAAGTAATCAGTCCAACCAGGCAAACAGAGCAAAAACGGTAATCCAGTAAGGCAAGCACAATGGTCATAAAAAGAAGACAATGAACAAGCAATGAAAAACGCTCAGTAAAGCAGTAATGGACTGGCAATACTTCGCAAAGTAGTAGTGGAAATGCATGGCCATAGCCGTGTCCCAATTCAGGGGCGGTGCGGCCTGCAAAGGTTTTTAGGGTGTTTTGTTTTTAGGCAGTTGAATATAACTTTAAAAAGTCAACCATTTGAAAAACCAACAGTTTTAATATTGTTTGTTAATATTGTGACAATAAATTTTGTTAGTTTCTTTTTCCAAATAACTAATTTTTATTCAACCCCACTTCATCTCAGATGCAAATATTATACTTTTTATGAAAAACTTACTTTTTACAGATGGCTATTACATTTTGATTTAGATATTAGATAATGTTTTTAAAAAATGAGAACACCATATAATAGAAACACTAATAATATGGTATTATAAATCAGGGACAGGCAAAATCGGTCCTGGAGGGTCGCTGCAGTTTATCTCTGCAGTCATAGAACGGGTATTCATGTTAAAAATATATATGGTAAGATTTAAGAGGATATGAGTTAATTTTTTTTATTCTTCCCTCTTTCTAAAAGCATCTTGTTAATTTCACGAATATTATTAAGATTAAAGTTTATCGATATTATGTAACAATATGTAAATTGAATAACACTTTATAATAACGTTCAGTTGTAAGTCATTTATAAGTGGTTAGTTAATGATGAACTAATCATTTACAGAACATTCATAAATGATTAGCAAGTGATATCTAATATTTTATGTATGTTTTGTACATTCCGTTACAAGTCATTTACAAGTGATTAATAAATGATTAACTAATCGTTTACAAAACATGAATATGCGTTTCATAAATGTTTAATAAATAATGTTACATTTTTTGTATGTATGTAGTGTGTAGTGTAGTGTAGTGTAGTGTGTAGTGTAGTGTGTACTGCAGTGTAAGTGCTGACTGGTGAGGGTATAGACAGCTGTCTTCTGTAGTGTGTAGTGTAGTGTAGTGTGTACTGCAGTGTAAGTGCTGACTGGTGAGGGTATAGACAGCTGTCTTCTGTAGTGTGTAGTGTAGTGTAGTGTAGTGTGTAGTGTGTACTGCAGTGTAACTGCTGACTGGTGAGGGTATAGACAGCTGTCTTCTCTGAAACACATGGAGTATTTAACCACTGTGCACCTGATGTGAGCAAAACACAAAAAAAGTAACATCATTTATTAAACATTTATGAAACGCATATTCATGTTTTGTAAATGATTAGTTAATCATTAACTAATCAATTGTAAATTACTTATAACTGAATCTTAGCTCGATCAGCTCATCCTCTCTGTCTCTTTTTCTCTTGGCTGGTGCTGGCACTGCTCCTCCTCATCTTGGTCATCCACTGCTGAATTTGGCCCTGGTGTGTCCTCAGGGATTGGGGCAATTAAGACAGGGGGGTTGTTGGAATGCCTCTGTCCCAGCACCTCATCTATGAGAACAAACCACAGCCAGGTTCCCCACTTACTCCCTCACTTGTCCCAGGACACTTACAATCCTAAGTCAGAGCAAATACCCTGTTAACAACAATAACAACAAAATAAATTTCAGCAAAGGTGTGTCTATTAATTTGCTTACTTATTTTTTATTTTTTTAAGTTTTATTTATTTATTGGCCTGCAAGGGAGTGACCTTCCCTAGCAGACCCATTTTCTCTAGAATTGTCCTAAAACAAGAGAAAAAGGAAACACAATGTTATAATACACAAGAGAGCCTATTTTAAATATTACAAATGGGTCGTTGTCTTACCTCAAAGCCACGCTGGCCGAGGTTTTTTGCCCTGATAAATAAATACAAATTTTCGGCCTTCATTTTAATAAACTCAGCTGCAGAGATGGTAAAAGTACACACATCCTTCACTCAAGTAGAAGTACAGATACTCGTGTTTAAAAAGACTCTGCTAAAAGTTGAAGTACTGACTACACTTTTTAACTCAAGTTAAAGTAAAGAAGTATGGGCTCTGACATGGTCAAGTAAAAAGTAGCCATTACTACAACTTGTTTTAGTGTCACGCTGGTAACTGGACCACTTCGGTCCACTATTTGGTGCATGTTAAGTTTGTTATGCTACTTTTTTTTTTTTTATGCACAGATGCACATCAGAAGTACTTGTGTACATGTCTACTATCGCCAAATCCTGTTGAACATCGGAGAACAAAACTCAGAAAAAATAAACGACGAACTGCGAGACGAGCTACGAGACCTCGGGTTACTACGCGTGCTAGGCCCGGGGACCGCGGTATTGCTCTAAGCTGCTGGCCGGAATAGAGGGTGCCGGAAACGCTGTGCGAGGCTGCGGAAGCGGGGAAAGCGGGCCGGCATCCATACTAAGCTAAAAGATAACCCAAGCCGTCCAGCTCTACCATCCATTCTCCTCTTCAATATTCGCTCTCTTGATAATAAAATGGACTTACTTTAACTACAGTTAACTTCCCAGCGTGAAATCAGGGACTGCTGTGTTTTAATCTTCACAGAAACATGGCTCAACGACAGCATTCCGGATGCAGCCATCCAGCTAGCCGGGCTAACTGCACATCGCGCCGACAGGATAGCTGCACTGTCCGGTAAGACTCGCGTGGGTGGTCTGTGTGTTTATATAAACAATGAATGGTGCAGGAATGCCATTGTGGTTTCAAGCTACTGTTCGTCTCTGGTGGAGTTTATGACTGTGAAATGCCACCTATATTACTTGAGTTTACCACCGTGCTTATTATCGCGGTGTACATTCCACCTGGCGCTAACATTAAAGAAGCGCTAAGTGAACTCTATGGGGCTATTAGTAATCTACAGACAACGCACCCTGATGGATTTTTCATTGTCACCGGAGATTTTAGCCATGCGAATCTGAAATCACTGCTTCCAAAGTTTCATCATCATGTGGATTTCGCAAGCCGTGGGAAAAACACTTTGGCCCTTGTTTACACCAATATTCGCGGTGCTTACAAGGCTGCACCCCGCCCCCACATCGGCAGTTTGGATCACATTTCTGTTATGCTATACCCAGCATATAGACCACTTCTAAAACATGTCAAACTAGTTCTGAAACAGGTGAGAACCTGGTCTGAGGGAGCCATCTCAGCACTTCAGGACTGCTTTGAGCACACAGAATGGCATATGTTTAGAGAGGCTGCTACATATCACAACATCACAGACTTGGAGGAATATATAGCATCGGTGACTGGCTATATTAGCAAATGCATAGACGATGTGACTTCCTTCAAGACCATCATCACACGTGCAAACCAGAAACCGTGGATGACGGCTGATGTGCGATTGCTGCTGAAAACCAGAGATTCTGCCTTCAGGTCTGATGACAAGTTGGCCCTCCATACAGCAAGGGCCAATCTGTCCCGGGCCATTAGAGAGGCAAAGCGCAATTACGCAGAAAGAATCCACAGTCACTTCACAAACATCAAGGACACAAGGCGTATGTGGCAAGGCATTCAGACCATCACAGACTACAAAGCTAAACCACCTGTCTGTGTTGACGACACTTCACTCCCAAATACCCTGAATGATTTCTATGCATGATTTGAAGCACAGAACAACATTCCAGCGAGGAAGACCACTCCAACTTCTACCGATCACCCATTGCATCTATCTGTAGTAGACGTTAGGAATTCACTATCCCGAGTTAACCCACGGAAAGCTGCAGGTCCTGACAACATACCTGGCAGGGTGCTTAGAGAATGTGACACGGACATCTTCACGGACATCTTCAATATTTCCCTGAGCCAGACAGTTGTTCCTGTGGGCTTCAAGACAGCTACCATCATCCATGTGCCAAAAAAATCATCTGTGTCCTGTTTGAATGACTACCGGCCTGTTGCACTTACACCGAGAGGCTAGTCATGAAACACATAAAGAACAATCTTCCCACCACACTGGACCCATTTCAGTATGCATATCGTCCCAACCGTTCAACAGAGGACGCCATATCTGCTACCATACATCTGTCTCTGACTCATCTACATAAAATAGGTAATTATGTAAGGATGCTGTTCATAGATTTTAGTTTAGCATTCAACACAATCATTCCACAACAACTGACAACAAAGCTGAGCCTATTGGGCTTAAACACCTCCCTCTGCAACTGGATCCTGGACTTTTTGAGCAGGAGACCCCAATCTGTAAAGATCGGCAACTCCACCTCTAGCACCATCACACTGAACAACGGTTCCCCCCAGGGTTGTGTGCTCAGTCCTCTGCTGTTCACCCTGCTGACCCATGACTGTGCTGCTAAGTTTACTTCTAATCACATCCTCAAGTTTGCTGACGATACTACAGTTGTGGGTCTCATCAGCAATAACGATGAGTCAGCTTATAGGGAGGAGGTGTACCAACTCGCAGTATGGTGTAGGGACAACAATGTATCTCTTAATGTTGATAAGACTAAAGAGATGATTGTTGACTTCAGGAGAACCCAAGCGGATCACTCACCACTGCACATCAATGGAACAAGTGAGGAAAGAGTCAAAAGCTCCAAGTTTCTTGGTGTGCCCATGTCAGAGGACCTCTCTTGGACTCTTAACACCACATGCCTAGTCAAGAAGGCACAGCAGCGTGTCCACTTTCTGCGGAGGCTGAGGAGAGCCAGACTTTTCTCACCTCCTTCTATAGAGGGACAATAGAGAGCGTCCTGACCAGCTGTCTTACTGTGTGGTACTGCACAGCCTCCGACCGCAAAACTCTACAGCAGATTGTGAGGACAGCGGAAAAGATCATTGGGACCTCTTTACCTACTATAGATGCTTTATTCAACAACCGTTGCATCCGCAAAGCCATTCGTATTGTGAATGACCCCTCTCACGGCAGAAGGTATAGGAGCATCTGTGCCACCACCAGCAGACTCCTTAACAGTTTTTTCCCTGAGGCAGTCAGATTACACAACACCCGGCTGTCTCCCAATACTCATTTGGGTTAGTTGAACACCTAACCCAATAAGACTAATACCACCATACCCAGTAGGGTTCAAAACTTGGTTAGTCGAACATCTAATCCAGTAAACATTTATATAATTATACATACACTAACTCATTAAGACTCAGTACTACTGCAAATGGCAGTAAACTGCAGATTTGTAAATAGTGCTTGAAGATGAGATTTTGTGTTTAATGTTTTCAGAAAATGGAGCAAGGTTTCAGAAATTGTGTTTTAGCAATTGAGAAAAACTGTAACATGCATTCCAGAACATTTTGTGTATGATTTACTGTCTTGTGTTGTGTCTTTTAATACTATTATCTGTTGATACTATTATCTCTTTGATACTATGTATTTTATTATAGAACCATCGGTCAATGTAACCTCACTTATACCATGTTTGGTCTCTATAAAATAGTACTTTGAAGATCGAAATGATTGTGTACATGATATGCCGATAGCTGCGCAACATATTAGTATTACAAGAATCTTTCTTAGTTTCTTCATCAGAAACCAATCCAGCTGCACATGCAAATGAGCACACTTAAAACACCCCCCCCCCCCATGCATGTAACAAGATCATATGCAGATAAAAGACTAAGTTGACAAAGAACAAAACAAACAAAAAACACGTAGTTGCCATTACCTAGGCCACAGCCTCTTGTCCTTGTAAACAACTCATAATTATTGTGATGCTTTAAAAATGACGAAATTGAGGTAAGTTATACTGTAAATGTATAATTCATTTATAATAAATAAACAGAAAGAAAATTAAAGTGAAAGCATACTTTACACTTCACCTGGTTTACCCGTACACTTCACCTGCTTTACCGGTTCTACAGCATATGGAAACTACCTGACTAAACCTGTCAGTTTTCAGATGACAGCTTACAGTTTTTCTCAATTGCTCAAACACAATTTCTGAAACCTTGCTCCATTTTCTGAAAACATTAAACACAAAACTTCATCTTCAAGCACTATTTACAAAACCTCTGACTCCTCTCGCGAAATGAAACTTTCGCCTCAAAAGTTTTACCTGTGTTCAAAATCAAACACTGCTCTCAAATCATAAACAAAGTGATCAAAAGGATATACACTATCAAGCAGTCAGTAAACAATACACCAAAAAAATAGAAAACACATTGTTCAAAACATAGAGTTCTCAGGGAGAAGTACATTTTTAATCTCAAAACAAATTTCATATTTTTCCGTCATTGTCTTTTGATGAACGAAAACGCTCTATAGCTCAAAATTGATCAGAAATTACTACTCTGCTTTGCTCTTTGCAATTTTTTTGTTTTGTTCTTCCTCCTCCTTGTACTCCTATTTTTACAGTATTGTACCCTGCATCTCACAAACTTGTGACCCGTCACGGAAACCAGAGACACAAGTCGGCAGCACAACTTTCGAGCAAAATGAGAAAGAAGCGTTTTTTTTTTTCAAAATTGGTGATTATCGTTTTTTTTGCAGAATCTGTTAGTTGAGATCACGAAGAAGCCTCTCCATGTTTGAGATAGCAGTATTGGTATATTTAAAAGCGTACATTTTGAGCTTGAAATCGGCATGTTTTTCTGAGATTCTAGCACGCAGTAGGGGCGTGTCATTGTCGGTGCGTATTTCCATACTGAATAAGCCGGCTTTTGTTTCTTTTGTTATTGCCCCCGCCCTCCAAGGGAACAGCGTGGCTACTTAGGCTATTATGCAGCGCTCTGGCCGGCTCTATCTGATTTCAAAATTCAATGAAGATGGACGCCAATAACATTACGATGTCCAGCAATCGATTTAAATAGTAGGTTACATGGGGTTTAATTTGTCATTTAATGAGATGTAGCCTAATACATGTTGTCAGTGCCAATACATAGAAACAACGTGTATCTTAATGATCCAGTGGTAGTGCTTTCGCCAATGGTGTCAGAGGTTCGTGCTTTTAACCCGCCCTCGTATAGATTATTTTTTTTTCTCGTAGAGTTTTTTCTCTCATCAAAACGATTATGTTCATCAGTGGTTGTATATCAAGCAGGGACACGCAAACGTTTGCATTATGTTTTGTGGTTTCACCAGAACGAATAGAGAGTATCCGCAACGCAACGGATTGCACACTGTAGCACACTGTATCCGCGCCACTGATCGCAGCAGCAACGAGCACTTTTCAGCGCTAGTCTCTTATTTAAAAAACGAACGAAATGAATGCTCTGCCAGTTAACTGGAGATGTTTTATTTATTTGTAGAATTGGTACATTCGTGCCGCGAGATGTTTTAAAAAGTGGTGGGGACAATATCGACCCTGGCAAAAAGTGGTGGGAACATGTCCCATCCGCAAATTACGCCTATGCCTATTTCCATAGTTTATTGCTTATTATTTATCATTAGCAAAAGTTTGTTTCATGTTGCACAAGTACACCGAAGAAAATTCTGTGAAACCTTTCATTGACAATGGCAATAAAATCTATTCTGATTCTGATTCATACTTGGATTCATACTCATACTATATATATATATATATATATATATATATATATATATATATATATATATATATATAGCCTATATCACATAGCACATCCTGTTTTTGATTTGAACATTGTCTAGAGTTTATCTTATTTTTTATTCAGTGTACATAAGAGTTGCCTATACAGTTTTATCGGTAGATGCTAAGAGACATTTATGTATATATTACCTGTTTGCAAATTTTTTATTTTTTTTTGATGGCACATTTTCCTGACCTTTTTGCTTTACAGCTTTACAGGGGGGAGCTTTACAGGGGGTATGGCTTATCTAAATGATATGTAAATGAGCCCTATTGTCACTCCCAGCAGGAGAGAGAGGTGAGAACTGCACAATCTTTAGAGGCTGTTTTCTTCCCTTAGAGCTTTTTTGAGTGCCTACCTTCAAATGGCCACAACTTCTCCAAATATTATCAGATTTCCATGTGTTACACATCGTTGGAAAGCTTGGAGACTACACTTTCAGAATCTGTGAATAACTCAAAATGCCCCAGAACCGATTTGTGTCCCTACTTTCCGTGATCGGTCACACTTGTCCTTTGTCTCTGTGATACTGTAATTCTTGTTGTTTGTTGATATGAACCTGCAACCAGTCAAAATCTATTGAGCAGTCAGTAGTTAACAAATGGAAAGCACAATGTTCAGGGTCATACAATTTGTTCATTGTACAGTGTACAATACTACCAGGGACAAAAATCAAAGGAGTAAACGTGATCACTGTGCTTCTTCTTGTCTTTGGGCATCGTTTGAAACAGGTTAAATCAGTTTTGAGTGGGCATCGTTTGAAACAGGTTAAATCAGTTTTGAGTGATTGTGTTCAATCAATGACGTGTGTTCTCTATTTGTATTTGATTGTTGCCACTTGTGTTTACCAGTATGGATAACATGTGCATTAGAGTGCTGAATGTGTTTTGCGAATGAGAATGTGTTTAGAGTTTTGCTGAAAAGTCTAAGTGAGATCTGCAAATTGTGTTTTACCATGTGAAATGGTTTAAGGTTTAAGAAAATGGTTTAAGAAATTATTAAGAATATACATTTTCATATAAAAAAAAGAAAAAGTATTTATTTAAATCAGTACTGCTCAAATTGGCGACTTAACTGAGAACAGAGACATTCCAGACACAAGCCTATTCACTGGCCTAAAGAATTTGTCCTAAAGACTGAATATTAAAGGTGCTCTAAGCGATGTCGGGAGACGTAACTTCTTGTTGACGTTTGAATTGTTGTCAAACAAAACGGAGGCTAGCTAGACCCTCCCTCCTCCTCATCCCGTCTCCTCCCTCCTCCCCTCCCTTCCGGCATAAAGGAAAGTCAAAGTAGTCACTACAAACAAAGTTGAGTTTTACTGATACTTCATTCAATGTGTAATGTCGCCAAGTTAGATAAATGCTTTTATATATTGCAGAACAGAATGCAGAAAAAGAGAAACATTATCTTAAAATCGTTTCCCCACCTGAGGTTATAACTATAGCTCCCATACAAGGACGCAATAATAGCAAGATAACGTTAGCTTAGCGTTTCCCAGTGAGCATAAACAACGGCGGCGTCGTAAACAAATTTAGCCAAAGTTGTCAATAGCCTATAAATGAACATTCAAATTCATAACAAACAGTGGGTGAAAACAATCATTCACACAAATTGTCGTCCTACTGTGAATTTGCTTGATCATTTACAATAGAGATTGATCGCTAGCTGCTAGAAACATATATGTTGTATTCACCAAAGTTAACGAAGACTGCATTCTAGCTAATTACATTCTTGTGTTGGTTTGGCGAACATGAACATCAATTTAGAAAGAAAAAATGGATTTACCCACCTGTTCAGCAAAAACAGAGGAACCTGAATGTCGGATTGGAAGCCCTTCTGCCGGCGGAGTTCTTGCCACCTTTCGAAGGTTTTTCCGATGTAAATTCGGGACTTCGCGCGTTCCGTATCCTTGTCCCTCTTCTTTGCAATTTGTTCATCGGAACGTCGTCTCTTTGATCATGTGTCAGCTATAATTCAAACTTCCCTCTTCATGCTTCTCTCTCCTCCACACCCCCTTCATGTGTACGCGCACTAACCCCACCCTCAGATACTTCTTGTCGGTGATTGGCAGGAACACTGTTTGTTGTGTTTTGTGGTGCGGGTGAGCCCAGTTTGTTTTTGTTGCCGTTTGTGGAACCTGTGGTGTCTAGAGAGACCGCGTTTTTTTACAGTGTGTTCAGGGGACAGGCAACTAGCGGATAGCAAGGAGAGGTTCGCTGTATGTGACAAAAAAATGTTTTGGCCTTAAAAACGTGTGACATCGCTTAGAGCAGTGATTCTCAACCGGTGGGCCGCGGCCCTCTGGTGGGCCTCGGAGCGTCATCTGGTGGGCCGTGTAGGCAGTGGTAGACTACCCCCAAATTATTTTTTTTTTTTATTTTTTTATTTACAAATCTTGTTATTTTCTAATTATCTAATTGTTCTTATGAATTTATATGATCAAAAACACTCAAGTCAAGTCAAAATGCATTATCTAAAAGCAAATTTAGGTTTAAATATCACAACACCAATCATGTCAGATCGGATCAGACGCAGTAACATTACGTTACTGTAATATCGTTAATCGTTTTCTGAAAAGAAAAGCAGATGTGGGAGACAGACCTGTGCAGGGAAAAGCTTCGAAGTGTGTGGTGAGAAAATACGACGCTGAATACATTAAATTTGGTTTTATAAGGGCAGGTACTGAGGGAGTCGCACACGGACGAGAAGCGCAGCGCTGCGTCTACAACTCGAGGTATCGAACACGCGCACTTTCTCAGTTTATGGCCAGCAATATTGTTATGTTTAAGGACATTACGAAATTAAGATAATGTCTGTACTATGTTATGATTGCAATTCAGTTTTCAATTACAATTAAATACAATCGTTGCTGAGTCTGCAGTCTGAACACTTTACCTCAGGACGTACATTAACTGAATTAATTGAGAATCTCACCTGAAAATCCGGTCATTTTCATCCACGCAGCTGATTTCTGTAAATTTGAATATAAAACTAAATGTATCTTGCAGCACATGGTGAAGTCAGTATAGGCTACATTAATGACGCTTTACAAATATAATGTAGTAAATTTAATATAAAACTATGTAAATGGCGCTCAGTGGCGCGACAGGTTTTTGAACAGAATATTGAGGCATAGCTGGCGCTGCGGACAGACGCCGCCGGTGTGTACACTCATAGAAAATAATGTGTTCGAATTTTAAAGACGTGCCGCTGCGCTTCTCGTCCGGTGCGCGACCCCCTTAAGTCGAAGGCGCGTGTGGAGAAATGTTGTTGAATGTGGATTCAGGTGTTGAATGTGGAGAAATGTTGTCAAACGAGGCGCTAAAACCAAAGCTTCAGAGACATTTGAACAAAACTGGGCTGTTTAATATTGTTTTAAACAGTCAAGTTCATATCACTAACTGTATTTGATAAATTACACTTACAGTATAGGCTATGTAAATTGGGGTGAATGAACTTTGTTGAACATTTCGTATCTATACCACGAATGTTAGGCCTATTTCTCGTGCCATTTAAATGGCAAAATATTTTGGCGTGCATATGATATGCAGTTTTCGCGTGCATATGATACGCACTGTATGGCGTGTAATACGCACGCACTTCCCACCCCTAATCCTAATTATATGCACGCAAAAAAAACAAAAACAAAAAACATTTTTGGCGTATAAATGGCACGAGAAATAACATTTGTGTTATAGTGATCGTGTTGCAGCGAATAGAGAGAATCCCCTCTTGTGTGTCTGACCTGTTGTTACAGGTATGTTAGCCTGTTATTGTTACAGGAATGGTTACTGAGTAAACCTGCAAAGTCTTTTTGATACAAGGACAGTTTTCATCTATATAGCTGACTCTGCTACAGTGGCATAACAGATTAACAGCAGAGTATATCATTGTACTTTTAGAATTTTCTGTTATTCTGTGTTCATACTATCATATGTGGAAAGGTGGTCCTCGGAATGTTTTTAAACACTCATTGGTGGGCCATGAGTTGCAAAAGGTTGAGAACCCCTGGCTTAGAGCACCTTTAATGTGTGTACCATCAGCACTAGCAACATGTGGCAACATCCTTAGCCCCTCCAAAAACAGGGGAATAATGGACAAAGGATACACTACATAACGTCTTGGTTACGTATGTAACCCTCGTTTCCCTGAAGGAGGGAACGGAGACGTAATCAGATGTACCGTACTGATTGGGATCACGCTTAGGGAGCCTGTCATCTTCGAGTATTGAAAAAACCTTGTAGAGGGTGACGGAACTGAAAGGGAACTATGAGAGCCTTCTTTAAAGCCTCAGGTTATTGTGGGTGCGAGACAGTGATTGATTGAGTGTGTGTGTGTGTGTGTGTGTGTGTGTGTGTGCGTGTTCATTTCTGAATGTGAATTCAGGCATAAACTGTCATACACACCCTTGTCAAGTCTTTGTTTAGCCTGAGAAGCAGTTCTTGGAAACCACATGTGCCCTTTTTAAAAATCAGTCAAACCAGTCTCTAACTATGAAAACAAAATGTCCATGAAAAGGTTAAGTGCTGGTTTTCTATTAGAAAATCCAAGCTGTTAGAAAACAGCACAAAATGTAACAATTTATTTACACACTGAAAAACGTTTTAAGTAAATTAAACATTTTATGCATATACTTTTTAAATGTTTCTTTGTGTATAAACTGACACATTTGCCTGCTTATCAACTTGTTTTATTAGTGGCCAAGCACTGAAGTTGCGGAGGCACCTATTGTATCCGTTCCCGTTCTTATTATTAGGGGCCAAGCACAGAAGGTGCAGAGGCACCTTTGGTATCCGTTCCCGTTCTTATTAGGGGCCAAGCACCTATTGTATCTGTTGGCGTTCTTATTATTAGGGGCCAAGCACCGAAGGTGCGGAGGCACCTATTGTATCCGTTCCCGTTTTTATTATTAGGGGCCAAGCACCAAAGGTTCGGAGGCACCTATTGTATCTGTTGGCATTCTTATTATTATTCTTCCTTCTTCTTCTTCTTCTTCTTCTTCTTCTTTTTCTTCTTCTTCTTTCGCTCTGGAAGTCTATGGCAGCCCATAGAACCGCTTGCAGGAAAGTTATGAAATTTGGCACACTGATAGAGGACAGTCTGATCTGTCAACATGGCAAATTTGGAGTCTCTAACTCAATCCCTCTAGCGCCACCAACTGTCCAAAGTTGTACTCATGTTTATGCTAATAACTTTTGAACCATAAGGGCTACAAACAAAATTCTCTGTCATGAAATGTCATTTTGAATTCTCTGAAACACCTACTTTTTCGAACTCCTCCTAGGCTGTTGCTCTGATTTTCACTAAAATTGAATCAGATCATCTTCAGACCAGACTATGCTGGCAAAAAGTTATCAAAAGCTTTTTGATAAACCTAACCGTTATCAAATTACACGCAAATGAAATTGACGTAGAGCACCCCAAATTGGACACAAGGCTGTATCTCCGCAACGCTTTATCGTATTCAGATCAAACTTGGTATATGTCATCACAAGCATGACCTGAGGCAACATGCTGCGTTTCGGTGCAGCGCCACCTACTGGTCCGGAGATTTAAAAAATGACTATTTTTGCTTATAACTTCTGAACGATTTGTCCAAAAATCTTAAAAGAGGTCTCATTAGATTCAGGCCATCATGTCGATTTTACTGATATCCAATTTTGCCATATCAACCATTTTAGGCGTCAGCCATTTTGAATTTTGTACCAAAATGCTGTATTTTATGAACGCATGAACGGATTGTTACGAAACTTGGTATGGGTCATCAGCAAGTTTTGGACCAGCGCCACCTAGTGGTAAATAATTTTAAAATTAAGAAACCCCTAGAAAACAGTAAAAAATAAATAAAAAAACAGGAACATTGTGTCTACATGTGATTTATTTTAAATTGGATTTTCATTTGTGACGTGCTGTCTTTGCATTTGAACATTGCACATTTTAAACAGGACACGCATTAGCTGAATAAACGTTAGCTAATACAAACGTATTTATAGAAAACAGTTGACAATGAATAGACAGGAAAACGAATCACTTGTTCTAAAAAGAATATCAAGTAGCCTATAAGTTCGAATAAGACGAATCCGACATATAATGAGGGCAGCGTTAACGGTAAAGCGTCCGTCATTTAACGAATTTATAAAACACGAATGGATAATAAAAAATGCTTTCTGACATTTTGACTGAAAAACACAAGCAAGAACAAAATTTAAACTTAGCCTGTCAATTTTCATTTTACAATTATCTTCTCTCTCTGTGTGCGCACGTCCGTGTTTGTAAGAGAGAGCTCGCGCAGCACTGATACAACGGTAGCCTACTTTGTAATCCATAAGTAACTAACGCGCTAGTTTTCATACAAAATAAATATGTAACATAAATAGGTACTTTAGTTATTATTAACACAATAACGTAACACATGCAGGCTACGTTTCTCAACACTGAGAATGAATAAATAAACACCTGTTTCTCCAGATTCGCACTTATCAGTCATCCACAAATCACAGCACTTTCATAATCACCGAGCCATATCGATTTCAATTTTATTTAGATTTATTGTTCAGCATTACTTGAATATTTTATAATTTGCATGGCTGAATGATGTCTTCCTCTCATCTGAGTAACCATTAATGAATGACGGAGTATTTTAAGATAATCCATGCAATCACTCCCGTGTGATAATCGAATACAGATTAAGATAACTCAATACAATATTTCAAATTTCCACATCCACCCCAGGCCGTTTACCTTCAGGAGTTAGAAGTACCGTGACTACTGGACTGTCCTCTAAAATCAGCCAGACGGCGGGAGTGGAAGAGGGATCGAGCAGGATTCTTTATTGGTGTCGATTTTAAGTCTCTTTTTAATGATTACGAAACTCAGTATGTGCCATCAGCACCATGCCCTGAAGGTGCTGAAAAGATTTCAAGACAGCGCCACCTTTTGGTCAAAAGTTATAATGGAATTTCCAAAAATGCTAATAAATTTGAAATAAATTAGCCTATTGCAATGACACTGGTCTTAATAGATCTCTTGGGTCACGCCGAGAATGAAGATACCAAGTTTGCCATAGTTGCCCAAACTTCCTGTCCGCCATCTTGATTTTCATTCAATACCTACTTTTTCTAACTCCTCCTAGAACGATTGTCCAATTTTCACCAAAATTGAATCGTATCATCTCCAGACCATGCCAACTAAAATTTATGGATTTCGTGTTGATAGATAAAACCGTTTTCGTATACCGCAGCAGCAAATTTGAGGTATTATGCCAAAATGACTATTCTGGCTTTATATCTGCAATGACTTGACATATTGACACCATACTTTGTATGTGTCATTGTCACTTCACTCTGACCACATCACATCAATTCTGTAATTGTGCCACCTATTGGTCGAAAGTGATAATCCATTAAATCATATTTTTAGTTACTGTATGTGATTTTTGCCTAAATTCATCTTTAAATGTCTTTAATTGGTCCTTGTTGCAGTTGGTCTGACACTCCCAGCCATGTTGGCATATCTTGTCGTCTGCTTGCGCTTGGCCCCGATAATTGCTGCTTGCAGCTATATTATTATATTTATATTTATTTAAACCTGGGAATATTTGTGTTAACCAGCTTCCTCAAAATAAACCTTAGAATAGTGTTGTCAAAGGTACCGGACTTTAAAAATGTGACGATACCAGCATTTCCCCCTAGCATTTTGAGCGCTGTTGAGTGGATTCTTAACCCTCTGGGGTCTGAGGCGTTTTCTGGGTCCTGGAGGTGTTCTGACATGATCTGACATTTGTGCTTATTTCTGTTACTTGTAACATTTTCATTGCTAAAGTCTGATTACACTGTATACAGCACAAACTCTGCTACAATAAAATATGAGCAGCATGTATATAAAAGTTTGTAGTTTTGAGAAAATGACATTTATGCGTGGTTTGTGAAAAAACAAAACATTTTAGTCACTGAAATAAGGCCATAAAACCTATACTGATTATTTGTTCTCAAGACTTTTGAAAACTGAATCACGTAGCCTAAAATATTTGCTATGTGAAAATCATCCTGCCCACTCATTCACATACATTTAAAATTTTATTTAAAATTTGTAAGAAATGTTTTGTGTAAGAAAGCTGTATGTGGGGAGGGTGTGAATCATCATGAATATTGTTTCACACCTGGGAAGACAAAGACCGTCCCCTAATGGCCCTATCAGGTGGGACTTGAACAAAGAATGTGGAGAGATTAAAAGAATGGCTTTTTGATTGTTTGGATTTATTTACAACACAACATAATCCAAAGATACATAATGAAGGACAAAAAGGCACATTATTGACACACACTAATCTAAACAGAGAGGCATGAACAGTCACACACCTTTGTGCCATTCCTGAAACAGTTCCTGTTCAACATACCTGTCATTTCCAAGGTGTTTTCTTTTTCATTTTTACCATGTTCATGTAAACAGTGTGAATGTTTACGTCAGCAGGACTCATCAGTGGTATCTGGTCCCTGTAAAAAACAACAACAAAACAACTGTGAACATGCTGATACCAGGAGAAACTAGGACTGCATGATTTGGGGAAAAAATCTAATTGTGATGTTTCTGGTTAAAATTGTGCTACCTCGAGGAGCCATGAAGTAGCGTCGCTGGGAACAGGGAAATCTGTTTATAATGCCTTATTTTATTAATTGAAATATTGATATTTGGTGCCAGCGTATGGATTCTCATATCACACAGAGTAGGACAATGATATATCGCCCTATTGATATTTTGTCCCACCCCTTGTGTTAAGCCTTAATGACAAGTGGCCTACTGCAGAGAAGGACTTTATTGCCTCCACTGTGTCAGCGGGGCAGTTGAGGTAGGTCTCCAGCTGACTGGTGTCATCTTGGGAACTGAACTTTTTTTATCGCTGAAAAAGTCTTCATCTTCTGAGGAATGTGAGGCCTTACCTTTATACACTTACATTTGTTGTTTCAAGTGGCTTTTGATACAGTCAAGACCAATGGAATACAAAACCAAACAAGGATTTTTTTCAATGTAAAATTATTTTTTGGGTGAATTTGTCCTCTATTATCTTCAGTAGTAAAGCATAAAGCAAACTGCAAAACTGACCAAGTTTTAGCACACATTCGTCACTTGTCCAGCATGTCTTGAATTTGGGAAGTAGAATTGCAGCAGTGATTAGCTCTGGATCAACAAGCATCTGACCAAAACTTTGTTCAATTTTTGCTAGAAGAGCATCCACCAAAGACCCACAGTACCTGGAGGAAATGTGAATGTGGTGAAGCTTTCCCTTTTAGAAGTGTTACTGTAGGTACCATCACTCCTATTTGCATAGTGGTCTCTTCCTAAAAACATCAAGTGCTTTTTGCAAATGGGCTCATTGTCTTTGCATATTCTTCCAGAAATAGAAGCTCAGCAGGAGTGAAGCAGTCAAAACACACACAAAAAAAACAAAAAACAGTCATGTGTTGTTGCAAGTAAAGTGAAACCACAGTACAGATTTTGTTTTGTAATGTTAATGAGCAGTTCTACATTATTTATACTGTCTGTATGTGTGAGAGATTAATGTATATATCATATATACTCTAAAAACTTTACATACACAGTAGAAATTTATTAAAATCAGTTTGAATCCATCCAAAACAGCCAAAGATGTACAGTATTAATAAATAATATAGATTCATATTGCAATCAAAAGGCTAAGTTCTGAAAATTAAGTGGTACTTGCATGGGAATTTTTAATGCTGCAGACACCAGGTTGAAAAGGTGGCAGGCACAGCGATTGTGTAAACAGTGTTGTGTTTTGTAGTATGGAGCACAAGACCAGAGTAATTCCTTCGAGGCTTTTATTCAACACATGTCTTCTCGAACAGATAACTTAACTTCTTTTCTTCTTCAGCAGTACCTCAACACTTAAGCATTACACTGCCACCTTGTGGTTAACTATGAACACCACATTTCCCCTCTTACTTGAAAGATTCTTCATATCACAGATTAGTGTTCAGAACAAAGTTCCTCTTTTAAGGTAACAAAATTACGTAACATTACTGTGTACTGTTACTAACCTTACAACAATTTAACCAATGTAACTGACATTGTTTTACTAATTCTAATGCACAGTTTTATGTATTTCAGCAAGTATAACTGTACACAAGCTCACAACATAACCAAGACAAGATGCATGTTTTTTCTTTTTTTTCCATGCGTGTACAATTTCACTTCACTGTAAATCATATTCCTTCAACCACGCTGGCGTTCTACACACTCTACTACTCTTCCTAAGATTAAATGTCACTGGTGGCTGCAAGTTCTCATTCTGAGTGGTAACAGGGCCTGTAAAGCGAGTTAGTTTGGAAACATTCCATTTCTTTTTGTCACTTAGCACAAAGGTACTCTTTCCGATTTGTTGCTCAATGTTCAGGGGTGGTGAGAACTGAGAAACACCCTTCCTCACATGCCCAGGTTGTTTCACTCTCATCTGGTCTCCTGGTTTGAAAGTGTGGTACTTTGCATCACGTGTTTTGTCAGTGTACTTTTTACTCTTGAGCTGTTTGTTACTCACAGTCTCTTTCACTCGAGCACATTTGTCACTTTTGGGGCCAACAGGAAAAACATTCAGCTTTGTACGCATTTTGCGATGATGAAGAAGCTCAGAAGGTGAAACGACTGTAGTACTGTGAGGGGTAGCTCTGTAACTTTGCAAGAACTCAGTCACTGCATGTTTCCATGGTTTCCCCATCTGTTCTGCTGAAAGGATGCATTCTTTCAAGACTCTATTCCACCGCTCCACAGTGCCATTGCATTGTGGATAATACACGCTACTACGCATGTGACTTATTCCTCTCTCCTTTAAGAATGCTGCAAACACACTGGAGAGGAATTGAGGCCCGTTGTCAGTCACAATACACTGTGGATTTCCCTCTCTACTGAAAACTGATGGAGGAATGATGTGACCACCTCAGCAGTGACATTTGGAGAAAACGCTACCTCAGGCCACTTACTATGATAATCCACCAGACAAATGGCAAAAAGGCAGTCAGAAGGTCCTCTCTCAAAAGGTCCAACGATATCGATCGCTAGTTTCTGCCATGGTTCAGACGGCAGGCTGACAGGCTGAAGAGGAGCCGGTGCTGTTTTGGCCGATTTGTCATTTAGTTGGCATGTTAAGCAGGAAGAAACAGCCGACTGCACTTGAGCATCCATCTGAGGCCACCAGAATAATTCACGCAGCCTTTGTTTCATTTGGACAATTCCTTGGTGTGTCTCATGTCCCAGGCTTATAATCTTACAGCGCAACGTAGAAGGAACAAGAACACGATGTTCACCTCTCCTCACTAGCACACCATCCACACACAGTTCATCACAAATCCAAAAGAAGGGCACCAGAACAGGATCCAGGTCACAGGATTTTTTTGGCCAGCCCTGCCCGATTCGCAAGCGCAGCTGGGTTAACTCTGGACAGGCTTCCGAAGCAGCTATGAAATCCTCAACAGACAATGTAGGCAGCACAGTAACGAAAGCAACCATTTCTGGTTCCACACCACTATCATTTCCTGTCGGTAATGGCAGCCTGGATAAACAATTTGCAGCACAATTAAGACGTCCAGGTCGGTAGATGACATCATATGTGTAGCAAAGCAAGCGTGCCGACCACCGAGCGACCCGCATACCGGCCCGGCCAATGCCTTTGGTTGCCAATAGTGTAGTGAGCGCACAATGATCAGTTCTGAGTGTAAAGTGTCGACCCCACAAATACGGCCGCCACTTTTCTACGGCCCAGACACAAGCCAACGCCTCCTTCTCGACCGTAGAGTATTTCCTTTCGGCTGCAGTAAGGGTTCTAGAAGCAAACGCTACAGTTCTTTCAACACGGTCTGGGTGTATTTGTGTCAAACCCCCCCCCCAGTCCATAGTCAGAAGCGTCAGTCGACACTATAGTGGGAAGGGAAGGGTCAAACAATGCAAGCGCTTGCCTTCCAGAAAGCAGTTCTTTCAGCTCTTTTTTAAGCTGTGTTCAGCAGACACAGTCCATTCAAGCTTAGTAGCTGACGCGTCTCTAAGTAATGCACGCAACGGCTCAGCAACAGAAGCAAAGTTCGGCAAGAACTTGCTGTACCACGAAATCAGTCCCAGAAATGAGCCTAAGGAATCAACATCATGCGGCGCAGGAGCCTCAATGATCGCAGACTTGTGTTCCTCATCTGGGAAAATTCCATGTTTGGAAACAACATGTCCAAGGACTTTTAAGTATGACTGGCTGAACGTACATTTGTCCCAGTTCAGTTGTAGTCCTGCATCTGACATGCGCTGCATGACTGAGCATAGCGTCGCATCGTGACTTTCCTGGGTGGCACCATACACTATAATATCATCCAGGTAGTTCCTTATCCCACGTATGCCTTTCAGGACAGTTTCCATCATCTTTTGAAATGCAGATGGCGTGGAAGCAAGGCCGTACGGAACCCGGCAGTATCTGAAGAGACCATCATGCGTAATAAAAGCTGTGATGTCCCGGCACTCCTCGTGTAAGGTAAGCTAATGGTAAGCAGCCGCTAAGTCAATTGTGCCTCTTAGTTCACTCAAAAGTTCATCCATATGCGGCAGAGGATGAGTCCAGTTCTGCAGAAACAGCTTGTTGAACAGAGAATGGAAGTAAACGAAACTTCTGCCGAACTGGAGTAGCATCAGGTTTGACTGTAGGCTCATGAACAAAGCCTTTCACGCACCCCACAGAAGTATCTGGAGCAGGAATAGTTTCACCAATGACTGCATGTAGTTCGTCAGGTGCAGTAACAGAACCAAAGTGAAAAGAACAGTTCAAGGCTCGAATTAAGTCCATGCCCATCAAAGCAGAGCCACCTTTCACAACGTAAAAACAAGCAGTGGTTACCTTTTCATTCAGTGAAATGTCCGTATGTAAACATCCTAGTACTGGAATATCTTCTTTCAAGTACGTGACCAGTTTCACTTTATGAGCGGTAAGAGAATAATCCGAAACGTGTCGTTTGTACACAGCCATAGGCAGAATTGACACTGAATTAAGAGCCCGTGTCCACGACTAATTCAGTCTCAACAGAAGCACCATTTGGTGTTGTAACATGAACATTGCATAAAAGTTTGTCTGCAGAAGTATTCACAGTATCCATCAAAAGAACAACCACATCAGGGACCACTTCCCGAACATCCTTAGAAGAACGGAAAACTTTAGAAAAATGTCCGGTCTTACCACAAGTACAGCATTTGGCTCGAGCGGCTGGGCAATCGGCAGTGTTAGCCAGATGATTTGTAGCTCCGCAATGGTAACACCCGCCGTGTAGTATCAGCCACAGATTTTGCTCCGTTAAAATGTTCAGCACGCTTCTTCCGATGAAAGGCTTTAGAAGCCACAGCATGAACTGAACTTTGTGCCGTGAGCATGTCCGAATTCGAGAGCGCTTGTTCCACCTGACACGCATTAACAATAGCGGTGTCCAGGGTCAGTGATGGTTCCAGCAGGAGTCTGTCTCGCACTGCTGGGGAATACGATCGTTTCGACCAGCTGATCGCGCAGCATTTCACTCTCCATATCAGCATAAGCACATGATGAAGATAATTCCCGCAAAGCAGACAGGAACTGTGAAATGGTCTCGTCAGCACATTGAGAACGCTGGCGAAAGCGATGTCGAGCGACCACAACATTCACCTTTCGAACAAAATGATCCTCCAACACTGTCATTGCCTCTTCAAATGTAGTTCCAGTATTAGGCAACGTGTAAAACAGCTTCTGGCCTTCAGTACCCAAGCTGTGTAGTAGAATAGCACATTTCCTGGCATCAGGCCATGAGTCTCCTGTAGCATTAATAGCAAGCAAGTAATTCTCTAACTTTTTCCGCCAGGTAACAAAAGGAATCACAGGCTCTCCACTGAATGGCAGAAAAGATGCAGGCGTAGGTACGGAAACCATCGTCGCCAATTTGTTGTGTTTTGTAGTACTGAGCACAAGACCAGAGTAATTCCTTCGAGGCTTTTATTCAACACATGTCAAACATGTCTTCTCGAACAGACCACTTAACTTCTTTTCTTCCTCAGCAGTACCTCAACACTTAAGCATTACACTGCCACCTTGTGGTTAACTATGAAAACCACAAACAGTTTATGTTCCAGGCCATCATCTTGGTCCAACATGGTTTCAGCTTCAACAAACTCAATACTCTCACTGTTTCCACCCTCTTCTTCTTCTTCTTCTTTGTCATCATCATCATCACTTTCTCTTTCTTCAAATTGGCTTGGCCTGGCCCCTTCCACAGTTTCTGGATTATTGTTTATGTCAAGCTGACCATAGACTCTGAATACTTCTAGAAAATTGGAGCCATTATCAGTTGTTGTGTGCAAACAATCTTCTCACGGATGTTGAACTCTGTGTGAATTTCATTCAAGGCACCTGCGAGTGCAGAAAAATAATGCGCGCCTTTTAGTTGTTTACATGCTAGGGCAGTCTACCATCTCTGTAGAGTTTCAGGATCTATACAGTGTGCCGTGACCCCTATAAAGTTCCGTCTGTGTGCTGTCGAGCAGTCAGTGGTGGTCGCAATGAACTCAATTTCACTCATGGCAGCTTTCAGGTTGCTCTTCCTTCTCTGTGTTGCCTTTTCAAATTAGTTTTTTACAGTGCCACGAGACATTACCACAACACTTAGTTGAAGGAGATGCATAAGAGCTTTAAAACCCTCCTGTTCAACAACACATAGAGGGTGTAGATCCTGAATGACAAAGTTAACAATAGCTTCATCCACGCTGTGCTGTTAGACCCTCTTGGTTTCCCACAAATTCATTTGATTTGATGAGGGGCCTTGATTTGATGATCTTCTTTTCAGAGCAGTCAATGTGAGCTGGGTATATCTCGCCAAGTGAGTGTCGTGCTTTCTCTAGTAGTGACAAGACATGTGAAAGAAACAGACAGACATAAAAAACCTAGAAAAGTAATTCAACACACAGAATTACAATTCCTTAAAAATAAACATTATGCACCTATAAAGATTAAAGATTATGGTCTTCTGATGGTGAACTTATGGTGAATTAAGTTAATTAATTTTCCAGTGAAACGAAAGCCAGCTAACCTTACAAATGTATCTATCTAGCCAAGTTAACCCTCTAGGGTGACAAACGCATTCTGTTGGATTTTTTTTTCACATGACAGCGGAATCAACTAAACATACTCTGTCATTTTTGGCCATACAGATCAGCGTAAGATATCTTTAGAAAATATAAAGGGCCTACTTTAATTTGTGTACACACTGTAAGAGTATAAAACGTTACCTGTGTTTTTTATTGTTTTTCATCTGGCTATTGAATAAAAATGAGTATCTGGGTTTAACGTAATTCCACTACAAGCCGCTAGAGGGCACTAGTGCAAGAGGGCTACCAAATATAAACCTGGAAAAACCCATGAACAGTTCAGTTTGGTAGAAGGAAACTGCAAGGTTAAGAGCATATACTTTGCATTGTTGTAGTAGCCTATCAACAGGTTTTAGGACATTTAGCATTTACATTAGGCCTACTGTTAATCAGTAATCACTTGATTACACATTTAGTCTTATTTTCCTTACCTTGTTGTTTCCTTACGTTGTGCTGAACTTGACCAAATTGATCTGCTGCTGCAGCAGCGGCCAGCAGCGTGAGTTTTTTTTTTTTTTTTTTTTTTTTAGGGCAGTAAAAGGTCCTGGAACTTTTGGGCGCTTCCACATCCCGCGCAACTAACTACGGATCTCCCAGGAACATTCATTATGTATTGCTGCGTACATTTATCCGTGTCGGAGTTCTGAGTAGTAGGCTAGCCATACGCGCATGGGATGCACGAGCGGTGCGCGATCATGGTCGACTGACAACGAGATTAAGCAGCTGAACAAGAATACGGCCGTGTTCCGATTGTTCTCATCTCAGCTCCGCCGAGACAAAATAGACATGCCATTTCGAAAATCTTTCATTTATTGTCAGAAATATGTTTTCAAAAGCATCACTTTCATCAAATTTTATGTGACATAATATATATATATAAGAGCAAAGGTTTGTAATTCACTTTGCAATTTACATAAATTCTTTTTTGATTAATGTTTACTGAATTATATTTTATTGACTTCTCTATAAAAAAATTTTTTTGCATTTATCAACCTGAAAGCAGGGGTTTTTCGGGGCTGTAGTTTTGCTTATAATTGTGCAAAGTATTTTTTAAACTAACAGGTGAACAAAAATAATGGAGCATCTTTATTGATCAAGTGCTTTGAATGTGTACAAATTTAAAAGTTCCATTCTTGTATGTTCAGGGGCTAATAGCAAAGCAAGGGCCTAATAACAAAATAAAAAATATTTTTTTTACAGTCCATCTTATAAGGTTCAAAAAGGAACCTGACAAAAGGCCAAGGTTCTTATATGAACCCTTCTGCCACAACAAAGGTTCTAAAATGAACTGACAACATGTGCCAAATAATCAGTGGATCATTATAGAACCTATAGGTTCAACTTTGAACCTTTTTATAGTTAGAAGTTCATATTTGCACTTTAAAGTTCTTTTTTGAACCCCAAAGGTTCAATCTCTTTTAAGAGTGTAGGCTATATTATGCCTCACTCGCGGCGCGCTGTGTTTACAGCTGATGTGTGGGCGTTTCACAGGTCTGAAATGGTTCTCAGAATTTGCGTTTGAATAGCGTGCGCTCTCCGGGGCGTGGTCACATTACATTTGAATGAGCTCTAATGAGCTCGACTGGAATCGCTCTCTTTTAATACAGATTTCACAAGCTGAGAATATTTGTTTTTTATATAAATTACTTCATTTAAAAGAAGAGAATTCAAGCTTCATGCCTGTGCGTCTGTATGCCTGTTTGACTGAGTATTCGCTGAGTTACAGTTCATTTTTGGACGCGTTTCAGAATGGTCTTCACTGACAGAGAGAAGGCAGAACTCGCATCATGTTTATTTTTCTTTATTTGGCAAAAAGCACAACACTTTGTTTTTATTGTGAGTATACACAAAAATAATACACACTTAACAGGATCGATTGATGTATGTAACTTGTTTGTAATATCAAAGTCAACAGAGCAAAATTAATTTCTTTTGAACTGATAAGAAAAAAAGCGAGCTGGTATCGCCGGCGATACCGCCGGCCCCAGGGGGTTAAAAACCCGCTGTCTGCTCCAACACCAGATAGCGCTCTAGGCAGGATCAGGGCACCTCTGGCAACGATGGAGCAACCCAGATAGTGCTCCAGGCCACCGGAAGCGCCTGTGCAGTTCCTCTGGCACCGTGGGACAATCCTAACTTCAAGTCTGTACACTGAGATATGTTGATTATACTGGAAATCAAATGTTTAAAGTAATCTATCCCTTCAGAGTGATGATCCAACAGGAAGGTGAGATCTTTTACTCCACTCCAGTCAAAGGGGGGTGGAGGTGTTTGGTCTTACTATTCCTCCAGAGTGTACCTTTGTGATGAAAGCCTATTGATAAGAAAGATGGATGGTCTATATTGGCCATGATTGATAGATAACAGAGAGAGGTGTATTCATGAAGATACATTCTGGGACAAAAGTGAAGGTGGGACTAAAGTTAGTCCCAAAGGGGGGTAGTCGAGTCCCAAAATAGATAAATAGCCCTGGATAAGATGCAGTAGGCATTTTTGAGGAAAAGTACTTCAAGTGTTGTTTCTATATGATTTTTAGGTGCTGAATCCATTTCTGCCGTAAAACAAGTTGTAAACATCACTGTTTTGGCATAAACAAAAACAAAATGGCTGAAAAAAAAAAAAAAAAAAAAAAAAAACGTTTTAATGCATTTATTGCAGTTTAAACATTAAACATTATAACTAATCTATGCATTCTCAGACTATTTAAACGTGTAAACAATGAAAAAACAACATTAACATGAAAGGGACAGTTTTTAATGGCTGCTGGAATTATGCCAAGGTACCAAGGTACACTGGGAAGCATATATCAGTGGAAATATGCAATTATGCCCAGCCCAAAGGGGGGAACTTGGAATACACATGACCCCAGGGGGCTGCATATTGAGAATCACTGGGGTGTCCAGCCACAGGTGGAATATTTCAAACCCAGGGGTGGCAAGGTGGCTTGCCGAGGGAAAGACACATGCTCAGAGAGGCTTACAGTGGACTACACACGTGGGGGTCGCCCAGAGGCCGTGTTAGGTGTCGCCCAGCCTGCAGCTCTACAGATGTCTGTTAGCGAGGCGCCATGCGCTAGAGCCCAAGAGGATGCCACACTCCGGGTGGAGTGGGCCGTCACACCAAGGGGGCATGGTCGACCTTGCTGCTGGTAAGCCAAAGCAATGGCGTCCACTATCCAGTGAGACAACCTTTGCTTGGAGAGAGCCTTTCTCTTCAGCTTCCCACCATGACAGACAAAGAGCTGGTCTGAAGTCCTGAAACACTGCGTTCTGTCTACGTAAGCATGGAGGGTGCGTACTGGACAGAGCAGTGCCAACGCTTCCCTCCTCCGAGGGAAGCGCTTGCAGGTTCACCACCTGGTCTCGAAAGGGTGTGGTAGGAACCTTGGGCACATATCCAGGCCGGGGTCTCAGGATCACGTAAGAGTTAGCCGGTCCAAATTCCAGGCACGCTTCGTCAACCGAAAATGCCTGCAGGTCCCCTACCCTCTTGATGGAGGCCAATGCAACCAGGAGCACTGTCTTCATTGACAGGAACTTAAGCTCCACTGATTGCAGAGGCTCAAAGGGAGCACTCTGCAGAGCAGTTAAAACCACTGAGAGGTCCCAAGAGGGAACGAGAGGAGGGCGAGGAGGATTCAGTCTCATCGCTCCTCTCAGGAAACTGATGATCAGTGTTGTGGGTAACGCGTTAGGAGTAACGCGTTAGAGTACTCTAATTACCTTTTTCGTGAAATATGTAACTTAACGCGTTAGTTTCTTGCGTTAAGTAATCAGTAACTTCGTTTTTTTTTTTTTTAAGTAATCCGTTATTTTAAGGAAAGGAAAATCCCGACTGCAGCCTGCTTTTTGTCAGACAGTAGGCTTAGGTCTACTTTGCCACCTGCGGGTATATCAGCGGAGCCGAAGTGCTGTGATCGTAAAGTCAATGGCTGTGATACGTATGTGCCCTGCATGCGCCTGAGTCTGACCCTGTGTGTGTGTGTTTTTTTTTTTTTTTTTTTTTTTTTGAACTCCCGGCAAGATGGCAGAGAAGACAAGACAGCGTTTGGATTATGGAAGTACGCACATCATGTTGAATTTGTCAACGAAAAGGAAAAGAAAATGCACACTCTGCGTTGGTGAAAAGCTTCTGTCGACCGCCAAAAATTTAATTCGGTTTGTAATCATTTTTGTTTGACAGGCAGCTGTTCATTTTGGTTAGATCGTTGACTGGTTGTTCATTTCTAAATGGATTTAAATCTGCAAGCCTGTTTACCTCAGGTTGTTTTTACAAGTAAGCACACTTGATACACTTTGATAACTGCATTAGATTTAAAGAAAAAATCAGGAGTTATCTTGTATGGTGCTCATATACAGTAGCCTAGGCTACCCGGGCTGGGTAGGTGCGAATTTTGATTAATATGTTCTGTGATAATAAATAAATAAATAAAACGCCATGTGGAATAGCCTATTGCTGACTGTCTTTACTGTTATTGTTATCCTGCAGTGTTAATTTAGTCGGATGACTGACGTTATTCATTGTCAGGAGTCACGACTTCTAGGTGCATTTAAAGGGGCCGGGGGCTGTGTCTGTCATGTGTGAGCCGCTGCAAACGGCTTTTAATTTTTGGTAACGCATGAGTACTCTAACGCGTTACTTTTATGAATAGATAACGCTGTAACGTAACTGATTACTTTTAATTGATGGTAACGTTGTAACCTAATTAACTACTTTCCAAAGTAACTATACCCAACACTGCTGATGATCAGGTCGTGCTTTCCAATGGACTTACCATCAACTGCATCATGATGTGTGGCAATGGCGGCACCATACACTTTCAGGGTGGAGGGAGACAGCCTTCGCTCCAACCCTTCTTGCAGGAAGGAAAGCACGACACTGATCGGGCCTTTCGTGGGTTCTTGAAGTTTAGAAGAACACCAGTTGACGAAGAGGTTCCACTTCAACGCATAGGCATGTCTCGTGGACGATGCTCTAGCGGAAGTGATGGTAGCCACCACCGCTGGTGGTAGGGTACTCAAACCTGCCTCGTCCCGTCCAGGAACCACACATGGAGATTTCAAAGATCTGACGAGGGTGCCATAGGGTGCCCCGTCCCTGAGAAAGCAGGTTCTTTCTCAGAGGAATTGGCCAGGGAGGTGCTGTCACGAGGAGTACTAGTTCTTGGAACCAGGTGCGGTTGTGCCAATACGGGGCAACCAAAATGACCTGCTCCTCGTCCTCCCTGATCTTGCGCAAAGTCTGCGCAAGAAGGCTCACTGGGGGAAACGCATACTTGCAGAGGCCCCGCGGCCAGCTGTGCGCCAGTGCATCCATGCCGAGCGTGCCCTCGGTCAGGGAATAATACAGGTCGCAGTGGGACGAGTCGTGGGAGGTAAACAGGTCTACCTGTGCGTCCCCGAACTGATCCCAAATCAGCTGAACCGACTGGGGATGGAGTCTCCATTCTCCAGCGAGAGGCCGAAGCCGAGACAGCTCGTCGGCCGCCTGGTTCAGGTCCCCCGGGATATAAATGGCTCGAAGCGACCTCAGATGCTTCTGACTCCAATGAGGAAGTGGCGAGCGAGTTGCGACATACGGCGGGAGCGCAGACCACCTTCATGGTCGATGTACGCTACTGTCGCGGTATTGTCTGATCGGACTAGTACGTACTGACCCTTAAGCAACGGGGTCAACCGAGTCGATCTCCATACCGAGAAAAGAGATCCTCTGCACGGGGCAGAGTTTGCTCTTCTCCCAGTTGACCCGAAGGCCCAGACGAGCTAGGTGCCGGAGCTCTAGGTCCCTGTGTTCGCAAACCTGGTCTCGAGAGTGAGCTAGGATTAGCCAGTCGTCGAGATAATTCAGGATGCGAACCCCGTGTTCCTGGAGGGGAACAAGGGCTGCCTCGACGACTTTCGTGAAGACGCGAGGAGACAGGGCTAGCCCGAATGGGAGAACCGCGTACTGGTATGCCCACCCCTCGAAAGCAAACCGTAGGAACGGTCTGTATCGAGGTAAAATGGAGACATGGAAGTAGGCGTCCTTCAGGTCGACCGCTGCAAACCAATCCTGGGGCCGCACGCACTGGAGGATGTGTTTGGCCGTGAGCATCTTGAACGGCAGCCTGTGAAGGGAGCGGTTCAAGACGCGCAGATCGAGGATTGGCCGTAACCCACCGGATTTCTTCGGTACAATGAAGTAGGGGCTGTAGAAGCCGGACTTCATTTCGGCGGGAGGGACAGTCTCGATCGCACCCTTCGCCAGTAGGGTGGCGACCTCCACTCTCATGACAGGGGCATTGGCACCGACCATAGTGAAGCGGACTACCCTGAAGCGGGGAGGAGACCGCGCGAACTGAATCGCGTAGCCGAGCCTGATGGTTCTCGTGACCCAGCGGGACAGTCTGGGAAGCTCTAGCCAGGTCTCCAGAAACTGCACCAGCAGGGTCATTCGAACCACAGACGTACCGTCGGTGGTGCAGCGAGGCGGAATGACCGGCCCAGGCCGTGGCATAGCGGCCCTGTGCGGGGGCACGGTCATTAACCGCATCCTGCCAGAGGAGGCCAGGGGAGGACCAGCGTCCCACGGGGGCGTGCTCTGGCAGGGGTCTGGCGACAGAGGTGGATGAGAGGAGCGTGGCCCGTAGGCGGCGCGTGCTGTCATCCACAGCCTCTTGGGGCTCAGAGAAAGAGCATCAGTTCTTTTTGAACGAGATTCTCCCCCAGCCCTCCTCCGGGGGAAGGAGTAGTCCTGCTACCAGCTCCTGAAAGAACTGAGCCATAACTCCAAGCTGCCCGTCTCAGGAGTGCTGCTTAGCCAGGTGTTAGCCAGCTAAGGGGTAGAGACAGGCGGTGCCAGCCTCCAGCGACCTCCTCGTGCTCGGGTCGGTGAAGGCTCGAGGGAGGAGCCGCATGGAGGCGGCGTCGGTGGGAAGCAGACTAAGGAGACCACACGGACGGATGACCGTCAGTGCAGAAGCCTCCGTCCGCATCTGGAGTGATCGAAGACTGTTGGGCGCAGTCCTCAACCACACCGCCGACCAAGCTGCCCGTCTCAAGAGTGCTGCTTAGGCTGGCGTGGCAGTCTAAGGGGCGGAGACGGGCAGCGCCGCTCTCCTGCGACCTCCTCCTGCTCAGGGCCGGTGAAGGCCCGAGGGGAGGAGCCGCATGGAGGTGGCCTTGGCGGCAAGCAGACTAAGGAGACCACACGGATGGATGACCATCAGTGCAGACGGACCTGAGTCTGTTTCTGGTGGCCGAAGCCACCCCGCCGAAGAGCCCAGCCTGGGACATGGGGGAGCTGAGAAATGAATTCTCAGACCCCCTCACATCAACCTGGCTAAACCCATGTCTGGACCACTCTAGTGGACACCACCTGACCCAGGATCACCCAGGTACCGATGTCGCCCGAGAGCGAGGTCAGTAGTGTGCGCGGCGGAACAACCAGGCCGGGCATGGGAGGCATAGCGTCCCAGCAAGGGGGCGTGGTCGAGTTTCCGCGTTCTGTCAGTGTTGGCCAGGAAAGGACTAGCATTCCACTGCGGCCGGTTCCGACAGAACTCCCGAGTCAGCACTGCCTCGAAGGTGAAGGCGACACACAGGACTGCATGCCTGTGTCACAATAGTGACAGAGAACATACAGACCAAGATCGCCTCACGATCAAGGGCAGCGAAGGCGGAGGACGCCCACGGGCCGCGAAAAGTCACTTGGACTCCCGCGGGCCGGAAGCGTCCTGATGCACATCCGGGAAAGCCTACAGCGCTTGGGGGGAGGGCGGCGCCACTCCAACCGATGCTTTCAGCTGCCCGGGAAAGCATGGCCATCAGCTCTGGATCTGACTCGACTAACGCTGACACTCCTGAGGGAGGCAACGTAGTCGAATCCTCATTTCCAGAGAAATCAAGCCCGCCTTGTGATGCTGTGAGTGACATGACACCATCTGCTGGAGCCCCGAATGAAACACTGGGTCCCCGAGAGGAACCAGGCACACACGGAAGCCCCACGGTTTGCAATGTGGAGGGGGGCGTGTTTTTTTTTACCACACTGTAACCCTCAGATCACCCTGGCCACCAGCCAAAGCATCCCGTAGGAAGAGATAGATTGGGGTGTGGCAGAGGGGACTCTACCCACACTGAGATCATTGAGTCTCGATCTATAAACATCGCGATGGTCATGTTCCCGCAATGAAAACATGACTTATCCACGAGTGCTGCCGAGCGTGATTAACCCCAACACGCGAAACAGCGCTCGTGACCGTTAGGCAGATGAATCACGCGCCCACATCCAGGAAATACACGGGCGAACCGTCTTGAAAAAGACGTGCTGCGTGCAGCTCTTTTAGAGAGAGGAAAAAGCTCAGCAGAGTGCTGAAGCGCCCAGGGAGAAACACACACACTGTCGGCAGATCACTGCACAGATCAGCAGCAGGCAATGCGATCTCGCTGGAACGCGCCATCACTCCAACACACTGAAGAGCCGCTCGTCTCATAGAGTGAAGATGATTCAGAATGGCTTGCAGGAGTGAAGAGAACTCTTGGCTCCGAAGCGAAAACATATCTGCATGTTGCCAGCGTACTTCCTTATATACCCACGACGTGGGGCGGACTTACGCTATGCAAATTCCGCAGACCCATGGCATTTCATTGCCATTTGCTCGTTTTGTATACTTGAAGGTGAGAGGCTTTCTAAGCGAAACCCCATTCGTCGTCATCCGACGTAACTTGGAGTGACCACGAAAGGGAACAGACATTTCTGTATTTTATGAGGTTTTCCCAACTAAGCCATTTATACTTCTTTAGAATATGGCAATGATGGTAACGAATTGGCTTTTTGTCTAGAATTTTAAGTGCTTGTTTGTATAATGATTTCAGTGGCTTTAAGGCTGTAGAGTGTGCGTTGGACCAACTTATCAAACAGTAAGTGATGTGGGAGAGAACCAATGAGTAGAAATATACCTTAGCTGCCTCAGTTGATAGGAGGTTTCTGATATACCTGAAATTAGCCAAACTGAACTTTACTTTATTACAGACCCTCTTTATGTGGGTTTTGAAGTACTTGTATGAAGTACAACCTAAATACTTGTATTCTGAGACAACTTTAAGTCTGTGTCCTGAAATGGAAATGTCTTGTTCTGCGTCTATGCGGGAGCTTTTGGAAAGAAACATACAAACTGTTTTTGAAATATTCAGTTGTAAACAACAGTGATTAAGCCAGGATGTAACCTTCACTAATACATCTGTTAGCAACCACTGCAGCAGTCTTACCATGAGTAAAAATAACTGTATCATAAGCATACAATTTTCACATACAAAGGGTAGATCATTACAGTTTTTCTCGATTGCTTAAACACATTTCTTGAAACTATGCCTCGTATTCTCAAAACTATAAACACAAATCCATAACGTCTCACCCAATTCCCCAAACATCCTATTTTCAGGTCAAAATGAAGCTCTACACTCAAAACCATTCACTCTTGCTGAAAAACCAAACTTTGCCCTCAGACAGGACACACAAGCCCTCAAAATCACACACACTACAACATAGTCTAAGACACTGGTGCAATAAATTCAAAGTTATGTTTAAATAAATTCAAAGTTATCTGACTCATGTGTCAAAACAGGGAATAGTGTTTATAGTGTAGGGAAATGGGTGAGCTTTTTGATAAATGGCATTATGGTTTTGAAATTTTAGTTCAAAAGCCTGGTTATAGTGTTTAAGCAATCGAGAAAAACTGTAATATATATGCTAAAAAGGGTTGGACCAAGTATGGAGCCCTGCGGGACCCCGGTTGAAAGACATAGGGGGTTAGATTTATAGTTACCAATTTTAACATGTTGAGAGCGGAGTGAGAGATAAGATTTGATAAGATTGACCAACTCTGAAGAAAAATTTAAATTCAGTAATTTATACAATAGGATGTTATGATTAACCGTGTCAAATGCTTTCTTTAAGTCAAGGAACACGCCCCCTACTACCCCACCTTTATCCAGTGATGTCTTAACTTTTTCTATGAAGTAACATGTAGCTGTTTCTGTCGAGTAATTAGCCCTAAATCCAAATTGCATTGGGTGCAGTGGAAAGGAGCTATTTTTGAGATAATCAATGATTTGTTTGTTAATCAGTTTTTCAGATACTTTCGATACTATAGGTACAACACTGATAGGCTTGTAGTTGGAAGTCAGTAGAAGGTCATCGCCTTTGAATATAAGGGCCACAACAGCAGGCTTCCATGAATCAGGAAACCTTCCTTGAGCCAGTGAAATATTGATTATGTGTGTTAGTGGCGTAACTATTGAAGAATTAATCTCTTTCAGCATAAGTGTATCCATACCATAGACATCCTTAGCCCTTGAGGATTTGAGAGAAGTGACTACTTTTACAACCTCATCCTCTGATACTGGTCTTAGTGTTAATGCTGACTCTCTAGTATTGGCTGTATGTGCATTATTTTGTTGTACTGCAAAACATTGGGCAATAGTATCTACTGACTCAACAAAGTATTGATTGAGGGCTTGTGCCACATCAGTCGGGCTCTCCAAGATTGTGTCATTTGCTTTTAGTACAACGACTCTATCGTTACTTTTTCAAAAAGTTATGCTACAACATGAGGTGATGGTCGTGGATGAATGGCACAACAATGGCCCTCAGGATCTCGTCATGGTATCTCTGTGCATTCAAAATACCATCAATAAAATGCACCCGTGTTCGTTGTCCATTACATACGCCATAACCCCACCGCCACCATGGGCCACTCGATCCACAACGTTGACATCAGCAAAACGCTCATCCACACAACGCCATACACGCTGTCTGCCATCTGCCCTGTACAGTGAAAACCGGGATTCATCCGTGAAGAGAACACCTCTCCTGGGGCTGGTGTGGTTACACGTGGTCTGCGGTTGTGAGGCCGGTTGGATGTACTGCCAAATTCTCTGAAACGCCTTTGGAGACTGCTTATGGTAGAGAAATGAACATTCAATTCATGGGTAACAGCTCTGGTGGACATTACTGCAGTCAGCATGCCAATTGCACGCTCCCTCAAAACTTGCAACATCTGTGGCACTGTGCTGTGTGATAAAACTGCACATTTTAGAGTGGCCTTTTACAGGGTTTCTACACACTTTTTAAAGTAAAATTTAAGGCTTTTTAAGACCTTTTTATGACCCGAGAAATCTAAATTAATACCGTGCAATACTGACAAAATATGACTGGATATTTTCAAAGTTTTGTTGATAATAATTAGATATTTTACTGATTGTGTTTTTGTGCTTGGTGCCATGGCTGGTTTAGGCCTGTTGTTGACAGTTGACTGACGAAGATATTGATATTTTTCATATTCTATGCAGTGGTCAGCTCACAGAAGTGACAGAAATTATTATTTTTTATTAAGGGGTAATATTTTCCACCTTAAATAGATTTCCAGGGGCATTTTCACCTATATATGGACATTTGTAGATGTATGCATCACCTTTATGTCAAATTCTAACATTCAAATTAAATTCTATTAGAATAATTACACAATACCACTGTTACCAGTCAAATTAAATAATTAAATCAAAATCCATCTTTGCAGTGCAGAGGTGACACAGAAATGGCATCAGATCTGGCATTAATATATTTACACTGCATTTACAATTGCATAAATAAAGCTATGAGATCGTTAAAATTAGAAATCAGTTCATATTTAACAATTCTAATTAAAGGGTACTTTAAATGTGAAACTAAAACTGCCAGTAGGTGGCAACAAGTCAGTGGCTGCGTCCGAAACCGCGTACTCAATGAGTAGGTACTTATTTTCAATGAGTACTTACTTAACGAGCGCTAAAAGAGTAGGTACTTTATAGCCAAATCTCGTTGAGTATGAATGCGAACCGGACATCTGCCATGTTGACGTTATCATGTGACCTACGACGCATTATCACACGCGCAACAACTTAAAAGATTTGAACGACACGTTTAATTCATCTATCTGTAAATATTGATATTGATTAAACTTGCTCATTTTGAAGAAACTGCTCCCCATTTATTTTGTGAATACATTTAGGGTTGATTAAAGTTCTTAACCCTACTAATGTGACCCACCGTTTTATCCTTACAATATTATTTATTTTTATTACGAAATCCCAAAATGGTCATCTCTTGAATGTTGTTAATTTCTTTATTTTATATCCAAACATTTTTATCCACAAGCAAAAGTGGCTTACTGCTTTATGTTTTCCTCTTTTTCTTGTTGAATTTAACTCTCGTTTCATCCCTCAGGCCTATAAATATAGATTTTTTTAAATGCATTTTTAAATGTATTATAATGAATTATTTATGTACTAGGTTATTTTTTCCTGTGAAAAAATCTCATATTATGTATGCAAACCCATGATATATATATATATATATATATATATACACACCTCATAACATCAGCAACTCAACAGCCCTACCTAGAACGGGTTTCCTCAGCGTTTTTAATGTCTGCACAAAGGGCAGCTGTGCAAAGATTTGCCTTTGGAGAAAACTGTTGATTTTATACTCAAAAAAATTTAAGTATCATTAATATTAAAAATTAATATTACCCCAGAATGAATTGCATTGATATCCCACCCCAAAACATACAATAATAACAACAATAAATGCTGACCAATACTTAATTATATTACTTTTTACTGAAAATAGTAGTAAAAAGTATATAGTGAACATATCTACATTTGCATTCAAACAATTAAATAAAGCATTAATTAAATAATTATATTGTATTTACTGACAACAATGAGAAATATTAATAAATTAGTAAAAGAATGAATGAAAGTCACCATCACACAAACAAATGTATATACAAGTCAACACATGAAACAAAGCTTTATTCAAACTACAATCATGTATGTAGGCTGAAGGCGCTGAGGTTGTTGCGTGTTGTGTTGTGCTTCACAATCTGAGGCAATAAGGGCAGGTGGAGTGATGGAGGGTCTCATAAGGGCAGGTGGAGTGATGGAGGGACTCATAAGGGCAGGTGGAGTGATGGAGGGTCTCATAAGGGCAGGTGGAGTGATGGAGGGACTCATAAGGGCAGGTGGAGTGATGGAGGGTCTCATAAGGGCAGGTGGAGTGATGGAGGGACTCGTAAGGGCTGGTGGAGTGATGGAGGGACTCGTAAGGGCTGGTCTCGTAAGGGCAGGTGGAGTGATGGAGGGACTCATGGCACCATCTCCAGGATTCAGCTCTGGGCTCTTCATCCTCAGCACTCACACCAGCCTGCTGACATTTCAGATTCTACAAAATGCACAAACATAACACAAAAGCAGTCATTTTAACCACACAATGTCATATGATTTCATTATTTAGAAGACAAAACCACTTTTTTTCACAAATGCCGCCATCATCTTCCCTTGCAGGTCCTGCTCCACCACAGAAGATCTGCAGCTAATGCACAGAAATCAAGAATCAGAAAAGTGCTGTAATAGCTCTGTTTGAAATTACAATAATTAGTTATTGTTATTAATTTCTGTGGTATACTCACTCAAAGCCTTTGATGGCAGCATTCAGCTTCATGAGCCACTCTCCACCGGATAAAAACACATCTGTTCATCTGACCCTGTAACATCCAGACAAGATTCACATTACCGCTGTGATTTATGAGCTTGTTTTAACTTTTTATCCAACATAAATGTTCCTCAATTTATCAACAGTACTAATGGACAAATAAAATAGATAACTTATGTTTAGTTACTATATAGATTTGTTCTACATAATAGCACACACATTCATCACTCAGATGTATATTTCATGTTGTGATGTGCTCTTCTGCAATACTTACTGAAGATTTTCCTGTCAGAAGTAAATAGACATTTAAAATAAGCATCTTTAAGATGTATATGGTTTATGTAAATCCACTTTAGAGACGTAACTTACGTGTCCTTACTGGAGCTCCCCTGTTAGCTAACGTTATACATAATAAAACGTGTTTTTACAGCAAAATCACAACTATACTACACTGTGTAACGTCTTTACACCTTCAACAATTCAACAGTTTACTCTACAGTAGTTCAACACATGCAATTTTAACACAAGGACCCGTGTTTACTCACATTTGAAAGCACCCGCGTCGCTGATCTCTGCGATGTTTGATAATGACGTATCCTCTCACGTGGCCTCCTGGGATAGAAAAGTATTCATCTTCGAGCTCTTCAAAATCTGGGTTGAAGCAGTAAGCCATCCGGGAACTTCTCGCCTACTCTTTTATGAGTACTGAGGTTTCGGACATACTACTCCGTTCATGTACTGTTTTCCCATACTATATAGTAGGAAAGTAGGAATGTTCGGACGCACTATAAGTATATGTACGCCCGAATCTCGCGATAATTAGTACGTCACTCTGGTAATTCTCGCCTACTCTTTTATGGATACTAAGGATTCGGACATACTTATTCGCTCGCCTACTGCTTTTTCCATACTATATAGTAGGGAAGTATGCGGTTTCGGACGCAGCCACTGTCTTAATAAGTGAGTTGAGGGAGTCATTCATTCAACCGATTTGATCAAACGGCTGATTCATTCGGGAAAGAAGCAAGTGGTTTTTCATTGAATCATTAAATTGATTCGTTCAAAACGAGGATTCTATTTTTTAAAAATCATCGCTGTCTGTTGCATTGAGACTCTGCTATGGCTTCATTTTGAAATTCTCATCAGTGAAATAAAGGGAAAACAAACAATATTGACAATATTGTTTATAAAATGTAACTCACAATGTTAATTTATTGTTAATTTAACTGTTATATAAAATAAAAGTCACATTTGCAATTGTGCACGGAAAACAGCACTCTTGCTGATGTGATATTGTAGGCCTATGATAACAACATAATATGATATAAATATGAGACAAAAACTCATTGGGGAACATACCTATAACCGTACACATCACACAGTGAAAGCACGAGAGACAAAAGCGATGTCAGCTTGCAGTGCCTCCTACATCGTTAAAACAATGATTATAATATCATAATAGACAATACACGTCGCACACCACTACGCACATAAAAAATGAACTTAGAATTTAACTGACATTTACCAACTTGCTTCTCCTTCTCTCCTCCTGTTTCGCGTGCAGGAGACAGACGTAACGCTGCCGCGAATGTGATGCGCAATGTCACGTGAACAAGCAAATCCACAAAGAAAGAAGAATAAATAAAAAAGTACGCTAATTAGATGGTTCTAATTTGGAAAACATTTAGATATGTCTAAGTCAAATTGCCATCGAAAATTTAAGACAAAATTTAAGTAAAAATAAGTTATTTTAAGTAAAAATAATTTTATGGCCTTAAATTTTAAAAATCTAATTTAAGACTTTTTAAGGATCCGCGGACACCCTGTTTTATTGTGGCCAGCCTAAGGCACACCTGTGCAATATTTGAAAGAAATAGGCCTTTTGTGTACATAGAAAAAGTCTTAGATTTTTGAGTTCAGCTCAATAAAACTGGGGGCAAAAACAAAAGTGTTGCGTTTATAATTTTGTTCAGTGTATATCTTTAGACTTTTTTTCAAAGGACACCTAAATGTACGTTTAAAAAGTGTATTGTGTAAATACACTGACTTGACTAACTGAATAAACTAGAAATACCTAGAATCATTAGTGTAACAGTCTCAGTAGTGATACACCGGGGGCTGGAATAAGCTCTCAGATTTAATCAGATGTACCCCAAACAGCAGCCATATTCAAGACCAGATTGGCAACATACCTTTACCTGTGTATTCTTAAAAAAATAAATGCAGTAAAATGTTCATAATTCCTTTAATTCCTTAATAATTAATTCCTTTTATTTTAATTTTAATTTACATTGTGGCATTTTCCAGCAAGACGGAAATGTTTTTAATATTTTGATTCCAAGGTATTAGACTAAATCAAATACATGAGAGATGCATCCAAACAATTGAATTTAGAGTCAGTCTTCCACAATCACTCAATATTGGAAGCTATAGCATAGGAGATGGTCAGGCATTCATATGTAAACAAAAATTATTTTTTAAAAGCCTCAGAAAATCATATTTGCCGCACATTTATCTGCGGCGTGACCGTAGCTTTGATCTCACACAGATACGCATTTTCTGGTGACATTTTAAATTGCCGAGCCATTTAAAACTCTTTCCACACAAGGAACACAAATACGGTCTCACATCTGCATGACTTTTGAGGTGTATCTGTAAGTGTGATGGCAAAATAAACATTTTATTACACTGTTCACAATTAAATGGCCTTCCCTCAGAGTGAATAAGCAGGTGATTATTGAAATTGCTCCTTTTTCTAAACCTCTTACCACATTCAGAACACTGTAGTTTCGTTCCTTCAGAGTGAATACACAGGTGATTTTTTAAATTGCTCCTTTTTCTAAACCACTTGCCACACTCAGAACACATCAGTTTCTTTCCAGAATGAATTAGTGAATGACGTTTCAGATCTTTTTGATATGTGAAACTCTTCTTGCACTGAAGACATCTAAAAGGCTTCTCTCCAGTGTGAACTCTCATGTGAACTTCAAGGTTTCCTTTAAATGTGAAACTCTTTCCACACTGAGGGCAGATGAAAGGCTTCTCTCCAGTGTGAATTCTCATGTGACTCTTAAGGTTGCCTTTAAATCTGAAACTCTTTCCACAATGCTGGCAAGTGAAAGGCTGCTCCCCTGTGTGAATTATTGCATGCCTCTTAAGGTTTTGTCTGTCTGGGAAACTCTTTCCACACTGATGACATTTAAAACGGTTCTTTTTTGAATGAATCTTTAGGTGGTAATCAAGGGATTCTTTGCGTGTGAAAGATTTTCCACACTCAACGCATTTGAATGGTTTCTCTCCAGAGTGAACTCTCATGTGAGTCTTAAGATTTCCTTTTTGTGAGCAGCTCTTCCCACACAGTTTGCAGGTGTATGGGTTCTCTCCAGTGTGACTTCTCAAATGGGCTTTAAAGGTTGCTTTATATTTGAAACTCTTTCCGCACTGAGAGCAATTGTAAGGCTTCTCTCCAGTGTGAATTCTCATGTGAGTCTTAAAACTTTCGTTAAATCTGAAAGTCTTTCCACAGTGATGACATGTGTAAGGCGTCTCTCCAGTGTGAATTCTCATGTGAACCTTAAGGCCTACTTTAAATCTAAATCTCTTTTCACAATGTTGGCATTTGAAAATCTTCTCTTTAGAGTGAATGATTACATGCTTGTTAAGGTATGTAATGTCTGAGAATCTCCTTCCACACTCATGACATTTAAAACAGTCCTCTCTTGAGTGAACTCTCATGTGGTAACAAAGGGTTTCCTTGCGTCTGAAACTTTTTCCACACTGATCACATGTGAACGGCTTTACTCCAGTGTGAATGTGCATATGACATTTAAGGCTTAAGCTCCACGTAAAGCTATTTCCACACAGTTTGCAGATGTAAGGCTTCACTCCAGTATGAATTCTCATGTGCCTGGTAAGGTTTGATTTTTGGGCAAAACTTTTTCCACACTGTTGGCAGGTAAAAGGCTTCTCTCCAGTATGAACTCTCACGTGGCTTTTAAGGTGTGTGTTTCTAGGGAAATCTTTTCCACAGTATTTGCAGGTATAAGGCTTCTCTCCTTTGTGAATTCTGATGTGGACTTTAAGGTCTTCCTGTTGATTGAAACTCTTATCACACCTAAAGCATGTGAAACAACTGTTAGGGTCAGTCTTTGGCTCTCTTTTTTGTGTAGAAATATTTTCGGTCTGCACTGAATTTCCGGCAGTCATGAAATCATGATGTTTCTCATACTGATCTTTCTCTTTCATTTCATTCAGTACTTCACTCTCCTCTTTCAGTGGAATCAGGTCTAAGGTGAAAAGAGACAAAAACCTCAGTTTAATGGCATAAAGCAACAGAAACAACATGAAAAGGCATTTCCTGTAAATCCAAAGCCTCTTTTCAATATATTTAACAAAATATTTTCTTCATTTTCAGGATTTGTTCTAAAATAAAGTGTTCAAGCTTGTATAGAAAAAAAATAAGAACGTTTTCTACAAAGCAGGGTTGACATATGCTTTATTACATTCTTCTTAAAGTTGACATGAAATCAAAATTGACCCTATTTACTTGGTTAGCGCATATTACTAGTCTTGTGGGTGAACAATTAATCCGTGTAAGTTAATACACAGAAAAAAATTGTTTGCCGTGGTAATCTTTAATCAAAATCTGAAAAGTTATTTCCGGTCTGGAATGGCGTTCCTTTTCTGATGACGTCAGTTTGACGGCTTGGGTTGAAATCGCTTAACCACTCCCCTCAAACCGTTAATCTGCTATGAGCAGAGATGGAGAGGAGGAGTGCTAAAGTAAAACCCTGCCCTCTGTTCATTATTCCGTTTCACTTAGAAATGCGTCACAACACTGGAGAAAAGTCGTTTGCAACTTCCGGTTCATGGGGACTTTAATCCTGGTCCTGGAGACCCACCACTCTGGGCTGTGTTTTTCAAAAGCATCATGAGCCAAGTTGATCGTAGAGACTATTGGTGGCAATTATTCTATAATCTACTTAAACCTACAATGCTTTTGAGAAAAACAGCCCTGCTCATTCTGCATTTTGTCCCTCTTATCTGACGCACCCAGTTAAATTCATGGAAAGCCCTCCTAATGAGGTGATGATCTGATTCAGTAAAGTTCAGTGAGTAAGGGAGTATGCAGAGGGAAAAAAAATCTGTCTGGCTCATGGTGAAAATCAAGATTTAAAGGGTTACTTCAGGATTTAGCATTAAGCTTTGTATTAGTAGAAAACCTGTAGTATTTTAGAATTACCATGCTTTCCACCCTCATATCCCCCTGAGACAAGAGATTTATGTATTTTTTGTCTGGAAAAAATCCTCCGATGACGCAAAAATCGTCATTTTGCGTCATCGGAGGATTTTCTGGCCAGAGGCTAAAGACTACAGCCAGTAGATGGCGTTGTTCCGCATGTTTTCAGCCCGCCCATACAGGGTGGGATCTCACTCAGTCAGAATGTACACAGTGTCAGCCGTCTTTCTTTGGAAGCTAAGCTAGCAGGCTCTTGTTCTGTGGAGAAAGCTGAATAGTAGGAGAAAGCTGAGTAAGTAACCATCCTCCTTTTCCCGGACTTGTCCGGCGGGCGAGATCGTTCAAAATGTCCGGGATTCAGCTTTTGCTTTCTGCGGTCGCTATTCCTTGTTTACATGCACACCTTTTGTTTCAATCTAACTGAATTCATTCCGATTGGTGAATTTGAATGTAGTGTTTACATGAACGCTAAACAAGTGATCGGTTGGTGTGCGTTTTACCATTGCTAAGAAAAATTCCCGCTCCTCCGTGAGAGATGGGAGACCCGGCGCGTCTCAGTAATCATGCCACCGGCCTCGCGCTGTTCTCCCGCGGCCGTCAGCCTCGTCCTGCTCGCCACAGTAAACATGATGAATGGCGACTGTAGAACGCAAAAGCCGAATCCCGGACATTTTGGGCTATCTCTAAATCCCTCGCAAACTCATCACGTAGGCTAGCTTTGTTGTTTTAAACTGCGCTCCCTTACCGGTAGGCGTGGCCTCCTAAGGCAGCGAAGCAAGTGCATACTGGGAGTTGTTGTCTTTCATCCACATAAGCCAAAAATACATTTTCTGGCTTTTCTCAGTCTAGAAAGCTCCAAATTCAAAAATGTCTTCACATTTCTTCTACTTAAATGACCTATTTTAAATACACATTCATCTTCCCAGAGGTGAAGTATCCCTTTAAAATGTTGTTTATATGTCTATGTGGCATTTTTTATATGCTTTAAGACAAACCATGTGAAAATTCAGAAGTATTTTCTCCTCAAAACTGCAGTGAAAAAAAAAAAAAGTCTCAAAAACCCAGTTTCAAATCGCTGGTATTTCTGACGTTAACCCTCTGGGGTCTGAGGTGTTTTTGGGGTCCTTGAGATGTTCTGACATGCCCTGACATTTGTGCTTTTTTCAGTTGCTTATAAACATAGTAATGGCAAAAAAAAATTACACACTATTTAGCACAAACAGGGCTACCATAATATGTGAGCAACAAGAATGTACATGTCTGCATTTTTGAGAGAATAATGTTTATGCGTGGTTATTGAAAAAACTAAAAACTAAAGTTTCTGAAATAAGACCACAAAACACACACTAAATATGTGCCAATAAGACTTTTGTCTAATGGATGTCATCGCCTAGTGTTTTTTCTTCAAAATTATGTGAAAATCACCCTGCCTAATCCTTCACATAACACAATACATTGATTTGAATTTTGCAAAGCACTTTCTGTTTGGAAAGGCCATATGCGGAGTGGGCGTCACAGATCATGCATATGTAGTGGTTCACACCTGAGGACCGCATACTTAATGAGCCATTCATTCAGGTGAGTCACTGAGCCACAAGAATGCAAGAGCAACAGTTGGAAGCATCTCAATTCTTTTTTATTTTTCCACATATTGTGCTTGCAATTTGGCCTATAATATCCAAGGAAAACATGTAATTGTGCCGTTAATTCTCATACTGTATTTTCAGTTTTGGAATATTTATCCTCTCCCCAAATTTGTCACTAATAAAACACAATAAAAATTATTTAAAGAAAAGGCTTATATTTACCTTTTAATAGTTTGTTTACATCTACCTTGTAAATATTTAAATAAACAACAATTCAAGTGTAATCTTTCTTTGTACAAACTAAAGTATACATTTTATCATACATATTTCAAAGTTAAGGATTTGATTGATTATTTGATTATTTTTGACAAAAAAATTGGCAAATAAAAGCTTATTTGAGGTGGCAGATATTTTACAGTAAAAATGTATAATCTATCCAAAACTAATCAACGAAATGTTGTCTTTCATATGTCTGTAACATAGGTCTTTCATTTTTATTATAAGGAATATAAATGCTAATTTGCAGTTTAATACGTTGCTTATACAAATATATATATGTGCATACACACACACACATATACATGTGTATATATTTATACACAAAAATAAATTTTATTTATATTTTTTATATACATTTTTTTTTCCACAAATTGTGCTTGTAAATTGTATAATATCCAAGGTAAACATGTCTAGTAATTGTGCAGTAAATTCTCATACTGTATTTTCAGTTTTGGAATATTTATCCTCTCCCCAAATTTGTTACTAATAAAACACAATAAAAATTATTTAAAGAAAAAAAAATTATATTTACCTTTTAATAGTTTGTTTACATCTACCTTTTGAGGGACATTTTCCCTTATTATTATTATTCCTCACAGCGCTGCGAGACGGTGTAAACAAGTAATGATCTGAATAAACTTGTTTTCTTGAGCTGATATGGGGCCCGAGAAAACACAGCCCCTCACAGGTTTGCGCCGTGGATTCCCGCGAGTCAGACGCGGATACTGTGTTTGTTTTAGGCTCGCGCAGTCTTCACTCGGACGCGCGCTTCAATCCGTTGTGGAGACTCTCTTTTCGTTCCAGTGAAATTACAAAACAAAATACACACACACACATGTCTCTGCCTGATATACAACCACTGATAAACATAATCTGATTTGAAAAAAAAAAAAAAAAAACTATGAGTGCAGACTCGAACTCAGAACCTCTGACACGCTAGGCAAATGTTCTACCACTAGACCACTTGAGTTCACGTATTTACTCACGTGAAAACTCGGTGTTTACTCGGCGTGATCAATTCACTCTTGAACATGCTGCCGTTCGTCTGAGTTACAATCTTCCTCATCATTCATGATGATCTCCAGTTCAAGCACCTTATGTTGTGATTGCTAGCCTATTTACTAGGTATTATTATGTATTAAATCCAGGAAATTTGTTAATGAAAATAATATTAAAATTAAGATACAATTAAAACAAAACGAAATTCGTTTTAAAGAATGGATTTGTGCTTTCTGTTTTGAAGTCTCTGTGAAAGTTTGAAAGTCTTTTAGTGCTGCTTCAGAGCGCTCGCGTCCATAATGGAGAACTGTCACGTAATATTGTTTTTTCCTCATAAATGCGAACATGTGTCAACTAATGCAAGTAAATTTAAAAAGACTTACCCGAAATATTATCCACGGCTGGATCAAGTCGCTCAACGTTCGTCGCTCAAAATACAAACGTTCGTCGTCAGAGTCCTGCTCTTCTTCTGAGCAAAATTTGACCTCGTGTCATCTTCCAACAGCACAGGAAAGTGAATAAATGAAACTTGCTGGTTTTAAGGCATTTCAGGGGGCGTTTACCTTATTTTGCATAGATCACCTCAGCTCATTATCTTATGAATAGCGCGCTCTGCGAGTGGGTGTGAACTCATTACCGATAATTAGGTGAGACGGGAGAAACTGTACTTCTCTTTAGTTTCTTACAGATTACATTGCAGGAGAATATTTGTTTTGAATGTGAATTGTTTTATTTAAAAGTAGAAATTTAAAGCTTTCTTTAGACGCATGTTTCATGGTTGTGTGATAAGTATTAGCTGAGTTTCAGTTCATTTTCCAGACTTGTTTCAAAAAGATTTTTGCGGAGACAGAGTGAGCTGAAAGCGCACCCTGTTTATTTTATTTATTTAAAAATAAAAACAAGGTTTTGATGTTAATGTGAGTGTACACAAAAAAAGAAGACCCTCTATAGTTTATAATCATGTATTTATTTTATTAATATGACCGTAAATGACGGACTTTTTTAAGTTTATGTTGCTTCTATGTGAAAAAAATCCAGCAAAACGCGGGGGCGCGTTTGCCGACCTCAGAGGGTTAATAACTACCTTGTAATCAATCACATAACCGTGCGGGCAGGCTTCAGCATTTCAGTAAAACCGAACTAGCAGTTGAGTCTCGAGAGAAGCCAGGTTAGCCCGGTATGTTTTTTTGTTGATATGAAAAATCGGGTATATTTAGCAATATAGCGGGTGTATGATATAACAATGTTATGATGAACTATATTCTGAGAGAGTCTAGGTTTGGCGGTTGTCAGGAGAACGGTACTTGCCTGACTGCATTGTGTCAAGTGCAAAATTTGGTGGAGGGGAGATTATGGTGTGGGTTTGTTTTTCAGGGGTTGGGTCGGGCACCCTTAGTTCCAATGAAAGGAACTCTTAATGCTTCAGCATACCAAGACATTTTGGACAATTTCATGCTCCCAACTTTGTGGGAATAGTTTGGGAATGACCCCTTCCTGTTCCAACATGACTGTGCACCAGTGTACAAAGTAAGGTGTAAAGTAAAGTGTGCGAGTTTGGTGCGGAGGAACTTGACTGGCCTACACTAGGGATGACGAAAACGTAACATTTTCTTGACCGACCACTGAGCCTCATTAGCCGGTTGACCGATTAGTTTAAAATATGCTACGCTATTTGAAATAACAGCCATTTCGAGCCGCGCCTGCAATTTCTCAACTCTGTCGCATCTCTGTGCCGCTCTGCCTCCCGCTCACACACACACAGCCGCCCTTCCACTCACGTCACTTTTTTAAAATCCCCTACAGCGCGAAACATGAGTCCCGCAAACGCGGCGCCGAGGAGCTTGTATGTAATCGAAGGACAAATGGCTCCTTAGTTTCGAAATGGTTTGGGTACAAGGTGATCGCGTTGAAAATAAAGGTGTTTGTCTAGCTTTAGAAGCTCATTTGAAACATTGCCGCGGCTCATTTAAGAAAATGACAGCTCCGAAGAGACGGCGCTTTAGTTTGAGGTAACGTTAGTGCTAACAATAATAAAGAAAGATGATGATCATCATCACCTTACATCATAGATGATGTGCTACTACTGTATTTAAGCACTGTATCACACAAGTTGCAACTTACATCTGTGTCATTCTTTTTGGTGAAATGGTCCCACACACTACTTTTCTTTGCAGGCTTCATCCTGTCGTCTACCCTGACTCTAACCTCGAGTGTTTTAGCCTGTAGCCTTTACTTTTCGCAAACCTTGTGAGCGTGCGAACCCAAACGCAAACGCGAGCCAGGCCTTCTCGTCTAACATCAGTGTCTGACCTTACAAATGACCTACTTAGAAGAACACACTCTTAAACCTTGTGGAAAGCTTTCCCAGAAGAGTTGAAGCTGTTAGAGCTGCAAAGGGTGGGCCAACTCCACATTAACCCCTACGGATTAAGAATGGGATGTCATTTAAGTTTATGTGCATGTAAAGGCAGACGTCCCAAAACTGATGGCAATAGTGTATCTAAAACCAAGTTTTTAACTGAACACATTCTTAAAACGCAGTGTTCAGTTAAAAACAACGGATGTGGGAACCTCCTGGGAATTAATAGAAGCAGTTGCTAAATGGATAGCTATCGCATGCAGGTCGATTTACATAGTGAAGGACAAAGATTTGTGTGACAATTCGAAATGCATCCAACAACTCAACTTACGAGTTGCCCTTGAGAGCAGTTAATAGTAGGATACTGTATGAAACAAAGGACAAAACTAGCTAAAGAGTTAGAGCTCACAGTGACGGTCCTGCTTACTGGTGACTACTGTACATCACTAGAGTCATTACAGCTACCTCAGGGTAACAGCCCAATATATCGATGGAGAGTGGAAACACCATTTGGATGCTTAGACCGTAATGAAAACATCAAGCTGCGGCATGTGCAGAAACATTTTATGAATGCAGACCATTAGATATGTTTCCATTTGAAGCACATTTCTCATTAAACAATTGGAATATTGGCAAAAAAAATTTGCAAATACAACACAGTTTTCACCCCATGTGTACAAAAGAACAAAACCATCACTTCCTAGGGCATAAAATATCAATAATAAATATAATATTAATAATATGGAAGTTACAACAACCGGCCACTGTGGCTCTTTTTCCCTGATTAGTAATACACCTCAAAGCGTGCAAACAAAATGCAATAAACTCTATGCTCTCTTGCTTTTGGAGAAATGTCTGATGTTTAGGAATGCAGTCGTGTGAGACTGTTCTGGGAAGGTTATTATTACAAATCTTTTTGATGAAAGATTTTGGTCAAGAATTTCAGAATTACTAAGAACATTTGTATGGAGCACCACACAGGGGGGGAAACATTTATATGGTTTGTTGCAGAGACTCTATTCTTTCCGGTGAAGTCACAAAATAAAATGCACACAAACATGTTTCTGCTCTTGATAAACAATCATTGATGACCATCTTTGATTTAAAAAAAAAAAAAAAAAAAATACTATACAAGGGTGGATTAGGACCTGGAACCTCTGACACGCTTAAAAGTTGTACCACCAGTCCATTAGGGAATCCAAATGCTAATTGCGTATCTATGTATTTATTCACTAATGTGAAGAATCTCGGGACTTACAATATATTGTATTATAGATATAGTAGATGTAAGGATGAAACTATCACAATAAACATGAGTTCTCAATAGGGCTGCACGATATTGGAAAAAACTGCCATTGCGATTTTGTTTTCTGCGACATATATTGCAATATTACAACTGTATTCAGGTACAGTCATTGAATAATTAAATGTAAAATAACACTGCATAGTCTTCACTGAATATGATTAATATAATGAATACAGTTGATCTAAGTTAAAAGGTGCTGTATGTAAGTTTTTAACTGTACTAAAGCAGTGGTTCTCAACTCCAGTCCTCGTGACCCACTGCTCTGCACATTTTGTATGTCTCCCTTATTTAACACACCTGAACCAGATCATCAGCTCATTAGGAGAGACTCCATGAACTGAACTGAGTGTGTCAGATAAGAGAGACATACAAAATGTGCAGAGCAGTGGGTCACGAGGACTGGAGTTGAGAACCACTGTACTAAAGCATAAAAACACCATATGTTTGCCGGTATTTAGGAAACATGCCAAGTCCACATACTCGTTTCTCTGAAAAACAATGCTACAGCCAGTTCTTTTACTTTGAAATGTGCATTCCGTGTCGGAATGTCAGTTTTTGTTTTGGTCTGTGCGATACTGCCCGTTGGCAATTTACCCAATAGTATTTCGCCACCACAGGTTGCCAATTGGCGGAAAACACAGCATACTGGAGCCATGGAAGCCAGCGAACAAACTGGGTCAGAGATAGATTCTACCCAACTTAAAAAGCCTCCACACCCATCTAAAAATCTCTAAGAACGGGAGCATATTAAAACGAGATATCAACTCATCATAAATCATTAAATTAACTCATCAAGTCTCCACACATTCCATTGTCAATTGTGCTCGTTCCAGTTGCGTGTTCTCAATCTGGCAACCCACGTTACCGTCGAGTCTGAGCAGGAGAGGGCGGGAGAAACAACGATCTCTGATATTTTGAATTTGGACTGCAGTACCCATTTTAACCACTAGCTGCCATTCTCAAATACTGCACCTTTAAAGCAGAACTCGGCAACTCTAGCGAACTCTAGTCACTTCTTCGCTGATTTTCCCTTTTGTTGTAGCATGTTTTCCCCACGAGCTCCCCCTACAGCTGTGGGGGGGCGTATATTTCACAACACGGTCATAAAAAACTCACTTGCAGCAGCCTCCTCCCCCTCTCTACCGCTGCTCATGTGCGTTTGTTTTGATCGGAGCAAGCCAACTGTATCATGTCTACCGAGGTGGGTAATACATCATACATATTATCACAGAACATTGACATGTACATTTTGTCGTAAAGCAATTTGTGTTTCGCGCTCGTTCTCGTTCTCGCTTCTCACGAGACTTCCAATTTCTATCTTGCCGGGACGGTAGTCCGCAAGTTGCAAGGTTGGTTTTCCGCCTGGGAACGCTGGGGGGAGCGGGGAAAGTCACCAATATCACCAGAACAGGTTGTTTAACCATCCAAATGATTTCTAGACAGTTTTATTAAGTTAAAAAAGTTACCAAGTTCTGCTTTAAAGCTGCAAAAGTGATTTTCTCTTTCCCTTATGTTATTTGACACAAACTACTGCGGGTATATTGTACTAGTGTCACTTTAAGACGAATGCTTGTATCCAATACCGGTAATGACAAGCATCCGTTTTCTTTCTCCGTGTAGGATTGAGTGCAAATCAAATACAACTGAATCTTCCAGGTGATTTGTTCAAACATAATTCCACACAGAACTCAACATTTCAGACCCCAAATGACCAGTCCAGGGCCATAAAATCAGGCTCCAGCCAGTCTCCGATAACCAACGAAAAACCCCAGCTAAGAACTTTACGGCCATGCAAGCTTCAAAGAGATGAGCCCAACTAAAGGAAGAACGTGTCAATGTTAGATTGGTTCCAAAGACTGATTGGTTCAGAGATGGCAAAAGCTCGGTGCTCGATCAAGATAACAGCAGAGAAGCTGCTGGACTCCACACAGACACAAAACAGACCCCAGTCTCCTTAAGGACCTCTGAATGACCCAGAGTTTTGAAATCACTTCAAACCAGAGAACTGAGATTTTACCTAAAACAATAGATAAAATCATCCCAGAACAATTCTCGATGGACTTAGAATCATGTAGTTGCATGATGTTTGATTATATTTTGTGTCTACAATATATGTGTGTGTCTAATATGCTTAGATCCCATATAATTCATGTAATTGTTATAACTATTAGATGCTTGAATGAAAGTGTGTTGTGCTTCCTATCAGTACGATCGTATGTTCTTAATTCAAAAGATGGCTTGAGTGAAATTTGTGTGAAATGTTCCGTATTCTTATAATAGTAATAATGTCTAAACTGTGGCCTCTTTCCTCTCTGCTAGAGCTTAGAGAGTAAGGAGAGCACAGATAAGCTTGATTTATGATAAGAAGTGAAGAGAACGCCACCTCCTAAATAAAGACTGATGGTCAGAAAGGTCAGAACTGATGCAGGAGGCTGGGCGGACATTTGAGTTTAAAATCTTAACACCAGAACAAAGTTAAAGTTTAGTGCAGAACAAAAATGCAGCGGGAGCAGAAGAGAAAAATGAAAAAGTAGATTCGAAAACCATCATGGAGAAGCCATGACGGATAAACCAGACAGACTAGTAACCATGTAGACGCGCAGAGATAAAAGAACCCAAATCAAGATCAGAAGAACGGGTTCAACAGCTTCATTCAAGCCATCATCTACTCTCGTCTCAATTTCCTTTCTTTTCTTAGTTTCCTTTCTTTTCCGTTTTGAGTCTCGGTTCTAAGTTAAGTGTTGCGGCAAGATTTCGGTCCACGTTTCTTCTGCAAAGCCAGCTTCAACAAAGACTTTCCATCCATCCGCCAGCACACCACGTGATTGGCCGCCCCAGACCCAGGCACTAGAACTCGGGAAACCCCTTTTACGCAGACAAAGGGAATCCCCAAAGCAAAGACAAGCAAGTACTGCCTCCAGACTCTTAAGCTGAACTGGTGCATTGATATAGATTTAATAACCTGCCTAAAAACGATACAAGGGTTAAATTAATGCTTGATGGTTCGTTCAGGTTATGTCTTATAAGTGCATATACAAACTTGGGATTGAATCATCTCACTCTTAAAACTCATTCTTTCCTCACTCTCTCTTTCTTTTTGCAACTCGTATGAATGTGTGTGTGTGTGTGTTAGTGTTAGATATTAGTTTTATGTGTTAGTCAGAATAATCAATAAAGTCTTGTTTGTATTTTTAAAGAGAAGTGTTACTTGTGTTATGTGCTTACGAATTTAATGTCTTAAACTGCTGATCTAAGTTACCTTGCTAACTATAGTGTTTCACTATAGTTTGGATATTTATATATTGCAGAGCTGATAGTTACAGCCAGTTCAAAAGAACCGCGAACGAGTCATTTGCTCGGTTGTAATAAGTGATTCTTTCGAATTCCCTATAAATGAATTAATAATTCCTTAGAGCTAAATTGACCTGTTAGAATCACTAAAATTACAAAATTATCTTACATCCGTTTACAACTCATAACCGACTGCGTTTATGAGGAAACTCGTTGAGGCGGCATTTTGACGTAATTTTCCATGCACATGTCCGGTTTCAGTTATAATTAAAAGTTTCTTCAGGATAATTTTTTTTATGCAGTAAACTATGGAGCCCTTACTTGGGGAGCCCTTACTTGCACATTAGCTACTATAATAGGTTAACAACAGAGCCCAAACTATTAGCCCAAATTCAGTTGGTAAATATTGTATGCAAACATGTAAACTGCACATTAGGGCTGGGCGATTTAAATCGTGAGATTGTTATGCGCATCTCATCAGTAAAGCCGGTTCCTTGATTAGTAGTAAATCGCCATCACCTGCTTTCAGATGGAGCGGCATTTACTACAAAGAGCCGTAGTTAACTGACAAGCTGAGCCATATCGCATTAAAATCGCGGACGTATCGCCAGCGTGTAGAGATGTGTAGAGATGCACCGATCGACCGGCCATTTTTTTCCCGCATGATCGGCCCGGACCAGTGATCAATTCCGAGGCAATAACGCCAGCTGCGTGTTCTCACTCTCTTCTCTCCGATGGCAAAGTGACACACACCCGCCTCCTCTCACTCACTCACTCACTCAATCATCTCATTCGCTCGGGGTAAATAGTGCTTGTATTGCGCATAATTTGACTAATTCCTGCGCTCACACCAAAAGCGGGCGCACCACAGATAAGGGGCTTGCACAAAGCCGCCTGTCAGTCTCAAGCAGCTTGTGAGTCACAGGTACCAAAATGAGGGCTTACTGCACTTAAATGGCCAAATACACACAAAACTGTCAAAATATAGACTGGCAATTTGATTTCGCCCTGCAGCTCAGGCTGGAAACCTGTACATTCTTCTATCCTGCTTCCGTTGCAAATTTGCGGGGACCAATCACAAACTGGCTTATCCACCTGGTGCGCTATTGGCGGGTTTAATCCAGTCCTTTTATCCTTTTAACCTCTCGACGATGCTCAATGGCTTCTTTAGTTTAGCAAACAAATTGCTTGAGTGGGTGTAAATACCACTCACTTTCATGGTTTTTTTTTTGCACAACCTGCAAAAATAGCTCGATGCCATTGCTGCTTCTGCAAACCGCTGATCAATGCTCCAAACCAACAAGTTTGTTGACACGTTTCCTGCCTGGAGTTTTCGCTGCAAAGTACGTCATCTGGATCATTGGTCTGATTGGTTGAAGGACTATCCAGTTGTGTACAGAGTCATTTGAACTATGCCCGTTGATCACGCCTCTTGTGCAGTAGAAAATATAGAGCAGACTCCCCAGACTAATGTTCAATCTTAAAAGATTGAGCTTGGTATGGTGATAGCCAGACTAGTCAAAATACCCTTCTTGGCGAGTATTCAGTTAAACAGTCAGTTTTGAAATCTAATTAGTTGAGAAAGATAACGCAAGTTGTGTAACAGAATATTGGATTTGTGCATATGCTCTTAAAGTGACAGCAGCAGGAATATTAGGCTGCTGTCACTTTAAGAGCATATGCACAAATCCAATATTCTGTTACACAACTTGCGTTATCTTTCTCAATATTCAAAATTCTTAATAGCTTTCAATATTCTCAATAGTCTAATATTCCTGCTGCTGTCTGTCATGTTAATCAAAGAATAAAAGACAAAGAAAATCACTCTCTGCTCTTGACGGAATAACTTTTGTAACTAATTGTAAGCATTAATCTGCATTTAATATTTTACAATGAAGACGATCCAGTGTTATTTTACATGTGATTATTTTTCTGTAGTATTTCTTAGCTGAATATACTGTATACCAACCTGAAAAACTTAAAGCCATGTTTATTTCATATTTCTTTTTTGCATTAATTTATGCTGTTGCTTAAAATTAGTTTATATGTTCTTATGTTATTACTCTGTTTTTTTAAGAAACTAAAATTTTGCATTAAAGAAAAGTAGATTTTTATTTGTATATGCTGTCAATTATAGTTCTTTGAAAGAAAAACAGAACTGGCAAAAATTGGTATCGGCAGGTCACACACACACAAAAAAAACATCGGAATCGACCAAGCAAATTGCAATCAGTGCATCTATACTGCTGTAAAAGCAAAAGGTGGTGGTGTTTGCATCTATGTAAACAGATCTTGGTGCACGGATGCTGTTATTACAAAGTAAGTCCCTCGTTTCTACTGATATCAAGTAGCTCTTCATCAGCTGCAGACCTTTTTTTTAATCTGCCCCAAGAATTTATTTATAAGAACCACAATCACTACAGTATGTACCTCCGGATGCTAATGCTAAGCTAGCCATGAAATATCTTTGTACTGTTATTAGCGAGCTGCAAACAACACATTCAGATGGATCCTTAATGACTTCCGCCATGTCATTCTTACCCCCATCATTGCCCAGTGTTTTGAGAGGCTGGATCTCTCTCAGCTGAAAACATGCCTGCCCCAAACATTGAACCCATGCCAGTTTGCCTACAGAACGCCATTACTTCAGCTTTCCACTCCGCCCTCACTTGGACAATAGCAACAGCAATTTCAGGATGCTTTTTGTTGATTTCAGTTCTGCCTTCACAGCGTGTACATGAAACTGCATCAGCAGGTGGCAGGTAGTTTATACTCATCATTCAAAATAAGAAACCGAAACTAGGACTCCAGATATACAAACCATAATCAAAGCAGTACTTGTTTACAATTTTTAACATGAATCACTTTATCTTCATTAAAACATGAATGTCTGGAATGAAGAATTTGCATACTGGGAGATTAGAAGAAAAATTGTGTTCCCCTTTTGACTTCATGGTTTACTCGCTTTCATCACTTTCGCTTTTATTCTTGTGAACTGATTCGCTAATGCTGGTCACACACAAAGATTTTAAGCACGATTTTGGGCACGATTTGTACGCCACAACGATTGGAAGGAGTGGGGTAGGTAGGACGCAGCCTGATTCGAGGCTTGTCGAAACCAACTTTGTCCAAAAATTCTCAATTGTGTGGTGTCATTACGATTATTTTACTGTTCCCGATCGAGTCGGAGCCTCCCTGATCCCAAATTGTACGACTCTTGTTTGGGCTGCCTTCGATAGGATACCCCCACAGAGAAGCACAACGCTTTAATTATTTACATGCATGTAGATTACATGTTTAAAGTACCTTAGCTCCGTTCACAGTAAACGGTGCTTCACGCAAACTCAGTCTCTGCATGTTTTGTGTTTCCTAGTTGCACTGTTATCATATATGCGTGGAGCGTGTTTCGGGTTTCTCAAACTCCATCTCTGCATGCTTTGAGTTTGGTTTGCTAATAACGTTCATCTGGGAACACAGTGTGTGCCATTTCACAAGATTTGTAATGTAACACATTTGTAAATCTACGCCAACTAAGAGAATATATAAATGTTTCTAAATATACGAATTGTTGTTCATCGCGATTTCAAAATGAAAGTTTAAACCCTTGCACTGAGTTTGCATTTAATGTGCACGTTCTTGTTCAAGAAATTGCAGCAGCTGTTGCATTTCTATCGTACAGAAGTGACCAAATATTAAAGATTAAGTGGACATTTGAATTAAATGTTGTTTGGCCAAACAAACAAGTATTTGATCACGCCGTAGTGTAACAACGACAATCACCAGGCCTCTGCAGGCATTGGTTATAATACATAATGTACATAAATTACAGGGCTTCTGAATTGCAACTATTTTTCCTGCCATTGCGACCAAATTTTGATATCGGCAAACAAAATTAGAGGTCGACCGATTCATCGGTTTTGCCGATATATCGGTACCGATAGCTGATTGGTGAAACCGTACGTCGTGGTGAACGACGAATAGGAATCTCGCTAGAGAGGCCAATCTACTTCGAGTGAAACTAAACGAGCCAATGCATATTGGCGTGCAATGGGCTTTATGCACAGCTGCACTACTTCCTGAACTTCAGGCAGGTCCTTTGTTTCCTGTCTGCCATTATTGGACAAACTGATTAATCCAGGTGTGCCTGACCACCTGAATTAATCAGTTTGTCCAATAATGGCAGACAGGAAACAAAGGACCTGCCTGAAGTTCAGGAAGTAGTGCAGCTGTGCATAAAGCCCATCATTTGCATCAGCTGTGCAGCCTCGCAGCGCGGGTATTTAACGAGCAGCTGGTGCGATTGCACTTCAGCTTTTTGCTTCGGAGCCGAGCGTTTCGATGCTGTTTAATCTACTGAGTGATCAAACAACGAGCAAGCTCTTCAAGATGATCTCTCGTGTCTGGTGCGGGCGATACAGCGCAGCAGCGGGGTCGACTTTCTTTTTCTCTCTTTTGTTTTTGTGTTACTGAGCAAAACAAAAAAGCTGTTTTCACAGCTGGTAACGGTGCGCCAAGAGCGCTGAATAGCCGTTCTTATGGCTGGTAAGACCGCCGTGAAGAGAGACAGCGCACGACAGGTTGCATATTCCTGTCTGTGTCCGCTGCGACCGTTCCCCTGCGTGCTTCAGTACCAAGGAGAGTATTTCCCTGAAAGAGCTTACATGGGTGTGAGTTGCGTCTTTCTAAAGATGACATTCCACCCGTGTGTTTCTGGTTGCGGTCGTTTCCTGTCCTCACTGACGGCCACGATCACTGTCTCGCATGCCTGGGAAACATGTGAGACTGTGTTCGTGGGTGGTTCATGTTCTCGTACGGGAACATGACCACGTCGGCACGCCGGTCAACTCTTCTTTCTCCGGAAAGTTTGAGTCCCCTCTGTTGTTGGCCAGCCGCTGCTTGTGTGTAAAAGCACAGCTGCAGGTCTGCTCGACACTCTGGGGGACCGTGGAGATCGGCGAGAGCCTTCGCGGGGAAAACCCGACGGATCTCTCGCTCCTCAGCGTGTCGTGTGCCGTCGAGCTGCCGGGCTGCAGCGCGGGTTGTCACGGCAACCCAGCGCTCGCTCGGCGCTCTAGGTGCGCGGTCTCCTTGTCTATTCTCTGTTGTAGCGCCCTCCCTGGTGGCCACCAGGAGAGGTCTACTTCAGTAGAATGGCTTGGGTGATCTGAGAGCTGAGGGCTTCTCCTTCGGGGAACCAACCCCCTAGGGCCCCTCCCTCTCTAGCGCATCACAAGTTGTGCAGCATCTGGATGGGATTGCTGGTCCTTCAAAATTGGAGGAACCTAGCGTTTCATTCAGGGCTCCAGCTGAGGGCAGATGTCGATTGCTGCATCGGAGAGAGGGCCTGTTTTGTTCTGGAAATGAGGGTATGCTGCGTTCCCACTGTAATAGTGTGTGTGCTTATGCTGAATCAGATTCAGAACTGACAGCCATGCTTTCCCGGGTCTTTCTCGGATGTGCATTGAAAACTTAGGAGTATGGAGCTATATTGGTGCCAAAATATGGAACGCCAAAAGTGCCAAATTCTGCATACGTTTTCACCTCTCTCGCTACCCTCGATGGTGGGCTGGCTGTGCCTCTGGCGAGCCACCTCTGCCCTGCATGCGAGGCCAAGGCACTCTTATTGCACGAGGGTAGTTCTGAGCCGGAGTTGAGCTGCACTTATCGACTGACCGTGTTTAAGTCACAGCGCAGGCCCTCGGCCAGACGATGTCCACCTTGGTGGTCCAGAAACGCCCCTGGCTGTCCTTGCAGAGGTGCGAGACGTCGTCAAAGTACGCTTTCTCGATGCTCCCATCTCACAAGGTGGCCTTTTCGGCGACACTGTTGAGAATTGGCCCAGCAGTTCTCCGCAGTTAGCAGCAGACTGAAGCGCTTTCCCCGACGCACCACCAGAGTGCCTTGTGGGCCGCCCCTCAGTCTACTCGTCGCCAAGGGTGTCATCCCCTGCAAAAAAAAAAAAAAAAAAAAAAAAGAGAAAACACTCCGGCACAGCCTGCTCTACTGTGTCCGCTGCAGGAGGATGACACCGCCCGTCTCAGCCACTGTTTAAGTGGTCGGTGAAGCAATCATCCCTGAGATGGGTGACCCGGAGATGGGTGGAGCTGCTCTCACCCGGTGAGGGCCGGGGAACAAATCTTTTGAGTGTTCCACCACTGGAGTCACAGTGGTACCTAAATTCTCAAAAAAAAAAAAAAAAAAAAAAGAGCAGTTCTTCTATCCCTGGGTCTGAAGAGGGCCAGGAGAGCAGTGGGAGGAGAGAATCCTCACCACTCTCATCCGCCTCTTCTATCGCCAGCAGGCAACAGTGTGCGGTTCGAGAACGCAACCAAGCCGCCTCCTGCCTCGTGGAACCGGGTAAGTGTTGCACAGCACACTGACTCCGCTGCGGGCCGCCTCCCAGAGAGAGCCTCCCGAGCCGAGCCCCTGTGTTCCACCTCGCTGCCCCACTCCGGGTACGCCTACGGTCCCTTTGGTCCCGCTTGTACGGTCTCTGCGAGCCTGGCTAGTGCTCCCCAGTCCGTCTCGCTGGCTCATTCGGACCATCAGGCTCGGCTATGCGATTCAGTTTGCCCGGCGTCCCCGCAAGTTTCGGGCCATCCACTCCACTACAGTGAGAGCAGCCGATGCCCATGTCTTGTGCGCGGAGATCGCAGTCCTACTGGCGAAGGACGCGATAGAGCCAGTCCCTCCAGCCGATATGAGGTCAGGGCACTACAGTCCCTACTTCATTGTACCCAGGAAAGGTGATGGGTTACGACCAATCTTGGACCTGCGAGTTTTGAATCAGAGCCTTCACAAGCTACCGTTCAAAATGCTCACGCAGAAACGCATTTTCGAATGCATCCGTCCCCGAGATTGGTTTGCAGCGATCGACCTGATGGACACGTACTTTCATGTCTCAATTCTTCCTCAACACAGGCCGTTCTGTGCTTGCGTTCGAGGGTCGAGCATATCAGTACAAGGTCCTGCCCTTCGGCCTGTCCCTGTCTACCCGTGTCTTCACGAAAGTCACAGAGGGGGCCCTTGTTCCCATGAGAGAACAGGGCGTTCGCATCCTCAACTGTCTCGACGACTGGCTCATACTGGCACACTCTCGAGATCAGTTATGCGAACACAGGGACCTCGTGCTCAGGCACCTCAGCCAGCTGGGCCTTCAGGTCAACTGGGAAAAGAGCAAACTCGCCCCCGTGCAGAGGATCTCTTTTCTCGGTATGGAGTTGGATTCGGTCACTCAGACAGAGTGCCTCACAGAGCAGCGCGCTCAGTTGGTGTTGAACTGCTTGAACACGTTCAAAGGCAGGACGGCGGTCCCACTGAAATTCTTTCAGAGGCTCCTGGGGCATATGGCAGCAGCGGTAACCCCGCTTGGACTGCTCCATATGAGACCGCTTCAGCACGGGCTTTCGGCCGAGTCCCGAGATGGGCGTGGCATCACGGCACTCACAGGGTGACAATCACACCGGAGTGCCGCCAGACCTTCAGTCCGTGGTCAGACCCCTCGTTCCTTCGGGCAGGAGTCCCCTTGGAACAGGTGTCCAGGCATGCTGTGGTTTCACAGATGCCTCTCCCACCGGCTGGGGTGCCACGTACAACGGGCATGCAGTGTCAGGGGTGTGGACGGACCCCCAACTGCATTGGCACATCAACTGCCTTGAGTTGCTTGCAGCACGTCTCACTCTGAGCCGCTTAAAAAAGCCGCTTCAGGGCAGAGACGTGCTGGTCCGTACGGACAACACTGCGACCGTTGCGTACATCAACAGACAAGGTTGTCTACGCTCCCGTCTCATGTCGCAACTCGCCCGCCATCTCCTCCTCTGGAGTCAGAAGCATCTGAGGTCGCTTCGAGCCATGTATTCCCCGGTGTGCTCAACCGTGTGGCCGACGAGCTATCACGAGCTGTGCTTCGGGAGAATGGCGACTCCACCCCCAGGTGGTTCAGCTGATTTGGAGAGAGTTCGGGGAGGCTCAGGTAGACCTGTTTGCCTCCTCAGAGACCTCCCACTGCCAGCTGTTTTACTCCCTGACCGAGGGAACACTCGGCACGGACGCACTGGCTCACAGCTGGCCCCGGGGCCTTCGCAAAAATGCGTTTTCCCCAGTGAGCCTACTTGCACAGACTCCGTGCAAAGTCAGGGAGGACGAGGAGCAGGTCCTTCTGGTGGCTCCCTATTGGCCCACCCGGACTTGGTTCCCAGAACTCATGCTCCTCGTGACGGTCCCTCCCTGGCCCATTCCTCTGAGGAAGGATCTTCTGACTCAGAGACGGGGCACCCTATGGCACCCGCGTCCGGACCTCTGGAAACTCCATGTCTGGTCCCTGGTGGGACGCGGAGGTTCTAGGTGACTTACCCTCAGAGGTACTTAACACCATCACTTCTGCGCGAGCGCCGTCTACGAGACGTGCGTACGCCTTGAAGTGGAACCTGTTTGTCAAGTGGTGTTCCTCTCGCAGAGAGGACCCCCGAAGATGTTCGATAGGGTCAGTGCTTTCCTTCTTGCAGCAAGGGTTGGAGCGAAGGCTGTCTCCCTCCACCCTCAAAGTACACGCTGCCGCTATTTCAGCTTATCATGACCACATAGATGGTAAAACAGTTGGAAAGCACGACCTGGTCGTCAGGTTCCTTAGGGGGGCGAGACGATTAAATCCTCCTCGTCCCCCCTCCATACCCTCTTGGGACCTTTCCCTGGTGCTCCGAGCACTTCAGGATGCTCCCTTTGAGCCTTTGCAGTCAGCAGACTTAAAGCTTCTCTCCTTGAAGACTTTGCTGCTGATTGCACTGGCCTCGATCAAGAGGGTAGGGGACCTGCATTTTCGGTCGACGAATCTTGCCTAGAGTTCGGGCCGGGTGACAACCATGTTGTACTGAGACCCCGGCCTGGCTATGTGCCCAAGGTTCCTACCACTCCCTTTAGAGATCAGGTAGTGAACCTGCAAGCGCTGCCCCTGGAGGAGGCAGACCCAGCCCTGGCTTTGCTCTGTCCCGTTCGCGCTCTGCGTATGTACGTGGACAGAATTCAAAGCGTCAGGACCTCAGACCAGCTCTTTGTCTGTTACGGAGGCCAGCAGAAAGGAAGGCTGTCTCCAAGCAGAGGATGGCCCACTGGATAGTGGATGCCATCGCCTTGGCTTACCAAGCTCAAGGCGTGCCCTGCCCGCTCAGGTTGCATGCACACTCCACGAGAGGCGTTGCATCCTCTTGGGCGCTGGCACGTGGCTCCTCGCTAACAGATATCTGTAGAGCTGCGGGCTGGGCGACACCTAACACGTTCGCTAGATACTATAGCCTACGTGTAGAGCCCGTGTCCTCGCCCTAAACGGGTAGAAGCACTGTGAGTACCGGCTCTGTCGGCTTGCTGCACCCTACTGTGCACCCTTATTGCTCCAGAGTCAAAACCTGTCGAGTCCTCCAAACACCCTCGGCCCGGACGTAGCGGAGCGTCCGGTGCCAGGCCTTTATCCGCTGAATCCTTGAGAACCGGGTCTAGGCTGGGTCCCATATGTGTGACCCTACGGGGATCCCATATGTGTATATCTTCCACGGCTGCTCCTAAACGGAAGCCCGTGTCTTTCCCTTGGGCTAAGTCACCCACTATTCATATGCAGTACAACCCTTGGGTTAGTCCATATGTGTATTCCCACATAACTCTTCTTAAGAATGTGGCTCCCGCAGCGTTCCCCTCCCTCAGATCGGGCACGCTTTCCCAGTGTTATCCAATAATCTCACTGTATGGGTTATCACGGAACAACAGTGAAGGATACTCTCGGTGTAAGCCCTCTCCTATCGTCCTTCCAGGCAAGAAGGTGTAGAGGCTTGCTCAGGGCGCTGGATGGGGTGCAGCAGCTGTGGCGCTTTGGTAGGGATTCCTATTCGTCGTTCACCACGACGTACGTCGTAGTGACCGGACGATAGGGAACGTCTCGGTTACATATGGTAACCCTCGTTCCCTGAGGGAGGGAACGGAGACGTACGTCCCGTCGCCACATCTGCTGCGACCCGCCGGGGCAGCCAGCTCACCGGCTCGGCTCCTCAGCAAAAAACTGAAGTGCAATCGCACCAGCTGCTCGTTAAATACCCGCGCTGCGAGGCTGCACAGCTGATGCAAATGATTGCACGCCAATATGCATTGGCTCGTTTAGTTTCACTCGAAGTAGATTGGCCTCTCTAGCGAGATTCCTATTCGTCGTTCACCACGACGTACGTCTCCGTTCCCTCCCTCAGGGAACGAGGGTTACCATATGTAACCGAGACGTTGTTTATTTGAACACGTGAGGCTGCACAGAGATCACAAGCTACAAGGAGAGCGCTGAACCTTCAGATGTGCATTTAAAACTCCGACAACGAAACGGTATGAATACAGAACACTAAAGTACATATTGCCATATCATTATAAAGTAATTAATTAGTTGGCTAGATGCTGCATTAGCAGAGAGAAAACAGCAGTATGTTTGCCGTCGAGGCTGAGAGGACTAACATTAGTAGTGACTACCTCAAGCGGTTAAATCAATGTGATAAAAAAACCCGCAAACCTGACACAAATGTTCTATGTCGCAATTGTTACCATCTATTTGCATTAGTTTATATCCAGCTGGTCACTTTTGTGCATTCATTAGCTGCCGAAGTTGCATATTTAAAGCTAGTGACGTGATTGCTTTCTCAACATTGATATGTTCATGCAGCCGACAGAAACAAACAAATCCGAAACGCATTCGATTTCAGTTCTTTTTTTATCACTAAAATACATATTGTTATTTTGATTAGATAATCATCAAGTGTTCTAAAATAAAAGCAAATACAGTGAGACTGTACATGTAATATAGGCCTACATTTATGTAATTTTAATGCTCTGGCCTTTGCAGATATTTAAAGATGGCCATCTTTCAGCATTACTATTTGGATTTATATGAAATGGTAACACTTTACAATAAGATTCCATTTTTAGCATTAACTAAGGTTAATAAATGTAGAAGTATTGTTCATTGTTAGTTTGTTAATTTCAACATTTACTAATACATTTTAAATTGAGTTCTCATTTTTATTTTATCTGTTATTACCTTTGTTAATGTACTGTGAACTAACATGAATGATCAAGGTACAATTATATTGCTCATATATTAATACCATAGACCAGGGGTGGGCAACTTCGGTCCTGGAGGGCCACTGTCCTACAGAGTTTAGCTCCAACCCTGAAAAAAAATCACCTGCCTGTAATTTTCTAGTAATCCTGAGGACCTTGATTAGCTTGTTCAGGTGTGTTTGATTAGGGTTGAAGCTAAACTCTGTAGGACAGTGGCCCTCCAGGACCGAAGTTGCCCACCCCTGCCATAGACTGTAAAAAAAGATGGACGACGACACCCCTTTCGCTCTCTTCCATTGGTGAGAACTGAAGCCGCCAGTATCCCGATATGGCGCTGACATCTTGGGATTTAAGTCTGCGCAGTAGCGATCTCGGGACCAGACCTGCGCAGTAGTGAGCAGGAAGTAAAGCCGCGAAATTAACAATAAGTATGTTTCTAGGTTATAGCTAAAGAAACTAGAGATGCACCGATTACAATTTTCTAGGCCGATTCCGATTTCCGATTTTTCATTGAGTTTGACCTGCCGATACCGATTTTAGCCGATTCCGATTTAATTTTTTTCTAACCACTTTACAGCACACACAAATATTTATTTTCGATATTTTCTTTAACCCTTTCACGCTTAAGTTTAAAATATTCTAACTGACACCCCCACCCCCAGAGTGAGTTTTTTTTAAGGCGAACGTTCCCTTTAATGTTTCCATGGCGACGCGTCACTCCATACACCGCAGCCACAATAATACTGTATGACAGATGTGTCGCTTTTATTTCGCTTTTCCTTTTTTATTCAAAATATTCACAAACTTGCTTACCATGTCATCAACTAGCCTATCTGATATTCCGATTCTCAAATACGTTTAAGTGAGTGTGTTTGGTCGTTTAAAAACCTTTATAAATAATCTTGATCTATATGAGATGGGCGCGCCGCAATGTTGTCATGTCAGTCGGATTTACAGCACGTGAATTTATCAGTTTCTCCCGAAATAAATGCAAGAAAGTGGCCGGTGAACTGAGAAGAATAGAGTAAACTTTATAGTTACTTCCACTATGTTTGTCTGATATGAATAACACATGTCGGCAAATTATATTTGAATAGATTGTTATTGCTGCTTCCACAGACATCAGTGTGTATTTTACAAACTCCAAATGTATTGTTTTACTCGTGCTTATGTGTATTTAAATATCTGAAACCTAAAATAAACATTATGAGGTTGAAAACCCTGCCTAACGGTAGTTGTGATATATGACAGCGCTGAACGCGTCCGACTCTGGCTCAGCGCCAGCCAACGCGCGAAAGCACAGTTTGAATCTGGCAGTTATGCGACGTCACTGAACATTATAAATGTGGCGCCGCACCGTACTCTCAGGGCCACAGACATAACAATCCCATATATGAGACCGTACAGCTCAAAAGGTTAATCATGCGGCACCCGAGTGCATTTGACCGGCATAAAATCGGCATATGTCAGACTGACCGGCCGGTCGCCGGTCATGGCCGATCACGTGAAAATCGGCCAATTCCGGTCACCAGCCGATCAATCGGTGCATCTCTAAAAGAAACACATTTAACCTGTAATATTTAGTGGAATATATAGTGGAAACCAGGAGAAACATAGTCCTGTGAATGAACAAGTAGCACTAATAGAAGGCTTTAAGTCCACAAATCAGCAACATTCACCATGGATTTAATGTAGTAACACTAACCGTAACTATTAGATTGTGACAGAAATAGTCATGCGCTTACGAGTACTACACATCTTTTTCAAGCTTTTTTAAAACTAAAAGTTTCAAGATGTAGGAATACCTCACACTTATTTAAAAATAATAAAAAAGATGAAATTACCATTGTAAACAGAGTTGCTGCAGAGAACACTTATTGGCTATTTTCACTCCACAATATCTATTTTTTTCACTCGTTTTGCTTTTGAATTGATATTAAGACATTATGAATGATAATAATTAAAGTTAATTTTATCTACACCAAATTAGGCTGTGCTTTAGTAGCCGCGTTTCCATTAGCCTATAGATTTGCACAAATAGTTGCGATATTTTCTAAATGCAGATAAAAAAACTATTGCGAAATGAGGGTGTTTCCATTAACCGATGTTATTCGCCTGAAACGTAATTTTTTTCCTCTTGCGATAAACCATTACAATAATTATGCCAACAGATATTGGTAGATTTACATAGGCTACATCCAAGCCACTGCACTAACCATTATTTTAAATCGAAGGAGACGTAGGCGTGTTATCCAAGCATTAATGGTAAGGAAAATCCCCTTATACTTGTGAGCGGCACATATGAAGCGTTTCTGGGTGTTTCTCCCTCATTTCTGCTTCAAGCTCTTGATTGTGGCATTTCTTTGTGGTTTAGAATATAGTACTGCCGTAATTATTTGGACTTTTATGAGTTTAATAAAGAACTCTGTCTCATCTTCTGCAAGTTGTAATTTCTGTACATTAAGTAGGGTGGCCATACGTCCGGATTTTGGCGCAGCCTAAAGCCGGACACTCATTTGTCCTCCTTTTTGGAGTTGCGCTGAATCAGCCTAAAAAACCCCGCTCTTTATCGGGACGCAGCAGCATAGCGTCTAATGCCGTAAGATCTCTGGTCAAACAAATGATTGTCTAAAAGTGGTGTCAAATAAATATCTGATATATCATTGGTTAAAAACGTAAACAAGCCTCCACGTCATGGAGTCCACGTGCTGGCTACCTCATGTCACATAACATTAACATGCCGAAACGTCAGACCTCATTTAATCCGGAATGGACAAAAGAGCACGAATTTGGCCATGATGACCCTTAGAGGTGCTGTTGTTGCCTGAGCTGCTGCAGAGGGTGAACTTCTTTGTTAAGAACTGAAATGTGTATTTATTTATTTTTCGCATTCATTATTTGTTTATTTATGTATTTCTGTTATTTACAGAAGTCCAGAAATGTTATGTTTTCAGGCACTGTGCACTTTTCAAGACAGGTTCATCTCAGTGGTCAGTTTTTAAAACAGACATCGCAATGTCTTGAATAAATACAAATACTGTGAACAAACACCTTTTTGCCTCTTCTGTTACACATAGGTCTACATCAAGATATATTGTAGATCAAATTGTCTGGCAATGAATAGACTATTTCAGAATCACTGTATCATGATACCATCGAAATATGGACAAAATTGTATTGTAGTTGCAAGTACACCAGAGATGCAATTATTCTTGCCTCACTAAATGCCACATAGTGTCCTCCTTTTTGGTGTTATGGAAATGGCTAACCTAACATTAAGTCTATTTATTACCAAGGGATTTGTTAGTAATACAGTCAAAATGAGGGAAAATGTGAATAACTGCGTTGCAGGTTGATTTAAGGTGTGCCCCTAAATTTTCTGCTTGTGCTCCTAGCAAAAAAAAGTTAGTCTGGAGCCCTGAGTTATGTTTATATAATTTATTTTACATGTTGTATTTTAACATTGTTGTTAAATATAATTACATACTTTGATATGCTATTTGAACCCATTATTATTGCTTGTTATTATAAATTTGTGATTTAAGTAATTTTAAAGGCTGTTGTTCACTTGGATCTATTTTTTTTATTATCCCAATTTTTTTTTATCCGATTAATTGATGGAATAATCAGTAGAATACTCGATTACTAAAATAATTGATAGCTGCCGGCCCTACTCAATTTTTGTAGTTTGCTTTATGCTAAATAAGTGTATTTGTTTGATACGGTTGCATAATTAAGTGATAAAAAGAATGGTTGTAATGGTCAGAGTTGATATTGTGTTTAATGTTTAATGAGAAGCTTAAATGATTAATGATTAGCTCTTAGGCTACTTCAGTATGATTATTCTGGTTTTCTGAATGACGTCAAAATAATAATGACCAACATGGAAGTTTGATCTTCTCAGGTGCACTTATTTGTCTCATGTGATCTCAACATGTCTGTCCACATACGGTGACCCGCTCCATGTCAAATAAAACCACTTTAATAAGGACACTCAGCAAAAATATGATTAATTTCTGTAAAGGCATTTTAATATGGATCAAATGACAGAGTTCAGTTTTGAGAAAGAAACCTACCTGTTTGTTTCTCAGTATCTTCTTGTTTCATGCTGAATACTTCTTCAATCTTGAAGTCTTCACTCTCCTCTTTAATAAATGCCATCTTTATAAAAGTATGTAACGTGGATCTCAGTTGCTTCGCCAGGAGTTTTCTGTGTGTTTGGATACTCTGTTGTGTATAAAATGAGACAAAAGAAGAATAAAAAGTAAAATAATAATTCCAAGCTAAATCTCATTCAGCTCCCTAGTTCAGTAATAAGAGAGTCAGTCATAGTGATGATGATCATAAATAACCGATTAGCCAAGCCCTCCTTAAAAACGTCAGTAGATTCCTGTTTCATTAAAACATTTGCAATTGGTTTGTAAAAGTTATCATTACACGTGTTGTTGCATGTTCACAGTTTTGACCAGTAATTTTAGATAAAGCACGACTATTATACACATTCTTCGTAGTTAGAATAAAACGATAACGATTTGCATTGACTTAAACAATGAAATGCTTTAAAACACAAACCCTTTCTTCTGCCGAATCAAGACGAATGAGCGGTGCAGCCTTATGACGTCATGTCGCCAAACCAAAATAAAAGTCCTGTTCAGTTTTTAAAACCCCTTGTCAAAAAATCCTTAAAGGATTCCAATAAAAATAAATAGAATAGAATATCCAATATCCAATAGAATTTCTACCATATTTTGGAACCATTCCTATAGGTTTATAGGACAATGCATATCCTGTATGATTCCGATAGGAATTGTATTGGATGAATATAGTATCAAAATGATTTACACGTGCAAGCACAATTATCCATGAACTTGATAAATGTTGCAGATATGTTTTACTATCCACAACCAGATGCCTTTGAACTTGCGTGTGTAAAATTCAAAATTAAATGAATATGTAGCAATTTGTACAAATAGAGACATTTTTGATGAATATAAATGTTTTCTTTTGTATTAGTGTATCATAATTTGTGCATGCAACAAAGAAAATGTAAAAAAAATTCTTCACTAGTACTCTTTTTTTATGCTCAATAAGAACATTGTCAAGGAATTACATGCAAATACATATACATAAAAAAAAAAAAAACATAATTATACAAAAACAAAGGATGATATGACAAAGAGGTATGACAAGCAGGCATACCCTACAATTGTATTGACACAATAACATGCACATACAAGGAAAGCTTTTAAGTGCATGTATTTTCTTTAAATATTTCTTCATATTTTTTTTATAAATCTTAGGGATTTTTTATTATTTATATAACGAAGAGATTTAAGAAGTGAGATTAATTCAGTGTCAAAATAAGGATAGGACAGAATGCCATTTGCAAAGTGCATTTGTGGATCAGGTGACACGCGTTCATTCATTGATGTCAATCTCATTTGATTCATTTGGATTTTGAGACTTTATTTTTGCGGTTTTTAAGCATTTCACAACCCACACACAAACAACTACAAATTAATAGACCTGGGGCTCGTTCTTCGTACGTTGCTTATTACATCCGAGATCAAATGACACATCCAAGATGATATCATCATGCTAATCATGATCTGGCTAACTCGGTGCTGCGTTCCAGTCCAAAATTGTCATGCCTTTCACTCGCTAACTTCCCTCCGTCTCGTTCACTCGGATGTACGTCATTGCTTACGTTGCACGAGTGCCCACTACTGGCGGAAATTGCGGCGGGCTGAACTGGAACGTCCTAAAAAAAGGTCACTAACAGGCGGACCGCGGACCCAGAAGCCGTCCAATACGGACCTGGACCTACAGCCAAAACCATAGGCGTTTTGTCCACAAACTAAGTCCTTTGAACAAAAAACAGTGAATTTCGTTTTGTATTAATTGTATCTTAATTTTAACCCTCAGCCAATCAAGTTTGAGCATTCCAGGCAGTAAACATTGCGAGTTTACGGTGCAGACAGATGAGAGAGAGGCAAGTTACACAGGAAAAGACGGTAGAAATAAAAAAGAAAGATAGCGATACATGAGGAAAACAAAGGGAGCGAAACAGGCGAGTGAGGCGGATAAAGTTGAGGAAAAGACTGAGGCGGAGAAAGGGAGAGAAACTGACGAGTGAGGTGGAGAAAGTTGAGAAAAAGACGAGTGAGGCGGAAAAAGTTGAGGAAAAGACTGAGACGGAGAAAGGGAGAGATACAGACTAATGAGACGGAGAAAGTTGAGGAAAAGACGAGTGAGACGGAGAAAGGGAGAGATACAGACGAGTGAGACGGAGAAAGGGAGAGATACAGACGAGTGAGACAGAGAAAGGGAGAGATACAGACGAGTGAGGCGGAGAAAGTTGAGGAAAAGACGAGTGAGACGGAGAAAGGGAGAGATACAGACGAGTGAGACAGAGAAAGTTGAGGAAAAGACGAGTGAGACGGAGAAAGGGAGAGATACAGACGAGTGAGACGGAGAAAGGGAGAGATACAGACGAGTGAGACGGAGAAAGGGAGAGATACAGACGAGTGAGGCGGAGAAAGTTGAGGAAAAGACGAGTGAGACGGAGAAAGGGAGAGATACAGATGAGTGAGACGGAGAAAGTTGAGGAAAAGACTGAGACGGAGAAAGGGAGAGATACAGACAAGTGAGACGGAGAAAGTTGAAGAAAAGATGAGTGAGATGGAGAAAGGGAGAGATACAGATGAGTGAGACGGAGAAAGTTGAGGAAAAGACTGAGATGGAGAAAGGGAGAGATACAGACAAGTGAGACGGAGAAAGTTGAAGAAAAGATGAGTGAGACGGAGAAAGGGAGAGATACAGACGAGTGAGACGGAGAAAGTTGAGGAAAAGATGAGTGAGACGGAGAAAGGGAGAGATACAGACAAGTGAGACGGAGAAAGTTGAAGAAAAGATGAGTGAGACGGAGAAAGGGAGAGATACAGACGAGTGAGACGGAGAAAGTTGAAGAAAAGATGAGTGAGACGGAGAAAGGGAGAAATACAGACGAGTGAGACGGAGAAAGTTGAAGAAAAGATGAGTGAGACGGAGAAAGGGAGAGATACAGACGAGTGAGACGGAGAAAGGGAGAGATACAGACGAGTGAGACGGAGAAAGGGAGAGATACAGACGAGTGAGGCGGAGAAAGGGAGAGATACAGAAGAGTGTGGCGGAGAAAGGGAGAGATACAGAAGAGTGAGGCGGAGAAAGTTCAAGAAAAGACGAGTGAGATTAAGGAAGGGAGAGAAACAGACGAGTGAGACAGAGAAAGGTAGAGAAAAATAAGGAACAAATGGTGCTCTCCAAAAAAAGAAAAGTGGACAGTGAAAATAGAGCATTTAATCCAGAATGGACAGGCTCATTTCTGTTCATACTTCCGACTAAACCAGTGTGTCTCATATGTTCAGAAACCGTGGCACTTATTAAAAGTGGCAATGTGAAACGCCATTATGAGACAAAACAAAGGTTACAAACAAACATACCCACTCAAATCTGAATTAAGATCACAGAAAATAAGTAGTCTCAGAGCCCAATATGACCAGTCCACCAGGATCTTGAGCCAAACATTCACTGCCCAACAACGTGCTCATGATTGTTCCCTCAGAGTTGCTTGGATTTTGGGTCAACACAAAAATCCATTTACTGATGGAGGGGTTGTCAAAGAATGCATGAGTGCAGTAGCTGAAACACTACTTGAGGGAAAACAAAAACAAGAGCTTTGTGATAAAATAAAGTAAATACCCATGTCAGCATCATCTGCCACAAAGAAAAGTGAAATATTAACTCAGGATGTGCTAACCCAGCTAGATGAAGCCATGCATAAGGCACCATGTGTAGGCTTAGCTGTGGATGAGTCCACTGACATGTGTGACAATGCTCAGCTGTTAGTGTATGCCAGGTTTTTCAACACAGACCAGAAAGCATTCTGTGAAGACAAGAGGAGAAGACATCTACCTGGCCATTAAGGAGATGTTAACAAAAAGAGGAATAGAGCCAAAACAAGTGGTTTCAATAACCACAGATGGAGCCCCTGCTATGATAGGGAGAGAGAAAGGAGCTGTAGCAAGACTGAAAGAGGACAATCCTGAGCTCATAGCATCATTCATCAATCTGTCCTCTGTGCCTCCCTGTCAGATGAGCATGCTGAGGTGATGAATACAATGATGAAAATGATCAATTTTCTCAGAGCATCCTCTTCCTACCAGGAAGCGCGCTTTTGGTCCATCAGGAGGGAATTAGCATCTTTTTTGGCAGAGCTAAGAAGTCAGAAGGCAACACAGTTTTCTATCTTTTTAGAAAATGAGAAATGGATGGATAATATGGCCTTTTTGGTTGATATCACTTCACATCTGAATGAACTGAATTTGAGGTTACAGGGCAAGGACAATTCAATTTGTGAACTGATGACAGCTGTCCCCTCCTTTCAGAGGAAACTTGGGGTTTTCAAGGAAGACCTGCAGGGAGACTGTGTGCACTTCCCAGCAGTGCAGGAACAGGTTCAGGGACAGAGAGATTTGTCTTCTTTTGTTAACTTTATTGATAAGCTGATTGTAAACTTCAGCAACCGTTTTGACAGCTTCAGCTTTGGAGAGCAGCTCACCATGTTCATTCAGAATCCATTTCTGATCACAGATGTCAGGGGGTTCTCGAAGGAAGTCACACAGCACTTTAAATGGGTAAATGCTGGGCCTCTCCAGATGCAATTGGTTGATCTCCAAGCAGATGTGGCCCTGAAAGAGCAGTTTGTAAGAACTGACCCTTCTAGTCAGGTCCGAATCTTCAAGATTGTGTAACCCTGTAGGCATTTTTGAGGAAAAGTTGTTATACCACATTTTTAGAAAGTTCAATGTCTCCTGAATAAGGATCCACCGTATAACATTGAAATAAGGGTCCCATTTTCTTGTAATTGTTATTGAAACAATAGGTGCATTATTCACAGCCGAAACACTACAGGTGGATAGGGTAAAAAATTTAAGTTATACTGTAGATATCACCATAAAACCTTTCCAGTTTTTCACTTACATAGAGACAGACATTTTTTGTATTACAAGTTTTCTGAAATGTCATGTTTACATATGCAAATGAGGCATACCAGTATATATATATATATATATAAAATTCGAGGGGCAGGCATACCAGTACGCGGTTCTCCCTTTCTTGTTCCTCTCGACGACTGGCTGATCCTAGCTCACTCTCGAGACAAGGATTGCGAACACAGGGACCTAGTGCTCCGGCACCTAGCTTGTCTGGGCCTTCGGGTCAACTGGGAGAAGAGCAAACTCTGCTCCGTGCAGAGGATTCTCTTTTCTCGGTATGGAAATCGACTCGGTCGCCATGTGCGCGCAGCTTACGAGCGTTGCTCAGGGGTCAGCACGTATTAGTCCGATCAGACAATACCGCCACAGTAGCGTACATCAACCGACAAGGTGGTCTGCGCTCCCGTCGTATGTTGCAACAGTTGTCTGGAGAGCTTCCTCACGTGGCACGCCATGTCACCGCCTGCACTTCACGCCAGTCCAGCCGAGCCTGCACTTCACGCCAGTCCAGCCAAGACCGCACTTCTCACCAGATCTGCCGAAGCCAAAGCAGTATGCGTCGTGCCCGCCGCCCCTGAGACTGTGAGCGTCATGCCCGCCGCGCCTGAGACAGCAAGCGTCATGCCCGCCAGCACAAAGTCTTCACCGCTGGTCCCGTCCAGCACAGAGCCTTCTTCGCCGCTGGTCCCGTCCAGCACTGAGCCCTCTTCGCCGCTGGTCCCGTCCAGTTCAGAGCCCTCTTCGCCGTTGGTCCCGTCCAGCTCAGAGCCCTCTTCGCCGCTGGTCCCGTCACACAGCACTTTAAATGGGTAAATGCTGGGCCTCTCCAGATGCAATTGGTTGATCTCCAAGCAGATGTGGCCCTGAAAGAGCAGTTTGTAAGAACTGACCCTTCTAGTCAGGTCCGAATCTTCAAGATTGTGTAACCCTGTAGGCATTTTTGAGGAAAAGTTGTTATACCACATTTTTAGAAAGTTCAATGTCTCCTGAATAAGGATCCACCGTATAACATTGAAATAAGGGTCCCATTTTCTTGTAATTGTTATTGAAACAATAGGTGCATTATTCACAGCCGAAACACTACAGGTGGATAGGGTAAAAAATGTAAGTTATACTGTAGATATCACCATAAAACCTTTCCAGTTTTTCACTTACATAGAGACAGACATTTTTTGTATTACAAGTTTTCTGAAATGTCATGTTTACATATGCAAATGAGGCATACCAGTATATATATATATATATATAAAATTCGAGGGGCAGGCATACCAGTACGCGGTTCTCCCTTTCTTGTTCCTCTCGACGACTGGCTGATCCTAGCTCACTCTCGAGACAAGGATTGCGAACACAGGGACCTAGTGCTCCGGCACCTAGCTTGTCTGGGCCTTCGGGTCAACTGGGAGAAGAGCAAACTCTGCTCCGTGCAGAGGATTCTCTTTTCTCGGTATGGAAATCGACTCGGTCGCCATGTGCGCGCAGCTTACGAGCGTTGCTCAGGGGTCAGCACGTATTAGTCCGATCAGACAATACCGCCACAGTAGCGTACATCAACCGACAAGGTGGTCTGCGCTCCCGTCGTATGTTGCAACAGTTGTCTGGAGAGCTTCCTCACGTGGCACGCCATGTCACCGCCTGCACTTCACGCCAGTCCAGCCGAGCCTGCACTTCACGCCAGTCCAGCCAAGACCGCACTTCTCACCAGATCTGCCGAAGCCAAAGCAGTATGCGTCGTGCCCGCCGCCCCTGAGACTGTGAGCGTCATGCCCGCCGCGCCTGAGACAGCAAGCGTCATGCCCGCCAGCACAAAGTCTTCACCGCTGGTCCCGTCCAGCACAGAGCCTTCTTCGCCGCTGGTCCCGTCCAGCACTGAGCCCTCTTCGCCGCTGGTCCCGTCCAGTTCAGAGCCCTCTTCGCCGTTGGTCCCGTCCAGCTCAGAGCCCTCTTCGCCGCTGGTCCCGTCCAGCTCAGAGCCCTCTTCGCCGCTGGTCCCGTTCAGCTCAAAGATTTCTTAGCCGCTGGTCCCGTCCAGCGCTGAGCCCCCTTCACCGCTGGTCCCGTCCAGCACTGAGCCCCCTTCACCGCTGGTCCCGTCCAGTGCTGAGCCCCCTTCACCGCTGGTTCCGTCCAGCACTGCCCCCTCTTCACCGCTGGTCCTGCCCAGCACAAAGCCTTCACCGCTGGTGCCGCCCAGCACCGAGGCCTCTTCGCTGCCCAGCACCGAGCCTTCTTCGGCACGGGACGCGCCTTGTGGGAGGGGGGAGTAATGTCACATTCACCGTCTGTCATCATCCTGTCTGCACTACACTTCCCAGAGTCCTCAGTTGTCATCATCACCTGCACCTGGTCCTCATCACCATCATCATCACTGTCACCTGTTGTTTCTGTCATTTCCCTGTGTATTTAAGTTCCTCTGTTTCAGTCTTCAGTGTCGGTCAATGTTTGTGGTAATGTTTGTGTTAGCACTCTTTTGTCTGTGCACGCACACTGTTTCGTATATTCTTCAGTTGAAATAAATATTGAGTATTTTGGATCTTTTGCCTGGAACTTCTTCAACCTTGAGACGTTACAAGCCTACACTGTAAAATAATTTTTGCTGCATTAAATTAAGGCCGTATAGTCATTTCAACTGTTAAATCTTGAGTAATGATGAATTGCTTTGACTTGTGAAAGTGAAAACTGATAAACTTATGTTAATGTAAAAATATTTTGCCATGAGTTATTGATCACATTTTTCCCGAGTGTAGTTCATTGTAATGACATTGTGTTTTCCTCTTTTGTGCACTTTTACATAATACACCAACACTTGTATCTGTTCCCAAGAAAGTGGTGGCTGAAATATGTGCTCGATGGTGTTTTAAGCCCCCAATGGCTCCTTCCAGGCAGCTAACCTCAACCTTAAACCTACCCATCCCCACGCTGCCTGGAAGGCGCCGTTGGGGGCTTAAAACACAGAAATGCGTGCAGTAAGTGGACATTTTCTAACTTTCCAAAAGAAAGTATAAGACTTTGTAATGTCCATTTCTTTCCATTGCACTGGACAGTGAATAAACCCTCTCAGATAACTGTCATATGGAGGAACTAGCCTACCTGCAAGTGCATAAATAACTTTACTTCATTTATACTTGTATGCTTTATGGCTGCAATATAAGTTGCATGATTCCACATCTACAGAAAGCCCTACAGAAGAGTCTGCACAGACAGAGGAGACATAGGCCTACAGGTGGGCAGTGTATAGCCAACTTTTCCTTTTTATTTGTTGCATGAGGCATGTGTCTAATATCTCTTGTTGCAGGCACTTGACTACTGGCTTTTCTTTACAAAGAACAATTGAAATAAAACTCAAGGAACTAAGCATATTTGTCTTTTATTAAACATTTAATGAAAAGTGGGGGTTTTTTTTGGCAGTGTTGTGTAATATGGCACATGCAACAATGTCCCAGGCCCTGTCAGGTGTGCAACCCTCAGACTTTTCAGACACTGAAATCTTCCCTTTAGTTAGCCAAAGTTCATTTCATTGTGTGCCCTTGTCCTGGCTAGAGCTGCATTGTAACTGGTTTGGGTCAGGGAATGGAGTCATAAAACACCTGTCTGCAGGCAGGAATGTCATAATCACCTATGAAAAAATGCAGTTCTGTTAGGATCAGCATAAGAGTATGTAATACAGTGAGCTTGAAATTTAATTGAGGAACTTTCCTTACCACTTTCAAATAATGTGTATAAATGTGAATCTCTGAAAATTCTTAAGTCATGCACAGATCCTGGCCATTTTGCTTTCACATTTGTGATATGGAAGATTTGTCAACTGCCTTTTTTTATTTGATATAATATTATTAATCTGGAATATTAAGAATCACAATAGTAACTGGGCTGCACATTTACATTGTGAACCCCCTTTCTGTTCACATAATCCCCTTCATTGAGGCCTTGATGGCAGTCTATAGTCTAACCTATAAGCCTGAGTGACATATACTGTAATCGGCATGGTCATGATTGCATGATCTTCATAAAAAATGATGATAGCTTAAAAAAAAACTGCTTAAAAAAAACTGCTTTACAACATTGGGTCTTAAGTGGCTTGGAAATGCCACAAAAAAAATCTAAAACTGTTTTTTAAACCTAAAAGCGCCAGGTAAACTCAGAATGACACGACAGACAGCACTTTCCATCAAGTTCTCCGCATCTCCAATAGGGGTGGTGAAAAAAATCGATTATTGATTAATCGCGAGTATGTTATGGACGAGTATGAATCGATTATTACATTTTCAAAAATCGATTTTTTATAATAAAAATATATATTTTTTTTTTCATTATTTTATTTTGTAAAAAATGTTATACCGGAAGTTGAACGTCACGAACGCGCACAGTTCCAGTTAGCAAGCGCGTGTAACGGCAGCCAGAGCGAGTGAGAGCAGGTGTGTAAAATGGAAGAACCAGGAACGAGCAACCAACCGATCCACCCAGCTCCATCTGGGCTCAAAGCAAGCGTGTGGATTCATTTTGGTTTTCATGGCAGGAGGTCTAAACATGTTGATAGAACGCATGCCGTCTGTCGACATTCCCACACTAAACTGAAGTACTGCGGCAATACGAGCAACTTGAGGGCCCACATTTCCCGCTAAATTGGACAATTTTCTTCTAGAAAGTAGGGCTGCACAATTAATCGAATTTCTAATCGCGATTACGGATGCCACGATTACGTAATCGTTCAAAGCCGCGATAAAAAATAAATAAAAAAAATCCAATCTGCGTGCATTTAGAGCAGTGATCATCAACTGGCGGCCCGCGGGCCGAATCTGGCCCGCCGAACCGTTCAATCCGGCCCGCGACTGGATTCGAAAATTGTGAGGAGAAAAAAAAAAGAGGAGAATATATCATGTGGTCCACACTATTAAAGCAACTGAAAATAGCAACAACGACTGAGACTCTTAACTATCAGTAATCCCCACCAATTATGACTCTATTTAGGCTTTATTCCGAAATGAGGACAAACTCGCTCCACTTTTTTTTTTTTTTTACATTTATTGTTTCACACAGTTCTTGTTATTTTCCACACATAACTTTTCCTTATGCCCCCTACTTAACGTTTGGTTTTTATTTCAAAGTCTCAACAAACTTCAAACCAGACTTCTCCGTACAAAAAAAGGAGAGAAAACCAACTGGCTGGCATAACTTAAAATAGCATGGTAAATAAATACTAACCTGGTATCCGAACAAAAACAGGATACAAATAATGTTTGCACATCAAATAAAACGTTAAGTGGGCTATAGCGATTTCAAATCACAAGGCTGAAATAGGTTACTCACACTGCTCAATGGCTAAAATTACATTTCCCCTCTGACACCAACTTTTTTACATCAGGCTTGGCCGCTGTCAGACTTATGCGCAAAGAGTCATCCAAGGACTGGTGTGACAGCCGGTTCCTCTCATGTGTTTTTATGTTGTTCATTTTGGAGAACGCAGCCTCACAGGTGTACGTCGAACCGAACATGGTGAGCACATACATAGCCAGCGTCTTCAATGTACCATACTCCTCGGGACAGGACAACCAAAATGCGCCCAGGTTTTCAGCACCACGGAGAGCAGCCTTCAGGTCCCCTGTGGCCTGGATTTCAGCCAGCTCGCTCTGAATGGCAGCTTCGTCCAAAGACATCATTTTCACTGCGTTTGTGGAGAATTCTCCACTTGGGTTGATGCTGAAAGGATCACGCACAAATCCAATGACATCCCTGGGAATTAAAAAGTCATCGAACCTGGAGGAGAAGTTGTCTTTTAATTGTGTGATGAATTTCTTCATCCTGTCTGTTACGTGGCTTTGTCCCACCTTCTTCAGTGTGCTGAAATGCAACAGCCTCCCTGACAACAAATCTGCGTTAAAAAGGTCAAGTTTGTTCCCAAACGCATCAAGTTTTTCCACCAGATCCACCACTGATTTCTCTTTTCCTTGCAGCTGGAGATTAAGTGCATTCAAATGCGAGAAAATGTCTGTCAAAAATGCAACGTTGGACATATATTCGCTGTCCTGCATGGTGCGGAGATGGTCAGCTGCCGCTTTTGCTTTGCTTTGTTTCAAAAACTCCACTACCTGGGCACTGAGTTCAACGAAGCGCTCCAGTGCTTTGCCCTTACTGAGCCAGCGCACGTCATTGTGGAGTAACAGGTCATCATGAGAAGCCTCGGATTCGAGCACAAATTTGCGGAACAGGCGATGCTGTGTGCTTGAGGTTCCTCTGATGTGGTTGATAATTTTCATTGTTTTCTCCATCACCTCTTTGAGCTCCCCACTTAGCTTTGCGCACAGCACACTTTGATGGATAATGCAGTGAAGCGCGTTAGTTTTAGGAGCGACAGTCTTTATTCTGCTCACCAGACCCTTGTTTTTGCCAATCATAGCAGGTGCTCCATCTGTCACTATCAGGTTGATTTTATCAAAGGACAATCCATGACTTTTAAAAAAATCCTCCAGTTTTCCGAAGATGATGTCAGCAGTGGTGTTGTCCTCCAGCGGAAGCAATGCCAGCAGCTCCTCTCGGAAATCTTTGCCATCAAAGAATCTGACAAAAACGCACAACTGTGAGATATCCGTATTGTCCGTGGACTCATCAATGGCCAACGAAATGTATTTGGCTTACCTTGATCCCTTCAATGACAACTTGCTGGACATGCTCTGCCAAGACGTGTACACGACGCGCGGCAGTTGAAGCAGAGAGAGGTATTTGTTTGACAGCTGCAATAATTCTGTCCATGGATTTGTCGGGGGCAAGTTCCTCCAGAACTGTGACCATGCACTCCTTGAAAACCTCACTTTCTGTGAAAGGTCGATTATGTTTGCAAAGCACCCAGGCAGCCTGCATTGATGCACACGTTGCTCTCTCTTGATCAGTTAAAGCTCGAGTAATAATGCCACTTGCACGGGAGTACGCAGATTTCAATGTGGCAATTTTTCTCTTTCGGGCCTCTGACTGCTCAGGATATGAATCCTTGAAATTTGTGTGTTTAGTGTTGTGGTGACGGCGCAGATTATATTCTTTTGCAACAGCAACAGTTTCGTTGCAAATGAGGCACACAGGTAACGCATTTCTGAAGGTTGGCATGATAAATGCGTACTTTTCAGTCCATTCGTCATTAAAGGATCTGTTTTCCGCGTCAACTTTTCGTTTCATGGCCTTTGAGAGTGCCATTTTAGCCTACCTGTGTTAAGAGGCCTTTTCCTTCCACTAACTGAAACTGTATTAGCGCTGAAGCCAGGGACGACAGCCCTATATCGATACTTTGTTTCATCTGTTTGTTTTTCAAGTGCTCTATAAATAAAGTTTACTTGAATTGAGACAAAGTATCTCTATCACTCCTGGTGGTTGACTGTGGTACAAGTGATAGGAGCCTGACTCATAAAGGCTAAAAATGCCTTCAGTTTTGTAATGAAATGAAAAAATATAAACAAATAATAAACATTAAGTGATAATTTTATGCCAAAATTATATTTTTATTTCAATTTTTTGGGGGTCCGGCCCCCAAGGTGAGTGTCCAGTAAAATTCTGGCCCTCCGACAAATGTAGTTGGTGACCCCTGCTCTACACCATGGTGCTGCGAAGGCAGTGATTTATGTTGATACGTGTGGTTGCTAAGGGTGTTGCTAAGGGCGCAGTGATAAATAGAACCGTTGGGTGAAGCGGTCATAGCCGTGTTTTATCGTGAATAAAGCACAGCTATTGACCAATCAGAATCAAGGATTGGAACTAACCGTTTTATAATCAAATTTAACGCATGACTTCAGCAGTATTATGAAGCTTAGCAGACAGTGTCAGAGCTCCACAGAACTCCACAATTTTCCAATGTAAATCTGTGGTGAAAAATGGAACTGCATCACTAATGCATCGCTTATTTTCACGTTGCCACTCTCTAATATGACTCTATGACATTGTATTTTTTATGTATATTTGTTAATGAGGGATATGTGGACACATCAATGTTTTTAGATTTGTAGATTTGTAGAGTAAAAGTCATAGCCTAGTTTTTATTTTGAAGTAAAAAAGATAAAATTAGACCCTTTCCCAGAATTAGTACAGAGGATCCAATAAGTAGGCTAGCATGTTAACTAGTGTTATTATTTTTAAATGTAATACTTAATGTAATTAATGGGGTTATTATTTAATATTTCTATGAATTAGATGTACATTTCAGACATCTTTGCTTTCATTATTTTTTCCTCTTTGTAACGTTGCTATGTGACCATAGAATAACCAGTATGGAACGTACACCTAAAGTCACAACGGGAACGTTATTATATGACCAACAGAGGACAATGCGTGAACGTTCTGTTAACGTCCCAAATGTCCTCTTTGCAACGTTGCTATGTGACCTTAGAATAACCAAAATGGGCCGTCCCTCTAAAGTCATAAATGGAACCTTGAACTGAAGCACTTTCATAACCAAAATACAATGTTTTATGAACGTCTCTAAAGTTCTGTTAAGATTTCTGTTAAGATTTCGGGATTATCGTCACCTTTAGAGAACTTTTAGGGAAAGTTGCGCAAGGTCGCGAGAACGTCCCCTCCTACGTGGGATATCATTATCAACCAATCTTTCACACTGTGTTACTCAGCTCAAGAAACCTTCTGTTCAGTTTCCATAGACTAACGTTAATGCCGACGAGGTAATATCCTTTATGCAGCCATGCAGCCATGTCTGTCAGACAGCCTGTTTTACAGACATGGTTACTAAACTGCAGTCTCTACCCTGGCTAAAAAGATAATAGTTGAGCCGTAAAAGTGTAGGCCTGCAACGTTTTTAATTGTAACAGCTATGATAAATACGTTTTAGTCGTGACCCATGAGAGTGCGTGGTTTTCAGCTTAAAAATTTTTTCCATTCTCAATCACGCTAACATTAGCAGTTAACTTAAATTTTCTCTTTAATGTCAAGTCACGATGTTGAAGTGCAAGGTGGAGGGTAGAAGTATGTAAAACTGGAAGAAGTTTGTTTCTCAGATTTTCTCAGTTCAGGTGTGTTATATGTTTAGTTTTCAGTTAATAAAGAGTAAGTAACAGTCATTTCTTTTGTGAATAACATGTTGTTGATGTTATGGTGTAGTCCAGCAAAAGTTTCTGATACCAGAGAACACAACATTGGGAGTCACAGATGACCAGGGCATAGAGGTGGATGAGGATGTCTTTCCAGACCTTGCAACAACCAAAGAAATTTTTTTTTTTTTCATCCACACTAATGAGGGTAGGACATTTAAGAACATTTGTTTTGTTTTATAGATATTTTGAGAGTTTGTATCTCAACAACTCAGAGACAAAATGTGTACATTTCAGAACTCCAATTTGCTGAAACATTCAAGAACTCTGCTGACTTCTCAGACCTGACAGAGTTTGATGCCTCCTCAAATCTGACAGATTATGCTATTTTCACTACTTGTGGTAAACAGAGTTATATGTAATGGGATTATTTTGTCTGACCCTGGGAATATCCACCCTGGTACAAATTATAGTTTTGCTGAAGCAGCTCTTAGATTATATATGCCTCATACTGTGTTGTTTTTGTGATCTTCAGATTTGACTGTCCTTCAGCAAGGGGTTGAAGTCTGACAGATACATTCTCTGTTTTAGGGAGTTTAAGCAGCAGTGTTTCTGGATCTCAAATGATTCAACCTTTAATGGACAGTGCCCATGTAAGATTTTTTTTTTTTTTTTTTACTTGCATACAAATAGATCTTATGCTTTAGACATGACTTTTGGAAAATAAATGCATTTTGAAAGTATTTAACGGTATACGGTTATTAGATTAAGATTAATGTTTTTGTTTAAAAAACAGGTCCAAGTTTGGTTGTATTTTTTCTAAATAAAGTTTTCTTTGTTTTAGAATGTCAAGCAAATTCTCACTTCAAATCCATTTGGGATGATTGTGATTAAAGAGTATGAAGAGACTGGGAGTTTGAAAGATTCCACAAGGCAAACATTATTGTAGCCCACATGCATGAAAAATAAGGGTAAAAAGCTTCAAGAAGACATGAATTTATCCTTAAAAAAAAAAAAAGAATAAATAAATCAGACAAGAATCTTAAGACAAATGTTTTCATCTTTGCAGGAGAGCTGTTAGTAAAGCAACAAATAAGTTCAATGCCCTTGGGATTGTGTCACTGTTCCCATCTTTGAAAGACCCATACTCTAAAAAAGGACATGTAAGTTTGCCTACCGGACCATAAATATCTTATATACCCTTGAGCCATATACATGATTTTGAATTGTTTATGCCCTACTACGTCATTAACAATTAGGGGCCGGTGTGTTGGAGCCATTATATTGAATTGTATTTTTTGTTTGTGACACTAGAGGGCATATGAGAATTTGAGTATATTTAAATAAGGTGATGATGAGTTACAGGTGCGCATATGGAAGGTCAAAGAAACTTTTTGACTGTGCCGTGTTGAGCGTCGTTTTTGTACAAGACTGTGCTCATGCCCAACAGTTTGTTTGAATCAAATATTTTGTTTGTTAGTAATAAGTAAAAGTAAAGTGTTGAGTATTTATTTTTGTTTGTTTTATTTGTTGTTTGCAATGCCAAATGGACAATAAATGGATTTGGCATATCCAAATTTATTGAGAAGGTATGGACAATGAATTCATTTTATTTTTCAAGGCAAAGCACACGTCAGAAACAGACTAATAAAAACCATCTGCGTCCCTACACTACTTTTTGAATATCTAATTAAACATTTCATCTCTAAAGAAAGCTTGTTAAACAGAACGTATGCTTTTAATTATGACTATTTGGAAACTAAAAACAAGCCAACAATTATTAACTTGACTGTGGAGGAATAGGCTTAAATGCATTGTAACAACACTGTGTTTAGTCACAAGAATACCTTTGATATTTGGTGACCTGATACCAGAGGATGATTTGCACTGGCGCTTGTTACTCTTGTTGTTGAACATCATAAACATTGTGTTCTCTTACTCAATCACTGAGGGGATGACAGTGTATTTAAAGCACCTTATTGTTGAACATCATAAACTCTTCAAAGAACTGTACCCATCAAAAAACTTGCTTCCAAAACATAATTTCATGGTCCACTACCCTAGGTGCATTAGAAAGATTGGACCACTCATTCAAATCTGGACCATGAGATTTGAAGAGAAGCACAAATTTTTTAAAGATTCTGTGAAGAATTTCAAGAATTTGACTGTATCGCTTGCAAATAAACACCAGTTTGCAGTAGCTTATCATTGGGAATGCTTGTCTTTAAAACCAGTTGAGTCTGGTCCAGTCAAAATTTGTTCACTTGAGACACTTGCATTTTTTGAATCAGAAGATTTAACTGCATATCTTCATGTTGATTCACATGTCAATCTCACAAAGTGGGTAAAATGTTATGGTGTTGAGTATCGTGTTGGACTCTTTGTTTGCACAGGTTCTGATGAAAACCTGCAACTTTTCAGCAAAATAACCTCAATCATTTTACACAATGGTAAAGTTTTTTTTTGTTATTGAGCATGAACCGTGTTTTCATGATCACTTCCATGCTTTTCAAGTGAGTGAAATCATACCAAGGAAGATACGGGTTATAGAATCCTGCAGGCTTGATTTTATATAATTTTATATGGGTTATAGAAACGGAAAGATTAAGGCATTTCAAATATTTGGATGCCCAAATGTCATGCATTTGATTCACAATTTTATGTTGTATCAGAGAGTTACATTATCTGATTTCTTATTTAAATGAGTTCACTGTGAAGTTGTTCCTTGTTACTTCATCTGATGTAGTCTCTACCTCAGGTTACACAATCCTACTGCACTTAGGTTTTGTCACTACTGAGACTATGGTGTTCAGTCAGTGTATCATTTTCACATGAATCATTTTATTGTGTTAAATAAATGTTAACTCTAAGAAGTGTTAAATTCAATATATTTTTTAAGTGTTGATTTTTAACACTGTTAAGGAGTTCATATTATAAATAACAAAATTTTAGAGTTACAATTACTCGCCGTAGGTTCAGTATTTTAACTCCAGAAAGAGTTCAATTAATTTGGTGTTAATTCAACTCCAAGAGTAATTTTAACTCTGCGCTGGAGTCTATTTGATGGTCACACATAAACACTCAGATTGAGGTGATTTTAACTCTCAGGAAGTTTATTCCAAAGACCAGAATTTGCTGTGTATGACCCCTTTAAAAATATGGCAATCCTGCCAAAACTTAAATTGCTCACTAATTATGTCAGACACTTTTTGAGCCTCCAGTTGTGGGTTTGCTTTTTCTTTGAAGGCATTGGACCTTTCGCCTGTGTAGCAGTGTGTTGCCAATGTTGCTCTTCCAAAGACAGCCACCAGGAGGTCTTTTGTTGCTTTTTTTGGATCTGGGCTGCGTTCTCCGAAACTACCTTAACGCTACCTCGTTCTTAAGTTGTACCTTAAGAAGTACCTTATCGTTAATACGTGTTTTCCGAAACCTTCTTAGTTAAGTATACCTTCTGTAAGTCATACGTTCGTAAGGTTGGTCTGGAGCGCTCTTAGCTATACCTTATCGATGCTGACGGTTCATACCGCTAGTGGCCACCACTACGCAAAAAGCTTTTTTACATCGCAGTTTAATTACACATAGAAAATTTTATATGAACATTTAATATAAAATCTGATTTAGTATTAAAATGACATTATTACTTTACTTTAAAATTTTACACATAAAATACTTAAGTTGTTATAGCCTACACCCAGTGTATGGAAGTGTTTTCATTAATAAAGTTTCCATACACTAATGGTTGTTAGCTTTTTTAATTACTGTCCTAAGGCACATCAGCTGGCGAACCATTTGACAGAAAAGGCTTAGGAGTCTATATAAAGAAAGATGAGTTTACACAAACTTTATAGCTATGGCAGCGAGACAGCGAGTACTTGTTTTAAATCAAAGACGGCGCCGTCCGCGGAGCCAGTTAGTGTATGTCAACTACTTTATAAGAGAACACTTTAGTCCACTGACTACCATGTCAGAAGAGACCATTGTAAAAAAAATTCGCCTGCCACGGGAGCAAATTCTGCAGCTCTTGCATCTTGTTGGCCCAGATTTGTCAAGACAAACTCGACGGACCTACCCCCTCAGCCCCGAAATTAAGCTGCTGGCGGCTCTTCGTTTTTATGCCGTGGGGAGTTTTCTGGAGGTTGTTGGGGATGGATATGGGCTGAGTAAGACCTCAGTGTGGCTGTGCGTTCACTCAGTCACAAACGTACTGCTTCGCCACGCCACTGATTACATACGTATGCCTTTCACAATGTACGAAGTGATGGAGACACATCAAGGCTTCCATGCCATTGCGGGTATCCCGCGAGTAATTGGCCTTGTGGACGGGACACTTATTCCCATCTCCAACCCATCAGCACTCGACCAGGCCTTCATTTGTCGCAAGGGCTTCGCGGCTATCAATGTCCAAGTGGTAGTTGATCACAGGGGAGTGATGACAGACGTAGTGGCAAAGTGGCCTGGTATAACACACGACAGCTTTGTGTGGGCCAATTCAGCGGTGGGTCAAAACGCAGAAAGAAGAGTTTTTGGGCAGAGCATTTTTTTAGGAGACAGCGGCTACCCCCTAAGAACATACCTTCTTAATCCAGTCACCAACCCCACCACGCAGTCTGAGCACAGTTACAATGCTGCACATGCTCGTACCCGCAACTTGGTGGAGCGCTCGATTGGGCGCTGGAAGATTGTTGTGCAGTAGTAGTAGCTACAGCCATGCTACACAACATTGCAGTTACTGGAGGTGCAGCTTTGCCAGAAGAGGTGGAAGAAGAGGAGGAAGAGGAAGCAGGTTTCCACAACCCACCTGAATTACGAGATGCCCTACACGCTGCTGGTGTGCCAATGAGGCACCAAATGATTCACTCTATTTTTGGTTAATATTTTTTCAAGCAATTTCTTTGTTTAAATCGACCACTCAGATTCCTCCTTTATTTATGTGTTTCTCTAATAAATTTAAGTTGTGCACACAGTTCATTTGTCACCTATTCCCATGCCATTTCACTTAAATGCTGAAACCCCAATCACCTTATTTTTTTACTTTAGTACTTCAAAAGGTGGTGTCACAATACCTAGGCTACTCCTTGCGCTGTGTACCTACTATAGCATGTGTGCTATTTGTACTTACAATTGGCTTTGCATGCATATATATTAAAAAAAAAAAAATACACAGCATTAACCTCGTAGTGAAAATTGATGATGTGGATACGGGTATATTATATACGTGGGAAAAAGTGTCACTCATAAGTCGCTTTTTGCATGCCTAAAAACACCCCAATTAAAAGTAATGTAAACTTCTTACACACACTGATGGAAAAGGATATTTCCTTTAAAGATGATCTGCAAACCCAACATTGATGACAACAGTTTTGCTTTTAATCGTGTTTTATTTGAAAATACTTTTGAAAGTAAATTTGAAAAGGCACACCACAGAAAACAGAAAAATGTCAATAAGCCTGTTACTGGGTCGGCGATGGTTCACCTGTAACGTAAAAGAATAGTTAGATTAAAAACAACACGACACTCTACCAAACATCATAAAACCTTACCTTGATCTGGGAGTATTATTGGAACGGAAATTGATGGCCTTTGAAACTGTGCCTCGGACAAAGCATACTGCTTTTCCATAATATGAAGCTTTGCCTTTTCCACCTCCAGCGTGGCTCGGGCGATGTCGTTTGCCTCTTGTAGCCCTTGCTCGATTCCCCGCAGAAGTTGTAGCTTCTCTTTTTCTAGCTTCACCAGCTCATCACTGCAGTCGCATCGGATTAAAGGACGCCTTCTGGAGCCAGATTGCTGGTGCTGGGCTACCTCAGTCAATGGTAGTGAAGGTGCGGACAGGTGTGGTGATGCCGGTGCTGAAGAAGCGCTGTCACTGCTGGCAGGGGAAGAGGGTGTGTTGGGTCGAGGAGGTAAAGATGAAGTGCTCTGCGGCAATGTATCCACACCTGCTCTCAGATCAATCCCCCCTGAGATACCCTGTGAGGCCGCTTTTCCGAGGATTGCCAGGGCCCTTTCCTCATCGCGACTGAGTGCAGGCACAGAGCTGGGTCCCCCACCAGTTCTTTCCCGGTCTCTCCGGACTGCTGCGCCTCTCGCTTTGGCAGCGCTGGCAAAATCGTGCCATTTTTTACGGATCACGTCCCACTGTCTCAATGGGCAGGAACCAGACGCTGCCAATTTCATGGCTATGCTTTCCCAGAGTTCTTTTTTTTTTTTTTGGAGACCGTTGTGCGGAAACTAGCGAATAATACACCTTTGTGGTGTTCCACCTCATCCAGCAGTATAGACATTTCGGAAGCAGTGAAGCTGGGCGATCTCTTTTTGCGGACTTTTTTTCCCGACATAGTGAATGTCGGTATGTCTCTCATGTTTGCGCTTTTATTGAGGAAATCATCCAATTACACAAATGAGCGATTTACGCCAATAATGTGATACGGATGGTGGATAATCAGCATACATTAACACACTTATGGCCGTGAGGGTTTGGGATTGCACACTTGCTAAATTATAAACACATACTCATATTTATTTCTGCATGTACATATTTCAATGAGCCCCGATAAATGCAGTTTGTACTATTTCTAAAACGCTTCTTTATAAAGAACATTGTTTTCTCAATACTTTACCTATACCGCTGTGAAGGAAAGAGCGCACAATCGATCATCGAGGCATCGATATCAACCTATTCAGCACCTCCACCATGGACAGCACCTGCTAAGGTCGAACTTAAGAAGGTTTACCTTAAGCAACATCCTAAGGTATAGTTCGGAGAACGCACGTAGGAAATGTATACCTGTAGTTAAGGTGTACCTTTTGAGTCTTCGTAGCGCGCTAAGAGACAACGTTATCGGAGAACGCAGCCCTGTCCATTTCATGTGGCCAAACTGTTCGGCACCGATAGCCGTGTTTGGACCAATTCTAACCTGCAAACAGTGATCAAACAATGATGACACAATAACAAAGATAAAAGGTGAATTTAATAATATTTTGTTTGTTATAATAAAACCTATGAGAATCATAATCATACAATGAGATGAGATTCAGAATCATACAAGAGAAAAAGTTACTGATGCCATTGTAGAAAGCACAAAGTCACGGTTCATGAAGTCACTGACTCTTTCTCGCCTTGTGTTGTTGCGTGTGCATGTGGGCGTGGTCTCTGATCAATACTGCTGATTTACGGCGCCACCTGCATCTGAACAGCGGTGCCAGCTGCATCTGATCAGCGGCTCCTATTTATGCTCACAGTTTTCGTCTTGTGTTGTCAGATTGTTGTGGATGTTTCCCCGATGTGTTCTTGTCTCCTGCCTGTCATTGAGTTTCCTGTGTTTGCACCTGTTTCTGGTATTCCAGTTCTCTTTACTTTGCCTTCTTCCAAAGAGGATCTCATCTTCTGGTCCCTGAGTCTTTGCAGTGATCGCATTGGACATCCTTCATCCCTTCACCATCTCGAGATGCCGGGTTGTTCATCAGCGTCCCTGTGCTACCAAGAGCGATTGTTCCTGGACACTTGCACTATCTGACTACTCACTACTTTTCTGCTGACTTCATCTTCAATAAACTGCTTTTACTTGCTATTGAGTCCACTGTTTTACTGACCATAACAGACCGATCTGACCATTCATGGATTCAGCAAGTACACCTGAGCTAGGTGAGTTCCTGTCCCAAAGCATTGCTCGAATGGATAAGCAGGAGGAGAATCTGGCCATCATGGGACGAGCAGTGCAAGCCTTGGTAGCGCAGGTGTCCGAGCTCACCCAACCGCTTCAACAACTAGCAAGTTGACTTCATCTTCAATAAACTGCTTTTACTTGCTATTGAATCCACTGTTTTACTGACCATAACACACAATTTATTTATTTTTGTCAGCCATGGTGTCATTATGACAAGACACCCCCAGGTGAATATGGTAAAAAAAAAAGAAAAAAACTCATTCCTGACAAGCTTTTTGCACTTTGAATTATGGGTGGCACTTATGGTTTGGGGAACTTCCATTCAAAAACACTGAAACAAATCATTTAAAATCATAAGATTGCCATACAAATAAACCTTATCCATCAGTTTGACTGAATGAGCTGTCAATTTTACTTCATGTTTTATTTTCTGACTTCATGAGGATAACGTAAACCTTTGTATATTAACGTGACATGTAATATCAATAATATCTATGGCAAGCAAGATATATTTTCAGGCAAGATATAATACTTATGGCAAAAGATGTTTTTCCTCATGATCATTTTATTTTTTCCCTTTGCACTCCGCTGTAACCGTATGAAAAAGGACAACATGTATTGCACATTTGTGGTCTGTTCTCCTGATTTAATTTACGATATTGACATATTAATAATTCCTGGGAAACATGAAGCATCTCTCGTTTTTCTCCTCAAATCTTCACGTCTCTTACCAGATTTAGTTTTCACAGTTACATACAATTTATTAAAATTTATTAAAAATTACTTGTTAATGTTAATTAACATTTTTGATTAAGGCAATGAATGTTATATAATACAGATATATATTACTACATTGAAATGATATTTAACCCGTCCGTTATTGCTGTGGAAAGAAACGCACTTTTTGGTTTATTCATGGTCTGTTGAAAGTATCTTGTAGATGCTTTTAGACTTTTAAATGTCATTTTAATGTTCGATGGTTGAAGGGTGAGTAGAATAATGTCATCTCATTGTACCCAGTTTAAAAAAAAAAAGTATTGCATTCATAGAGCGAGCCTTAGCTGATTGTTACAGCTTAATGGAAGTTACACCCATAATGTGCATAATTTAGCCAATCATAGCAGTGGGCGTTTACATTGAAGTCTCAGAGCAGACACGCCCCATTGTCTTGATTAGAATCAAACAACAATACAAGTCAAATATTTTTGTACAAAAAAGCTCTTTTTATTTACCTGAAAATTCCTCAAATCCAGTTGTGGAGGGCCACAGCCAAACTCTGCAGGGCTTGATTTGAAAAACCCAGATTTAGAGTATTTGTAAAAAAAAAAGATCTAAACGCTTGTAAATATTTATCCTAACCATTCATGGTGCTGCACCGTGTACATACACTCACCTAAAGGATTATTAGGAACACCATACTAATACTGTGTTTGACCCCCTTTCGCCTTCAGAACTGCCTTAATTCTACGTGGCATTGATTCAACAAGGTGCTGAAAGCATCCTTTAGAAATGTTGGCCCATATTGATAGGATAGCATCTTGCAGTTGATGGAGATTTGTGGGATGCACATCCAGGGCACGAAGCTCCCGTTCCACCACATCCCAAAGATGCTCTATTGGGTTGAGATCTGGTGACTGTGGGGGCCATTTTAGTACAGTGAACTCATTGTCATGTTCAAGAAACCAATTTGAAATGATTCGAGCTTTGTGACATGGTGCATTACCCTGCTGGAAGTAGCCATCAGAGGATGGGTACATGGTGGTCATGAAGGGATGGACATGGTCAGAAACAATGCTCAGGTAGGCCGTGGCATTTAAACGATGCCCAGTTGGCACTAAGGGGCCTAAAGTGTGCCAAGAAAACATCCCCCACACCATTACACCACCACCACCAGCCTGCACAGTGGTAACAAGGCATGATGGATCCATGTTCTCATTCTGTTTACGCCAAATTCTGACTCTACCATCTGAATGTCTCAACAGAAATCGAGACTCATCAGACCAGGCAACATTTTTCCAGTCTTCAACTGTCCAATTTTGGTGAGCTCGTGCAAATTGTAGCCTCTTTTTCCTATTTGTAGTGGAGATGAGTGGTACCCGGTGGGGTCTTCTGCTGTTGTAGCCCATCCGCCTCAAGGTTGTGCATGTTGTGGCTTCACAAATGCTTTGCTGCATACCTCGGTTGTAACGAGTGGTTATTTCAGTCAAAGTTGCTCTTCTATCAGCTTGAATCAGTCTGCCCATTCTCCTCTGACCTCTAGCATCAACAAGGCATTTTCGCCCACAGGACTGCCGCATACTGGATGTTTTTCCCTTTTCACACCATTCTTTGTAAACCCTAGAAATGGTTGTGCGTGAAAATCCCAGTAACTGAGCAGATTGTGAAATACTCAGACCGGCCCGTCTGGCACCAAGAACCATGCCACGCTCAAAATTGCTTAAATCACCTTTCTTTCCCATTCTGACATTCAGTTTGGAGTTCAGGAGATTGTCTTGACCAGGACCACACCCCTAAATGCATTGAAGCAACTGCCATGTGATTGGTTGATTATATAATTGCATTAATGAGAAATTGAACAGGTGTTCCTAATAATCCTTTAGGTGAGTGTAGATGGTAAATTACAAAAAAAAAACATTTTCTGGTATGTTTTTTCATGTGAGCTTTGGTGTGCATAGTAGTTCTGAATTATATCTTTAGACATTTTTTCAAAGGACACCTAAACGTACGTCAAAAAAGTGTATTGTGTAAATACACTGACTTGACTAACTGAATAAACTAGAAATACCTAGAGTCATTAGTGTAACAGTAATAGTAGTGATACACCCGGGGCTGGAATAAGCTCTCAGATTTAATCAGATGCACCCCAAACAGCAGCCATATTCAAGACTAGATTGACAACATACCTTTACCTGTGCATTCTTTAAAAAAATAATTAATAAATCCAGTAAAATATTCATAATTCCACTAAATTTATCCTTTTGTTTTGATTTACATTTACATTGTGGCATTTCCCAGAATAAGGGAAATGACCCAGAACCAGATATGATATGCAGTTTTGCAGTTTCATCAGCAGAGGTCAGCTTCAAGACTCACACAGGAGTTCGTAGAACGCCCCGCTTACAGTTACAAAGATCACAGCAATTATACCCTTCACCAAGGTCTAAGCTACGTCCTTGCTTCAAGTTGCAGTTTATGATCGACTAAGAAATAGATAAACATAGTAATTTTCCACACATACAGATAGACTGAAGCATATCTCCATCGATTATGCAGCTGACACTCGGACCCTGAAGTTAGGCATGTCGTGACCTTCCTGGTCGCAGATTTGAGTTTGCAGGGCGCCAACATGTCCCGAACAACAACTCAGTCAATCTCCAATAATGCCAGTGGTTTCTTAAACAGCAACCAGAAAGACTTACACACACACTGACACACAGCTTTTCCAAGGTTGGATTTGGCCAGGCTCTAACTATAAACAGGAGAGTCCTCTCAAAACATCAAGATAATGCGTTCTTTCTTTCAAGGAGAGGACACTTTAAAATAACGCAGTATAGTAAAGCTTTAACAAAGAAATAGTCCCTTAAAGGGCACCTATTATGCAAAATTCACTTTTACATGGTGTTTGAACATAAATGTGTGTTGGCAGTGTGTGTACATGTCACGCCCGAGCCGGAGGTGTGGAGGCGCCGCCTGCCAGCCGACACCCCCGAACTACCACACCACCTTGAGGAGCTACCCCGTACCAGAGAAAAGGCGGAACACAAGAATTCAAAAGTTATCACGTTTATTTATTTGTAAAAATGAATGTCTCTAAAAACGGTGCGAGCTTCATCCCCCAAGGTTGGGGGACTGTGTGTGCACTCTGACTCCCTTCCTCCAACGCAGACGACAGAAGGGTGAGTATACTTCACAGCTTTAGCAAGCTCTTCACTGGACTCAGACAGAGAATGGAGGGTACGTATAACTCACAGCTTTAGCAAGCTCTTCACTGGACTCAGACAGAGAATGGAGGGTACGTATACTTCACAGCTTTAGCAAGCTCTTCACTGGACTCAGACCGAGAATGGAGGGTACGTATAACTCACAGCTTGAGCAGGCTCTTCACTAGCCTCAGACAGAGAATGGAGGGTACGTATAACTCACAGCTTTAGCAGGCTCTTCACTGGACTCAGACAGAGAATGAAGGGTACGTATAACTCACAGCTTTAGCAGGCTCTTCACTAGCCTCAGACAGAGAATGGAGGGTACGTATAACTCACTGCTTTAGCAGGCTCTTCACTAGCCTCAGACAGAGAGAAGGGAGGTAAGTATACTTCACAGCTTCGTCGAGGGATTATAGGCTGGTCACCCGTACACTCTGCGACGTCCCACACTCGTGTTTACACTACAACACACTCAATTCACACGTGATATTTGAAACTCAGCACAGCATGCCCAAACCTCAGATCATTAAGGCAGAGTGTGGGCCCAGACGACAGCCTCAACGGATGAACTCTCCGTGCGCTGATACAAACAGGGTTCTCACTGCTGTGTCATTTCCAAACATCCATTTATCTCAGGATGAATCCAGTCTCGCTGCCTCCAGTCCCTTCCTCGCTGTGTCTCTGCTGCATCTTGCTGCAAGTGTTTTGTGTATTTCGCTGTGTATGTTCCATGATAATGAAAGGGAGAGAGAGAGAGTTTATGGATGAGACTTTAATGCGCACTTATATACTGTGTTTATTCGGCTCTAACAGTGATTTTCTGGAGTAAAACTAAGGCTTCATCTTTTGTGTGAGGTACAATAAACTTAATTGAACTTGTTGTGATGAGGCAGAGACAGTGGGATCCATTTGCAGCTTTATTAGAGAGTAGTCAAGACAGGCAGGGTCAAACACAGCAGACAGGGCAAAGCAGGCTAGGCAGAGACAAACCAGGTGAACAGGCAAGGGTCGAGGCAGGCAGCAAGATTCAGGAATCAATAGACAATCCAGGTCAGGGCAGGCAGCAGAGAATCAGAAACAATAAACAGTCCAAGGTCAAAAACAGAAATCAAACACGGGAATAAACGCTCAGAAATGATGGCCAGAGCAGAATCAAGACTTCGCATTGAATGTGTGTGTGGAAGTGGTTTATATAAGTGTGTGTAAATGAGGTGCAGGTGTGTAACGCAATCAGTCCCAGGTAAGCGGTATTATGGGAAATGGAGTTCAATGGGTAAAGTTAATATTCCGGGGAAGGTTCCCTCCGGTGGTGAAGAGGAGGCGGTGCGGGAGCCTGCTCTGTAACAGAACTCATCAGTATATTTTGGTCATCATTGGGACAGGGTCTGCTACAGCAGGCTTGTATTAATAGTGGATAAAAGCAGATGACAAATAACCGTTATCAAACTAAACTATTCCTGTTCTATCTCCATACAGCATATATTCTCTGGCTCTGTGGGCATTACTGTGCGACTCTGAGTCGAAATGAACACCACTACTGAGAGTTTCTGTTTTGATATTATCAGATGAGATTGTCCTGGCTCTTAGCACGAGCTCGTGAGGCTCCGCCCCCTGGGCCGGCAGCAGCAGTTAATTTGCATTTAAAGGGATACACACTAAAACGGTGCGTTTTTCTGAGCCCCAAAAAATGACAATTGAAACATGCTGTAAAAAATGATCTGTTGGGTATTTTGAGCTAAAACTTAACATACACACTCTGGTGACATCAGAGACTTATTTTACATCTTGTGAAAAGGGGCATAATAGGTGCCCTTTAAACTATAAACTTCAATGACCCCTGTGACCATTGCTGTCAGAGTACCCTAGATAAACAGATGAATGTATTGACACATGTTGAAGACATTTCTCAAACACAAAACAAGTCTATATTTATATTTCTGGAAACCGGGCTAAATGAGCAAGCACTGTTACTGCATTCAGATATAAAATACAGACATTAGAGAATACATGAAAAGAACATTTCAGTAATCAAACTGGTAACTTCTATAACAAAGTAAAATCTCAGTCATTCAACTCATTGTGATATTTAGAAGGAAAAATATTGATTACTACCTTAATTATAATCACTTATAACATATACATTGAAGCAGCAGTTTATTCCAAAATCCACACCCTTCATCAGCAAGACAGAATTGTATCTAATATTTTGATACCAAGGTATTAAACTGAATCAAATACATGAGGGATGCATCCAAACAATTGAATTTAGAGTCAGTCTTCCACAATCACTCAATATTGGAAGCTATAGCATAGGAGATGGTCAGGCATTCGTATGTAAACGACTATTTTTTTTTAAAGCCTCAGAAAATCATATTTGCCGCACATTTATCTGTGGCGTGACCGTAGCTTTGATCTCACACAGATACGCATTTTCTGGTGACATTTTAAATTGCCGAGCCATTTAAAACTCTTTCCACACAAGGAACACAAATAGGGTCTCACATCTGCATGACTTTTGAGGTGTATTTGTAAGTGTGATGGCAAAAGAAACCTTTTATTACACTGTTCACAATTAAATGACCTTCCTTCAGAGTGAATACACAGGTGATTTTTGAAATTGCTCCTTTTTCTAAACCACTTGCCACACTCAGAACACATCAGTTTCTTTCCAGAATGAATTAGTGAATGACGTTTCAGATCTTTTTGATATGTGAAACTCTTCTTGCACTGAAGACATCTAAAAGGCTTCTCTCCAGTGTGAACTCTCATGTGAACTTCAAGGTTTCCTTTAAATGTGAAACTCTTTCCACACTGAGGGCAGATGAAAGGCTTCTCTCCAGTGTGAATTCTCATATGACTCTTAAGGTTGCCTTTAAATCTGCAACTCTTTCCACAATGCTGGCAAGTAAAAGGCTGCTCCCCTGTGTGAATTATTGCATGCCTCTTAAGGTTTTTTCTGTCTGGGAAACTCTTTCCACACTGATGACATTTAAAACAGTTCTCTTTTGAATGAATCTTTAGGTGGTAATCAAGGGATTCTTTGCGTGTGAAAGATTTTCCACACTCAACGCATTTGAATGGTTTCTCTCCAGTGTGAACTCTCATGTGAGTCTTAAGATTTCCTTTTAGTGAGAAGCTCTTCCCACACAGTTTGCAGGTGTATGGGTTCTCTCCAGTGTGACTTCTCATATGGGCTTTAAATGTTTCTTTATATTTGAAACTCTTTCCGCACTGAGAGCAATTGTAAGGCTTCTCTCCAGTGTGAATTCTCATGTGAGTCTTAAAACTTTCTTTAAATCTGAAAGTCTTTTCACAGTATTGACATGTGTAAGGCGTCTCTCCAGTGTGAATTCTCATGTGAACCTTAAGGCCTACTTTTAATCTAAATCTCTTTTCACAATGTTGGCATTTGAAAGTCTTCTCTTCAGAGTGAATTATTACATGTTTGTTAAGATCTGCTATGTCTGAGAAACTCCTTCCACACTCATGACATATAAAACAGTCTTCTCTTGAGTGAACTTTCATGTGGGAACTAAGGTTTTTCTTGCGTCTGAAACTTTTTCCACACTGATCACACGTGAACGGCTTTACTCCAGTGTGACTGTTTATATGATAGGTAAGGCTTACACTCCACTTAAAGCTTTTTCCACACAGTTTGCAGATGTAAGGCTTTTCTTCAGTATGAATTCTCATGTGCCTGGTAAGGGTTGATTTTTGAGCAAAACTTTTTCCACACTGTTGGCAGGTAAAAGGCTTCTCTCCGGTATGAACTCTCATGTGGCTTTTAAGGGGTGCATTTTTAGGGAAATCTTTTCCACAATATTTGCAGGTATAAGGCTTCTCTCCTTTGTGAATTCTGATGTGGACTTTAAGGTCTTCCTGTTGATTGAAACTCTTATCACACCTAAAGCATGTGAAACAACTGTTAGGGTCAGTCTTTGGCTCTCTTTTTTGTGTAGAAATATGTTCAGTCTGCTTGGAATTTCCGGCAGTCATGAAATCATGTTTCTCATACTGATCTTTCTCTTTCATTTCATTCAGTACTTCACTCTCCTCTTTCAGTGGAATCAGGCCTAAGGTGAAAAGAGACAAAAACCTCAGTTTAATGGCACAAAGCAACAGATATTAAAACACCTTTTAAATCTGCCATTTATGCCTAAAACGTTAGAACTGTCCTCTCAATTTGTCAAGAATTTCAGTCAGAATGTAAGCCTCACAGCACAGACAATTTGCTTATTAAAGTTAAAAATGACCTGCTTTTTGCATTTGTCACATCGACATCATTCTTCTCTTGTTATTAGACCTTCAGACAACATAGACCATTGACTTACACACAGGAATTTCTGTTGTGTTGAATTTTTGCTTTAAGTCCTTATAGTGTTACTTTGTTTAAATCCTTGTGTACATTTGCTGTAACACCGGCTTGTGTTAAACTGTGGCCCAAGCGGTGTAATTTTCTAGTGTTGCACTTGAAAAACATGGTAAGAGTCGATTTTTTTATTTTGTTGATATTATTTTTTATTAATAACTGGTTTAACATCAACTTTGAGCTCATGTGTCTGTGAGCAATACAGAGTATACAAATTAATCATTCCAGTATTAGTCACATTAAAAGCCGCAAGTTGTAATTTCAATGTAATTGCATACTGTCCTTGTAACACTTTGCTTATAAAAGAACATACGATTTATTATGAACTCAGAATAACAAGCCAACATACGAAACAGTGTGCTAGTGCACAGACAACAACCGACAATGAACTGAGGGACCAGAAGAACTTAAGTAATGGTACAAAAAAGGTTAAAAAGGAGACAGAGCTAAACTAAGGGGACTAATCATATCAGTAACCATGACATATAATAAGTGGCGGAATCATGTGACTGAATGAAAACAAAACAAAACATGACTTTTACAGTACTGCCCCTTCCGGCAAGGCGCTACCTCACACCATAACGGAATAACTGAGGGAGGGCTGGAAGGGGCTCTAGAGGTGGACGGTGAAAGGAAGGTGAGAGGCAGAAGAGGAAGGATGATGGCAGGATGAGGCGAAGGGATGATGATGGAAGGATGACGACAAGACCCCGGCCGCAATGATGAAATGTCCCAGGTGGCACAGACCCAGAGCTTGCCAGTGGCGTCAGCCTACGGTGGAGACAAAGGAGGGATGAGCCATGATGGTATGGAGGCTGACAACAACAGGCGAAGACGAGCTGATGGAATCTAGCGATATTGCTGGCACTGGAGACCCAGGCGATGCCACGGCAATGAACATCGAAGGTGGAGCCAGACTGCCCGAGGACTGAGGCGATGTTGGTGTGATGGAGGACTGAGGCGTACCTGAAGGGCAGGAGGAGGCTGCTGCAGCCATAGGGGTGGAGGAACGGAGCATTGCGGAAGATCCGCAAAGGTGGGACGAAGGTGGTGTGACGACTGACCAAGGGGGAGCTGGTAGGACGAGGGATCCCGGGAGAATCGAAAGGCAGAGGGTGTCTGGTGAAGCCGACAGGTCGACGGGCCGAGATGGAGCGAGGTGATCAGAGGCTGGAGGCGGAGCAACAAGATCAACTCACTCAGGCGCTGATGGTGGTTGCATGACCTGCGGCTCGATTTCACAGCATGGCATTCCCAGAGATGGTGAAGGGCTGTAAACCTCCAGCAGAGGCAGGGCTGGAGTACTGGCCGAGAAAGGCAGTGACAGAGGCAGATGGAGACTTGACAGGGTTTAAGGTACCACACAGTCCATGCAGGTCTCTATGCTGTTTAGCAACAGTGATGAACGTTGAGAAACAGGGTGGGATAAGGTGGGAGACGATACCTCCGTGCTGAAGTCAATCAGCCAGTCTTTCAGTCTCTATTTCCACCAGAATACCCTCAGCTCACACCCCAGGTCAGAGTCACTGAGGGGCTCCTCGTCTGGGGCGAGGGTTTGCGCTGGCCAATTGTCCTCGGGCTCTGGCTGACTCGTCGTGATGGATGGCAGCTCTCCATCTTTCTCTGCTGTTGAAGGTGGTGATTCGAGCTCTGGGTCCGGCTGTGTTCTGGAGTGCAACGCTCTCCAGACCCCGGATGATCGCTTCTCTCCAGCTCAGTCCAGTGGTGTCAGGGAGGTTCACGGGGTAATAGAATTTAGCCCTGATCCAGAACAGTGACTTCAGGGTCTCGTCGTCGAAGGGGCAGGGGATGGCGAGACAGAAAATGTTTGTGGAGAAGGTTAAAAAATCTATCACAGCCAGTTAGGTTGCATAATCCATCTTGGTTGGATGTTCTGTAACGCTTTGAACCTCAGAAGACGAAGATGATTATAAAAGAACATAAGATTTATTATGAACTCAGAATAACAAGTCAACATATGAAACAGCGTGCTAGTGCACAGACAACAACCGACAATGAACTGAGGGACCAAAGGAACTTAGGCCATGTCCACACTATGGCCTTCCATCCACACTGAGACAGCGTTTTTATTAATGAAAACGAAGCTTTTTTGAAAACGCACTCCAAAGTGGATACATTTGAAAACGGCGTTTTCGCGTTGTAGTGTGGACTGTGATCGGTGGTATTTAAAACCGATGACGTAGGGCTGGGCGATATGGGCAAAAAAAAATATCACGATAATTTTTTTTATATCAGTCGATATCGATAATTAATACGATAAAAGTCAAATCTTTATTTCTTTAAAGTTTAAAGGCAGATTTTTGCTCCTAAGTGAAAGTTGTAGAAACAAGGGCGTTAATTGTGGTTTTAAACTACTCTTTATTGTCAGAACATATGACAAACACTGAACATTTCACAAATCTGAGGTAGAACATTCAAACATTTGTCATTTTTCCTTAACAAAAAAAATATCTTTATTGGACAATTAATTTCTTAGTTTCTGCATGTGCTAATTTTTATTTGGTAAAATGTAATATTCTGACTGAGTTTTATTAAACTTAACCCTTGGTCATCTAGTATCATGCATTTAGATCATGATAACCACAGATTAAACCAGGCATAGCCTGTAGCACCTCACTATCATGGCAAAATGTAACTTTATGGTTTCTATGGTATTTGTATGAAAAACAGTAGCCTAAATACATTATTAAATACTGTAATTATATTCCATTAGTCCTTTAATACATTGCCTACATTAATAATACAATACAATTCAATATGTATATCCCACATTTCATGGTGCAGTTAATATTACTAGGCTAACGTTACAGTAAATCCATGGTAAATGATGGGAATTTGTTGACGGAAAAGCCTTCTGACAGTATCGTTGCGCACAGTGTTTCTCCTGTTTGTCAGCGCTGTTTCATCTGCCTTTAAACTGGTTTAAATCACTGAGACATTTGTGTTCTTCACTGAATTCAAGCGCTTCTCACTGGATCTCGTGACCGAGACCGATCAGAGTAAACGCATCTGCTCTACTGACCTCGCGCTGCGCTGCCGTTTAGACTTTGAGCCGAGCAGATAAATGGTCCGTGTGGTGCGCTGTTCAAATGAGTTTCGTTCCGCTTTTGGCGCATAAACATTATCGAACATTTATCGAACTCTTGATATCGTTTTATCGAGAAAAATTATATCGCGATAATTATCGTTATCGTTTTATCGCCCAGCCCTACGATGACATAATTTACTCATGTAAATTTAGTCATGTGACGCATATTGTACCAATAGATATTCATGTTTATACCAGTATTGTGCCTGTTATGTGCTATTCACTTTCACACTGTTGCTAAAAATATTCTACATTGAACACTCTTCCTGCAAAGATGACAGAATTTACTCACATTTGCTGTCCTGCGGCAAATACATGAGAGCAGTTTCGTTTTAGACCAAACATATGGTGACTGCGTGCGACCTGGACCACATAAGTGAATGGTGAGATATTTTACAAAATAAAATGATCCTGTCAGAAGAATTGTGCGATAACTTCATTATTTATTTTTCCATCTGAATCATATCAGTGATCTTTTGTGTGGATTTAGCGTTTTCAGGCATTTTTTAAAAGTTTCTCATCCACACTGAAACGTGACGGTATGAAAACAAAACAAACTGAACATGACTGTGACAGTCTTATTTTTACATGTATATGCGAACTAAAAACAAAGCATTTTCATGAACATAAAAAATGTTCCAGCATCATATGTATGACCCTCGTGTGTGTCTTGTGTCATAATAACAGAACCACATTATTTATTGTACAAGAATCGTGGTGAGCTGTTCTTTCTGTCTTAATTGTATTATTATTATTTTACACGGTTTACAATTTGTTCAGTGTTTATTTTACAGGAACTAGCGCGGCCTCAATTTGAGTCATTGCCGGCGTGCATTTGAAGAAGAAGGTAATGGCGGCAGCAGCAGTTCGCTGCAAAATTAATGCACAACAAAGGAAAGGGTAGGTTATATCCCATTTTTAGTTTATATTGATAACTGAAATTATAAAATTAATCCAATTAACGTAAGGGAGTATAGTGCCGTGTATGATTCCTGTCTCCACTGTAAAAGTTTCATAAATATTCAAGTTCAACTCATTTTTTTTTAGTTTGCTTTTCTTCACATGCATAAAAGCCTGGAAATTAACATTTTCAACATCTGTTTATTCGTTTGTGTCTAAGTAGAATATGTATGACTTGTGAAAAGTGAAAAGAATAATAAAAAAAGGTTATTAACTAGAAATTGGTCCGAATATCTTGTGGTGTGGCCCCCAGCATTATCTGATGCACCCATTTGAGTTTATGGAGAGCCCTCCTAATGAGCTGATGATCTGAATCTTGAGAAGAAAATGGTTCCTGGGATTTCCCCACAAAAACACACTGAAACAATGAAGGCCAAAATGTTTTCGGCCATTTCATATTGGTGGCAACACGTTCAAAAAGAGCAAAAAACTTGTCTACCTCTTGCTCTCAAAAAGGAGGAACCATACGAATATTACGACTCGCGTCAAAATCAGGAGTATCTGTTACACCCCTTTCACAAGCTTTCAGCTCCATTTCTTTGAGGCGGCAAGCTTGTTCCATTTCAAGCCTTCTCAGTTCAAGCTCATGTCTCTCACGTTCTCTTCATCTCTTTCTCATGCTCCCATTCCTCTCTCTCCCTTAACAAAACTCTTTCGTGCTCTTTAGCTTGCAGCTCCATTTTCTTAATCTGCATCGCAAAATCCTCTGAGCTATCCTCAGCTGATTCAGGATAATCTGTAAATGTTTCCTCTTCACCAAGGTCGCCCTGTATATGTAACAAATCAACAAGCAAAATCTGAAGTTCACTTTTAGATAAAATATTGCGAAAACTGACCTTATAACGTGCATCATTTTTCATCTATGTCATGAGATCTAGGTCTCATTCATATCATCCAGATCCGACAAAACACCCAGATCCCGGACGAGCCCCCAAATATGTTACGGCCCATAACCAAATAATAGCTTGTTAGACTGAATTAAACAAATAATGGGTACGGACCGAACATATGAATAAGTCACAGGCACTTGATGCTATTTTCAAGATGCCAATCCACACCTTCATTTACTTCAATAACGAAAACAACTTAAACAACCGGTACATGGCCAACAACTTTAACAACTTAAACGGCACATGGCCCCATCCATCATCCCCTCATTGCGGTGAAGTTGTCCTGTACCAGAGATACAGCCCAAAAGCATGATGTTTACACCTCCGTGCTTGACCGCAGGGATGGTGTTCATGGAGTCAGCATTTCTCTCCCTCTAAACTCCCCTGACGTTTGACAGCTCTTTGGTATTGCCCGTGGTGGTGGAGAGGTTGGAATGGAAGATACAGATTCTGTGGACAGTTGTCCACTGACATTAGGACATTAGGAATACTTTCTTAAAGTGACAGGGCTAATCTGTGTTCCACATGGACACATAACCAATCTGTGGGAGGCAGAATTCTTGCTGGTTGGTAGGGGATCAAATACTTATTTCACTCAAATGCTAATCAATTACAAACTTTATATAATGTGTTTTTCTGGCTTTTTTGGTTGATATTCTGTCTATGTCCGTTAAAATAAAACTACCATAAAAATTATAGACCCTTCATTTCTTTGTAAGTTGGCAAACTTACAAAATCAGCAGGGGATCAAATAATTATTTTCCCCACTGTATAGGCTAATATAGTGCATATATTTAACAACCTCAACAATGGGCTATGGCTGGGCACGTTCGGTACGCCATGAGACTATTGCGATACGAGCCGTTGGTGGTGTATCTCGTTTTTTTCGGTTCAATTTGAATACCGTTACACCCCTAAAAATATATAAAACATGTTTCCAAATCTCGGCCAATTCCACAATTACTTGTATAAAACATACTATTAAAAACTATTAACTAACTATTAATAAAATCTCACTGCACTTATTTTTTTCATTGGTTTAAAAGTTACAAAGTCATGTGATTTATTATAATTAGCCTTTTTTAAGCACTTCAAAGCCCCTTGAAAATACTACTCACATAAATTACTGTAAATATTTGTATTTGATGTGCTAAAGGATTCTGTCATTATTAAGTTATTTTTGTGTGTCCCTTTAAATGCAAATGAGCTGCTGCTCCCGGTCCCCTTTCTTCAAGAGCTCTATGGCAACAAAACAGGACAATCTCAAACACTGAAAATGTCAGAAACTGTCAGCAGTGTTCAATTCGAACTGGAGTCGGACAATGATGCCTACAGAGCCAGAGAATATATGCTGCATATGCTGGAGATAGAACAGGTATAGTTTAGCTAAATTACGGTTATAACTTGTTGTCATCTTGGTTTTATCAAATATTAGTACAAGCCTGTTGTAACGGACCCTGTCCAAATAGGGGGTGCTTGGTAAACTGGTAAACTTTATGTCCGTAAAACAGCTCCTATGAACTCCTATTGAGTAACAACTTCAACCACGGTGTCCTCAGTGGCTCAGATGCCGGGAGTCTATGGAGACTCTTATGTTTGTTGGTACATCCAACAACAGAACGTATTGTTTTTTGGCACAGACTGTAAATCTCCAGCTGCTTCAGCAAATAAACAGAAATGGCGACTGCTGAGGCTCACTCAGGGCGGGATCTATGCTAATAGGGCAGATCGTCACCAGTCATGGGCGGGACTTATGTAAGAGTAGGGGAAAATGTGAAACCATGCGTTTGGAGAGATTGTTAATTATTTATGGGGATTATAAAAAAGGTACTGGGTGGATTTTTATAATTACAGGCTGGTTGTTTACATACACTGTAGACACATCTGTTCAAACACCTTTTAAAAATAATTTTTGCATAATAGATTTGATTTTCCCTTTAAGATTTGAAAATCATCTAGTGTGTCTATTGTGTTGATATTGTGTTTAATGAGAAACTTAAAGGATTAATGATTAGCTCTTTGGCTACTTCAGTATAATTATTCTTGTTTTCTGAATGACAAGTCATAATAATGATGACCAACTTGGAAGTTTGATTTTCTCAGGTGCACTTGAAGGCAGCATAAGTAATTTGTCTGATCATCTCACATGTCTTTCCACATAAGGCGACTCGCTCCATGTCAAATACAACCACTTTAATTAGGACACTGATGACACTCTTCAAAAATATGACTCATTTCTGTAGAGTTTTGAGAAGGAAACCAACCTGTTTGTTCCTCAGTATCTTCTTGTTTCACTGTGAATGTTTCTTCAATCCTGAAGTCTTCACTCTCCTCTTTAATAAATGGCATCTTTATAACAGTATGTAAAGTGGATCTCAGTTGCTTCACAAGGAGTTTTCGGTGTTTGGACACTGCTGTGTATAAAATGAGACAAAAAAAGAACAAAAAGTAAAATAATTCCAAGCTAAATCTCATTCAGCTTCCTAGTTAGTGAGATGTGAGTTAGAGAGTGATGATAGTCATAAACAACCTGATTAGCCAAGCCCTCCTTAAAAACTCTTCAATAGATCCTCTTTCATAAAAACACTTGCAATTGGTTTGTAAAAGTTGTCATTACATGTTTGTGTTCTTGTTGCATGTTCACAGTTTTGACCAATAGGTAATCATGCAATTCAATTGAATCATTCTGCGAAGTGGTTGGTTCAACTGTTCCTAAAAGTTCAGTTTCTCCCATCACTAATTGCCAGTGACTGAATTAGCGTAAATGATTTACGATATAGGGGACGAACTGAGACTTGATGAGACGCAAATACAGTTCATTAATTTTAGATAAAGCATGAAAATTAGCTTTTCTGAAAAATATGTATTTTTTATTTTAATAGACAAATATTACCACCAAACGTGGCCTTTACTGTTAATCTTTGTTTGATTATGGAGAAATACTATATACTAGGGCTGGGCGATATATTGCATGACATTGTTATGCGCATCTCGTCAGTAAAGCCGGTTCCTTGATTAGTAGTAAATCGCCATCACCTGCTTTCAGATGGAGCGGCATTTACTACACAGAGCCGTAGTTCACTGACAAGCTGAGCCATATCGCATTAATTATCGCAGGCGAAACAGCCCTACTATATACATAAACAAAAATGGTAAAAAGAAAACCCAACTTTTTGTTATTTCAGATAGATATGAAAAATGATATTGAGTTACTACTTGGGTTGAAAAATAGTAAAGCAAAACGCACTAGGACTCTATGTGAAGCTTTTATGCTATTTAAATGATGATCTCATACCTGTTCTTTTTTTCCTGTTAAAATTATTTTCTTTAATTTTTCTTGTATTATTATTTTATATATTACACTGTATATTTACATTTCCTATATGTTGTAGTCTATATTTGTTCAATATTTTATACTATACGTTGTTTTTTTGTCATGTTTATTATTTGTAATGTGACTGGCATTTAATAAAATAAAGCATGACTATGATAGGCATTAATGTAAAATGCAATTCATTCATAGTTACAAATTCTTCGCAGTTAATATAAAAACTGTAAAAAAAAAACTCTAAAGATTTGTACTGACTTAAACACTCCGTATACTTTAAAACACAAACCTTTCTTCTGCCGAATCAAGACGAATGAGCGTCGCAGCCTTATGACGTCATATGGCTAAAACCAAAATAAAAGTTCCGTTTTTACATGCTAAAACGATTAATGTGCAAATAATGGCACAGATACATTAAAAAAGTATCTTTTAAAAAAATACTTGCTTATCAAATGTATTTTAAAATATACAAATAATCTGACAACACAAAAATACATACAAAATAATCTTTAACACTATCTGCTTGTTCTTGATTACAGAATTATAACATTGTGTGCAACACTTATTAATTTCACATTATTGTAAAAATACACTTTATTGTATGTATTTTTTACACTTTAAAAAAACTTTCTTCTGCTGAATCACAGACTAATTTTTATGTATTATCATTATTATGCTTCAAACAATAAACAGACAGAACAGATATAACCTCTACAGGACTGAAATGACATCATATCTGCAAGAACAGTTTCACAAACAAACAAAAAAGATAACATTATAAACACAGAGGAAAAAATTACGCATCAGTGTTTTTTTTTATACATAAAAATATATATTATTTCATAATATGTCACTTGTTTTTGTTGGTCTCAGTATTTTATTTGTATTTCAGTTATTTGATTTATGATCAGTATTTGACTGATATTTGTTATAATTGCCTTTAAATATGTGTTCATTACTACAAATGTTCCACTAAAACACACACACACACACACACACACACACACACACACACAGAGAGAGAGAGAGAGAGAGAGAGAGAGAGAGAGAGAGAGAGAGAGAGAGAGAGAGAGAGAGAGAGAGAGAGAGAGAGAGAGAGAGAGAGAGAGCACTGCAACTTTGGGCATGTGATAAAATGTGTGTATCTTATTGGTTGCGATTGAAATGATAGTAGAACACTGAAACACTGACATGTATTTTTATTATTTTTGTTTTAGAATGTATTATTGTTGGTTAAAGTTGTATGCACTGGTTGTAGCGCATGAACAGGACTCTTATTTTGGTCTGGCGACATGACGTCATAAGACTGCGCCGCGCCCCTGCGTCAGTGATTCGGCTGAAGAAAGGTTTGTGTTTTTAAGCATTTCAAGTGTTTAAACCGATGCATACTTTTTAGAAAAAAATACAATTTTACAAGAGCTTTTTAATTATTTATTATTAATTGTAATTGTGTAGTGCATTATCTAACATGAATGAACATTATGTTTGTGAGCAAAGTGCGTGCATCCACACAAGTAACTGAAAAACGAGGCAGAATCCAGTAATTCGTTTGTTATTTAAGCTCCGTTTAACTGACTCAACGCTTTCCTAAGCCATTGTTTATGGCGCTGCTCGCAATAAACGCTGTTAGAAATAACCATACTGTGTATGGAAATAACCGGCATTGAAGCATTTCTCCGCTAGGGTGTCCGCCTTAAGTGTGCAAAATAAGGGAAATATTTGTTAAACAAAAAAAAAAAAACCTCAGACAGTTGTCTTCATAGGTAAATGGAAACCCTTCCTTAAAAAGGTTGTTCCACATTATTAAGCAAGTTACAGTTCTCACGCAATCTTTCTGAATATGAAATGGTGCAGTCAGGGTTTTATAATCACAGAGGTCCCAAATTTGAGGTAGTTAGGGGCGCTCATGCTCCCCCGATAAAATGTATATTCTTCTGATCTACAAATATGTGCATTTTAATGTTTAAAGGCAAAACAATAGGATAACCATATAGCTTTAAAACCATGTCAGTGGGTAGTAGATTATTTGTCAATACCTGCTCTCTCATCATTTCCATCACTCTTTCTTTTTCTCTCAGTTTTCATATCTTGCCCTGTCTCTTCCCCTCCTTTGACTTAATATTTTTGTCATTTCATTTTCATCTGTGTCAGTGAAGAAAGGAAACATATAGGTCAGTCAACTGATATTTAGCCTAGGCCTATTTGTTTTATTCATCATTTTCTTAGACAAGTTAACTTAGTGATGGCTACGAACGCTAGGTAAATAAGTTTATTCAATTCATTCACAATATGAACACATTATGAACCAAGTTATGGTTCATAAAGAAAATTAATTGTACAGTAAAAAGTGCTGAATATTTGGATTTCATTAGAACTATAAATATATAGAGCTCTACTATAATGTCCTTATGTCCGCTTTAACGCATTCTCGGACAGTCGAGAAATCCCACCTGATGGCGCAATAGGTGGCTTGGTATACATTGTCCCATATAATTGGTCAATTAAACAATATCGGTACAGTAAAATGTGCTAAAAATTTGTAGCCTATTTGACAAGATCAACACACCCTGTATTAAATCACTTTGACGGATTTAATGCATCCTAACAGGTGGTGGAGAAATGTTGAATTTATTATTTCTGTGCTTATTGCGAGCAGAGACATAGACATATCCCTTGCCAGTGCGCTGACTACTGAACTAGGGAGCTGATTGAAATGTACTCAGAGATTTAGTTTGGATTTATTTTTCTCTCTGTTAATTATTCTCATCTTAAACATGACAGAGTGAAGTCAACTCCTGGTGAAGCAACTGAGATCCACGTGACTATTATAAAGATGGCGTTTATCAAAGAGGAGAGTGAAGATATCAAGATTGAAGAAGTATTCAGCATGAAACAAGAAGATATTGAGGAACAAATTGGTGGGTTTTATTCTCAAAACTGAACTCTGTCATTTGATCCTTATTATGCCTGCCTACAGATATTTATGATTTTGAAGGATTTCATAGAGTGTCTTAATTAAAGTGGTTTTATAGCCTACATAAGCAGAGAGTATAGGCTAGTCGTTTTCTTTTCTTTTCGTTTTGAATTGTTTTGTTTAAAAGTAGACAATTCAAGCTTTCTATATGGAATAACTAATGGAATATTGTTAAATTGTTCTCATTCGTCGTGAATCCCAATTCTCCCCCAATATTTCCATAGCTGCGATATAACAGTTAATTGCTAACCTATTATTTCTTTTGTAAACAAAGCTTTGTGCTTCACTCGTGTCATAATATTAATGTAAAACAGCATTCACATACAAAAAATTAGTTTTGGCGGACCATCGCCGGTGCTACTCAGCCACTGCGGTGGTGCGGTTGTCAAGTTTACCGGCACAGGCCTAATTATATTATTGTTACCTTATTTATTAATTATTTTTTCTCTTTTATGTTTTTATTCATCAATAATATTGCATTATACATTTAATTATAGTCATCGTCACATGACCAGTATTTACGTTGCATCTCGTCACGTTTTCGTCACGTGATTAAGGTTCGTTGACGACGTTTAGTCATAATTTCCGTTGACGAAAGCAACACTAGCTGCGCCTGGAAAAAACGAGGATGCGTGTCGCGACCGTGTCGCTTCCATTATGAGCGCTTGCCGCGCGCCTACATTTGAAATAATGAACTTGAGCATGCAAAAGACGCGATATGTGAACTAAGACTACTTTAAAGGCCCCCTGAAATCAAAATGTATGTTTTTTTAGCTCTTAGGATGAATATGTTAGCCTTAATGTTATAAATAAGCTGGTGTGTTCCAAAACAATGACAAAATGCGTATTTAGGAGATATAAGCATTCAAAACTTACAGTCTCTCACTTCCGCTAAAATGAATCATGAATTTTTATGACGTCACCACGGACCTCAGCTTCTCATCACATCTTCTGTCCAATCCAATGCTCTCTAGAATCTGAAGCGTCCCGCCCCATAGGCTACAAACACCACCTGGCCAAAGCGACCGTGGCTGTACCTGATTGTATGTTCGGCAGTAAACGCTTGCTAAGTGTCAGCTGCTTGTGCTCATCAGTTCCATCAGTTAACTGTCGGAGTTACTGGAGTAACGCATACTCCGGGATATTGTTTATTTCGAGTCAGAGTGACTGTCAGGCATGTCCGAATATGGGTTGGAGATGTGTGTTCGTTTACTCAAACGCTTGAGTTTTATTACATTTTCAGAGTGAAATGGCTAGAATTTATTCACACCTCTAACGTTACTATTGAATCCAACGTATCAGTGCTCGGATTCGTTTCCATTGTGCTGTCAAGTACGACTCGCAGTCTGTGAGGGAAACTAAACACTATTGGCTATTTGAAAAGGCGGAGGAGCCATTCAATATGTCCCGCCTTAGCTTCCTGTTTCAGTGGAAATTACGTCAACACATCATACACAGCTGCGCGTTTCAAGGCACTTCAGTGGGCCTTTAAAATACAACAGCAGTACGACAGCAATGCACAACCACCTACGATTGAAACTTTCAACAACAAAGGCAAATGTTCTTCACACCGCGAAGCAAACGAGCATTGGTGAATTCTGTAAACGCCCAATTACAGAGAGGAGAAGACAGGTAATAACAGATTTACTTCTGGATTTTATAGTGAAGAATATAAGACCCCTCTCTGCAGTTTCAGGAGAGTGATTCAGGGGAATTATCAACTTCTTTGAACCCAGTTACACCGTTCCATCGAATCCTACACTCTGGAAAATAATTGGCCACAAATACGACTCTCTAAAAGCGGACATTGCGTCTGAAATAAAAGGCAAGAACGGCTATTTATTTGTCTTTACTCTGTTACATGAAAATTTAAATATGTAATGTCATAATTATAATGTTTTGAGTATAATTACTTATGTAATTGTTGCATTAGGCTATGAATTAATAAACATTTATTGATAAGAACTATAACAGGTTAATATAGCATTACATTTCACGTTCCTGGCAGCTAATTCATTACGATGACATAACATAGTGTGATCAAACGTACAGGTAATACAAAAACAAATTTATCAGCTGATATATAATTTATATGATTCGTGAATTCTATGCATCTCTGGATGGTGAAAACAACATCTTCCATCGTTCCACTCTCCTTAATAGCGTCATCAAGCTTCGTCTCTGTTATTGTTTTGAAAATGCGACCTCTGGTGGCGAAAAAATTACAGATTGTACCTTTAACATTGTTCTGATGTTAGTGAATTTGGAGTATTCTGAATGAGCAGCCATGTGCACAAGGTTAGTCATGTGCATAAAACACACCCAAACCATCTCCATATAAGAGCTTTCCACACAAGCTTTCCTTACAGCCTTTCGTCACTCTTGTCAAACTCGCTGCTGTTTGCAGACGTGCTCTTGCCCTACTTATAACTAATATAAATATAATTAAATAGATAAGAATTAATTGCAAACTTCCTGTCGCTGTGCAGGCTCTTTTATTGTACGACAGTGTAGACAGCTCAATAACCCTTTTATTTTTATAATTAATTCTTATCTATTCAACAATATTTGATTGTTCTTTACTGTTAAGGTCAAGTTTCTGTCTGGTGCCCTGCAATTAAAGAAGGAAAGAGTCATCTGACACTCTCACACTCACCTTAGGTGACGTGACCAAACTCACAATATTTAGTGCCACCTATTAGACCCACTAAATTCTGATAAATGTTGTGGGAAACTGCTAAATTATTGGTGCCTGTGTAGACCACAAAACATTTCAACATGTTTCCCAGAAGGCAAAATAAGTACAGTTTACCCTGATCATTCTGTTCACAAAGATCATACCCCCTGACTTAAAGCACAATGTTGTATATGGAGATGATGTTGTAGCTGCTCATGACAAACAAGGTACTCATGAACAAATATCTCAAAACATAAAAGAGTCATTGACTACGTTTACATGCAGTCAGTAACCCGGTCGCGCACGGCCATGTAAACACCGGCAAAAACCCGGATATGCTCATATCCCGGTTTTTAAAAACCCGGATATGATCCCTGGGGTACCCCTTTTCTAACCCGAATATTTGGTCATGTAAACGCGTATCGGCATATCCCCATCAAAAGGAACATTGATTTGTGTTCTGCGCATGTTCTATTCGCAAGGAATCTTGGTCTTTTGAGTAGAGACGGCGCATACAGAAACCCGCGTGCAGTATACCGGAAGTAAACAAGAAGTAGAGGTAAACATGGCGAGACGCAGCACAGCACCACACTTTTGGAGCGAGGAGGAAAGCGCAAACAAAGGCGATCGCTATCTGCCCCGAACTATTCATTATCCGGGTGCTGCTGCTGTTGTTGTTGTCTTTGGATACAGGAAGAAGAATTGGAAATGACGCATATTGCGTCTAAAGGCCTCATTATACTTCTGCGTCGGACATACGCCGGAGCCTATACGCCGTAGGCAACGTGTTGGTTTTAATTTATACTTCTGTGTCGTTGTCCGCGTTGACGCGCACCTGGGGAGCATGAAACCCCGAGGGAGGGGTTCTGGCAGACCAATCACAGCGCTTGTGTCCGCGTAGAATTGACGCGTTGTTACATTTTTGGAGAGGTGCACGTCAGGGTACGCCGAAGGGTACGCGCGCTACACACAGCCTACGACGTAGCTACGGCGGCAGTTCGACGCAGAAGTATAAAACAGGCTTTAAGGTTGTCCGTACGTCCTGACGCTAACCGTGCGTCGCCGTTTACATCGGGATATTGCCAATTGATTACAAATTCCATGTATACAGGAGTAACTCTCTCTACTCACGCATGTAAACGGGTTATTCCGAATGTTTCAGAAACCCAAATAGTGACCTTAACCCGACCATAACCCGAATATTGACAGCTTGTAAACGTAGTCATTGTGATCTTTCAGGTAATGACACATTTTTATAAATTCAGTTATTTTGTTTTCAGGACTATATGTAAACATCTTTTATGTGAAATGGCTGGTTCATGGCACTACTTAAAAAAAAAAATGCAATGCAATTATGATCCTATTTTGTTAAAATTAAGTTTTTGCATATTCTACAAGGTGTAAACCGTCAAAAGTTTGGATTGGTAGGATTTTTAAAAGAAGTCTCTTCTTCTCACCAAGGCTGCATTTATTTAAAAAAAAAAAAAAAAAAAAACAGTAATATTGTGAAATATCATTACAATTTAAACAGCTGTTTTCTATGTGAGTATAAGTGTAATGTATTCCTGTGATCAAAGCTGAATTTTCAGCATCATTACTTCTTCAGAAATCATTATAATATGATGATTTGATGCTAAAGAAACATTTCTCATCATTACCAATGTTGAAAACAGTTCATTAAATTTTTTATTTCAGGATTCTTTGATGAATAGAAAGTTCAAAAGAACATTATCTGAAATGGAAAGCTTTGTTAACATTAAACACTACCGTTCAAAAGTTTGGGGTCAGTAAGAATTGTTATTTTATTTTTTGGGATAAATAAATCAAATAAATCAATACTGTTATTCATCAAGGCTGAATTAAATTGATCAAAAGTTATAAAGACATTTATAATTTTACTAAATATTCTATTTCAAATTAATGCTGTTTTTTTTAAACTTTCTATTCATTAATGAATACTATAAAAATTGTACACAACTGTTTTCAACATTGTTAATAATATATATATATTTTTTTTAAACATCAAATCCGCATATTAGAAGGATTTCTGAAGGATCATGTGACACTGAAGACTGGAGTAATGATGATGAAATTCAGCTTTGATCACAGGAAAAAAATACATTTTATATATATATATACATACAGTCGTGGTCAAAATTGATGGCACCCCTGATAAATATGACAAAAAATGTCTGTAAAAAATAAATCTGCATTGTTCATCCTTTTGATCTTTCATTCAAAAAAATTCACAAAAATCTAACCTTTCATTGAAGTAAAAGAATTGAAATTGGGGGGTAAATCACATTATGAAATAAATGTTTTTCTCCAAAACACACTGGCCATAATTGTTGGCACCCCTATAATTTTTTATGAGAAAAATATCTCTGAAGTATAAATTAATATTTACCTTTTTTAGCACACCAGGGTGACTAGGAACATGAAATTGTCCAGCTATGACTTCTTGTTTCACAGGAGTTTAAATATGAGGAAACACAAAGGCTAAATTCCCTTAATCATCCATCACAATGAGTAAAACCAAAGAATATAGTTCTGATGTGCAGCAAAAAATTGTTGAGCTTCACAAAATAGAAAGTGGCTGTAAGAAAATATCTAAAGAATTGAAAATCCCCATGTTGACCATCAGGGCAATAATTAAGAAGTTATAATCAACTAAAGATGTTACGAATCTGCCAGGAAGAGGACGTGTGTCTATATTGTCTTAATGCACAGTGAGGAGGATGGTTTGAGTGGCCAAAGACTCTCCAAGGATCACAGATGGAGAAAAATAGGGCTTTTTTGGCAGCAAACCCACAAGATGTGTTTGGTGCAAACAGGGATGAAGAGTACCCCATGCCTACGGTTAAATATACTGCTGGATCTTATATGTTGTGGGCCTATTTTTTTGCTGGAGGTCCTGGACATCTTGTTCAGATACATGGTATTATGGATTCTAGCAAATACCAACAGATAAAAAATCAAAACCTCTCGGCCTCTGCTAGAAATCTTATAATGGGCCGTGGTTGGATCTTCCATCAGGACAACGGTCCAAAACAAACATCAAAATCAACACAAAAATGGGTAACTGAGCACAAAATGAAGCTTCTGCCATGACCGTCCCAGTTCCCTGACCTGATGAGTGGAGTGAACTGAAGAGAAGAAGCACCAACATGAACTTGTGAATCTGAAGGATCTGGAGAGATTCTGTATGGAGGAATGATCTCTGATCTCTTGTCAGGTGTTCTCCAAACTCATCAGGCATTATAGAAGAAAACTCAGATCTGTTATCTTGGCAAAAGGAGGTTGCAAAAAGTATTTAATAACAGGGTGCCAACAATTATGGCCAGCGTGTTTTGGAGAAAAAACATTTATTTTGTAATGTGATCCCCCCCCCCCCCCCCCCCCTTCAATTATTATTAATTATAGTCACCCTGGTGTGCTAAAAAAGGTAAATATTAATTTATACTTCAGAGATGTTTTTCTCATAAAAAATTATAGGGGTGCCAACAATTATGGCCAGTGTGTTTTGGAGAAAAACATTTATTTCATAATGTGATTTACCCCCCAATTTCAATTCTTTTACTTCAATGAAAGGTTAGATTTTTGTGAATTTTTTGAATGAAAGATCAAAAGGATAAACAATGCAGATTTATTTTTTACAGCCATTTTTTATCATATTTATCAGGGGTGCCATCAATTTTGACCACGACTATATATATATACGTGACCGACTGAAAGGGAACACCTCTTGTCGGTAGCTTTGTCTGTATAAGATGTAGCATGTTGTTGGTTTTGATGCTTTACATGTCTAAATGTTTTGATGTCTATTGCTGTGGGTCATTACACTGAGGATAACTTGTCTTTGTCTATTTTTGCCTTAGACTTGATGCCGCTAAAAGAGGAGAGTGAAGTACTGAATGAAATTGAAGATAAAGTTCAAATTGAGAAGAAACGTATTTTCATAAGTGGAGAAAACTCTTCTAGTTGCTCAAAGACTGTAAAGAATTCCTCACAAAACAGAGCTCAGAAGAAAGCAACTAACAGTTATTTCTCCTGCTTTGAGTGTGGGAAGAGTTTCAGTCAACACGGTGACCTTAAAGTCCACATGGGAGTTCACAATGGAGAGAGCCCTTTCACCTGCCAACAATGTGGAAAAGGTTTCACTGAAAAAGGAAGTCTGAAAAGGCACATGAGAATACACACTGGAGAGAAGCCTTACACCTGCCAGCAGTGTGGAAGAAGTTTCAATCAAAAAGGAACTCTTAACAGGCACATGAGAATACACACTGGAGAGAAGCCTTACACCTGCAAACTGTGTGGAAATAGCTTTAAAGCAGAACTAAACCTTAGGTATCACATGAAAATTCATACTGGAGAGAGGCCTTACACATGTGATCAGTGTGGAAAGAGTTTCAGATGGAAAGTAACCCTTAATTGCCACATGAGAGTACACTCAAGAGAGGACTGTTTTATATGTCAGCAGTGTAGAATGAGTTTCCCAGATAAGCAATGCCTTAACAGGCACATGAAAATAATTCATGCCGGAGAGAAGCCTTTCAAATGCGATCAGTGTGAAAGAAGTTTCCAATTGAGTAAATGCCTTAAGACTCACATGAGAATTCACACTGGAGAGAAGCCTTACACATGCTATCAATGTGGAAAGAGTTTCACATATAAAGCAACCCTTGATTCCCATATGAGAATTCACACTGGAGATAGCCCTCACACTTGCAAACTGTGTGAAAAGAGCTTTTCACACAAAGGTAATCTAAAGGCTCACTTGAGAATTCACGCTGGAGAGAAGCCGTTCATATGTGGTCAGTGTGGAAAATGTTTCACACGTAAAGAATCCCTTGATTACCACATGAGCATTCACTCAAGAGATAACTGTTTCATTTGTAATCAGTGTGGAAGGAGTTACCCAAACATGAACAAACTTAGGAGCCACGTAATAACTCATGTTGGAGAAAACCCTTTGATGTGTCATCACTGTGGAAAGAATTTCACACATAAAGGAAACCTCAAGACTCACATGAGAGTTCACACTGGAGAGAAGCCATTTACTTGCCAGCAGTGTGGAAAGAGTTTCAGACATAATGTAAGCCTCCAAACTCATATGAGACTTCACACTGGAGAAAGGCCTTTCATGTGCAATCATTGTGGAAAGAGTTTCAGACATCATGTGAGCCTCAAAACTCACAAGAGACTTCACACTGGAGAGATTTTCCCATATCAAAGAGACCTGAAACGTAATTTGCAAACTCATTCTGTAAAGAAATTACAGTGTTCTGAGTGTGACAAAATGTTTAGATTAAGGAGCCATTTTAAAAATCACTTGTGCGTTCACTCTGGAGGAAGGCCATTTAATTGTGAACAGTGTAATAAAACATTTATTTTGGCATCACACTTACAGATACACTTGAAAACACATGCGGATTTTAGACCCCATTTGTGTTCCATGTGTGGAAAGAGTTTTAAATGGCTCAGCAATTTAAAATGGCACCAGAAAACACGTATTTGTGTAAAATTAAGGCTACGTTCACACCGCAGGTGAATGTGGGCCAAATCTGATTTTTGGCTCAAATATGGCTTGGTGGGACGAGCAAGACACACACAGTGGGTGTGGCACTAAAATAATAAAAGTGAAAACTGACCAAATAAACAGGAAATCTGGTGCCCTCACTGTGCTGGGGAATTGTAAATGAGGATCAGTGTTCAGTCAGGATTGGTCCAGGTAAGAAGACGGGGTCCGATGGCCACACGTGCTACCCTCTCTCTGGTCCAGGGTGTGAGGGGCGGCGGCTTCTTTCAAGCAGCTCTTCCCCGGTGACCTCTGCACGTGAGGGGGAATGGTGGCCCGGCATCCTAGCCCGTCAGCGGCAACACTCATGCTTCCAATCCAGATGCGGGTCTGACGACTCTCGACATTGTCTTTCCCTGCTGGTGTCCTCGTGGGTATAGGAGGGTAGTGCGTAGGATTCCTGTGCCTCTGAGTGTTTAAGTCGCCGGATGGGAAGCACACATTTTTCCGCCGACAGGCTAGGATGCCAGACTGCCATTCCCCCTCGCACGCTGCAGCCCAAGGGATAAATAAATGCCTCTCTGAGATCTGTGCCACACTGTGTCTATCTTGCTCATCCCCACACAGACCTTAATGTGACTCCTATTCAGTGTTGGGGAAAGTTACTTTGAAAAGTAATGCATTACAATATTGCGTTACTCCCTTAAAAAGTAACTAATTGCGTTACTTAGTTAATTTTTTTAGAAAAGTAATGCATCACGTTACTTTTGCGTTACTTTTTTCCACCTGGGCTGGGCTTGTTTTTTTATAACGTTATATTTTTGGGCAAATGTAAAGACCCATTCAGACCAAAAGTGAAATGATAAGCCTCAGGCTGAAGGAAATGCAGATTCATTCCTGTACAGTAGAGTACAGTAGAGGGCGCTGCTCAAACAAACCTTTCAGCTGCTGTTATTCTGGATAACAGAAGAAGAGGATGCATGAGAGAAAAGTTTAACACTTTACCAACAAAAAGAAAAAAAAAAGTAATTTCTGCTTATGGGTTAACTGAGTCATCGAAGGTCAGAAGCAACATTGGTCAATGAAGTGAGATAAAATTTAAAACAATTTATGTTTTATTTAACATAATTGGTTATTGGAGGTTTGCATAGTATTCTGATTCTGCATTTCACTGATTTTATTCATTTTGAGAAATATTAAATCTTTTATTTGTGCAAGGGAGATGAGTAAATGCATGCTCTCATTTAGTCTAGAACTACAATAGCCATCGTGTTTACACACACACAACGCCTCTACACTTCCATTTGTCTCAACATGGGGACAAGAGAGCTGTCAGTCAATACATGGGAAAAAAGTAACTCAGATATTTTGTTGTCAATTTGAAAAGTAATGCGTTACTTTACTAGTTACTTGAAAAAGTAATCTGATTACGTAACTCAAGTTACCCCCAACACTGCTCGTATTAGATACTAGTCTGAAAAGGTGCCACTTCTACAACACTTTTTTCCATGTCTTTTATTTGCATCCTTCACTTTTTACTTTGCCTTGAGGCTGTTTATTTTCTTTTGTCATGTACATATGAACTCATATGGCCACACCTGATAATTTCCTTTGCTATACTTTTAAATACTAAGTACTTATGGTAGATGTCCTCTAATTATGATTATATAGAGGCATCCTTTAAATATTTTATTCAGTTTCAAATATTCTAGATAAAAAAAAAAAAAAAAAACTTGTCTTGTGGTGAAATTCCACTGTGTAAATGAAAGATTATCAATAAAATAACAAACTGAATGAGACAATGAACATTGCTCTGCATTATTCAATTCATCTTCAATTAGAGAAAATGTCTACTTTTGGGTTTCATTTGATGACATCTGGAAGCTGGTTCCAGCTGTGGGGGTGTAGCAGCTCCAGTTCCTATGTGTTTGTAGCTTATTCAATTAGTCCAGTTGATTTCTTTTACACAGTCAAGTTGAAGTCAAGTCACCTTTTTATATATAGCTTTTTATACAATACAAATAGTTTCAAAGCAGCTTTACAGGGATAAACATGAAAATAATGATTCAATGATGCAAACATAGTTTGATTCTGCTGTAAAGCAGATCTAAAAAGACAGTAGTGTCATTGTCCAGCTGAGGTCAGTTCAGTTTTGATTCATTGAACGGTGCACACTGTTTCAAAACACCTTTACAGAAAAATAATGGGTAATACTTTATTTTGATAGTCCACTTTAGACATTCTACTAACTATAAGTAACTTTGCAACTACATGTCAACTAACTCACATAAGAGTATTGGTAGACTGTATTCTTAACATCTGCTAACACTTTAGTTTGATGCTCCCCAACAGACATTCTACTGACTATACGTAACTTGGCAACTACAAGTCAACTTATTCTACTAACCCAAGCCCTAACACCTAACCATAACCTGACAGTCTACTAATACTCTAATAACAGTTAGTTGACATGTAGTTGCAAAGTTACTTATAGTTAGTAGAATGTCTAGTGGATTATCAAAATAAAGTGGAACCAAATAATGTTTTGAAATTAAGGTGTAAATATTGAGTAGTCTTTAAATCTTCATTGATGTATATCAGGAATGGGTAACTTCGGTCCTGGAGGGCCACTCACCTGGCTGTAGCTTTCTAGTAATCCTGAAGACATTGATTAGCTTGTTCATGCATTTGATTCAGTGGTGTAAGGTATTTGAGTAAATGTAATAAGTTGCTGTACTTAAGTATCTTTTTGGCTACTTTGTACTATGAGTATCAAAGATATTAGCAACTTTAGGCTTTAATTATAGTTTCACGAATACCTTTGCCCATATAATCTTTAAACTAATAAGGTTAAGCGTATTTGACTTGCTGTCCACAGTGGAGGGGCTCGAGGAAGCAGCTTCAACTTGAGTTTAGATATACCCCCCAGTGGGACTACTAATGTTTGGATGATGAGTATGGTAGCAAGATGCCTAAATTATGTTGGTGGAGTTGGGGATGTGGAGGGATGCCAAAACAGCTGATGCCAGATTAAGGTGAGCGGCTGCTTGTATGCTCCGGCAGTTAATTGAAAGATTAGATGGGTTCACTCCTCCTGAAATTACGTTGTGAACTTCACTAATAGGGCTGTGACAATACACTTAGCTCACAAGACGATACACAATATTGGGTACACGCTGGTACACGAAACGAAACAATATTTTAAAAGAACATCAAAGCAAACGCACACAATAAATCCTCTACAATAAGAAGTTTTCTTTATATCAGCAAAATGCTTATTAAAATCATTCTGATCTACTACAAATTCTTTTGAACAGACACATTTGGCTGTAAGGAAGTTCTTTAAGGGTAACGGATGGTAAGAGTCAGCTCTCAGAAGCATATTGCAAGCGGTAGGTTTCTAAAAAAAGGCTACATAAATCCATATATAGATCATTTTCATCCTGAATTATCCACAAATCTAGGAAACTAATTTTGTTTGCATCAAAGTCCATGATAAAAGTAAAAAAGTCAGAATTTATTTAAATATTGGTAAAAACAGCTAAGTTGTAAAACATCACCCTTAAAAATACAAAAACAATCTTCCAGATATTTCTTCCAAATCAAATCAGATGTTAATGAGCCAATGCCAGCTTCTATTGGACGACCAGGGGGAGATTCAAGACGCTTATGAATTTTTGGTAAGGTATAAAATGTAGGTGTAATGTTTTTTTTTTTTGTTTTTTTTTTTTAAATTTAAGTTCCCTTTAAATAAATGGCTAGTCTGAAACGTTAGATCAAGAACAGCATAATTATATTTCTATTTTAAACCTCTGGGTCAGATCCCCACAGGGCCTGAGTGGGACACATTTTCAGCCCTGGAAACTTTCTAAGGCATGAAAGTTTCATGCTTTAGACCGGCCCACTTTAGTTCACGGCTGACTATATTAAAATAATGCAATTAAGTCTGCAATAGTGCACTGTTCTCTACAGCCTTGAAATCCATTGTATTTTAAAAAAAATATCATCATTTCCGATTCAGTGCAAATATAGTAGCCTAAGTGTTGCTTCACAGTGAAGATTTATTAGAACAGTTAATAACAGTATTCTTTACAACAACACATTTAACGTTTAATGTTTAACAGTATCAGAATCTATTTTCTGTAAGAATTAGTGTTCATAAATATCCAAACCTTAAAATGAAAAAAAAAAAACTAAATAAAATAATAAAATAAAATGTATCATCTCTTTTTCCTTTGCATAAGTCAATGAAACAGCTGCTTTACAACTTTTCAGAAATATGAGAACATTAGTTAAAGGGTAAATCTCCAACACTATTCTTTAAAATATCACAATGTCATTTTCTGCAATATCTGAATATATATTCTGTGCAAAATTGTTCACAGATTTCCAGTCCTTAAACACAATAAAGAATAAAACTGTTATCTGCAAGACTTTTTTTTTTCACAGTATAACTTTCTAATGACGGCTTCATCTCTTTTTCCTCTGCATAAGTGTAGCTTCAAGGAAACATGGCCATCCCTAAAACATTAATAAGCGCCTGAGCAGTGCACTGGTCTCTGCAACTTTGTTTATCACAGTGTCATTGTCCAAAGACATGAGAATTTCTTTCTCAGTGCACATGAGCATGAATGCCTAAAGGTTCTGGGTTAAAGTGCTCCTGAGCCTGTTTTTCATGAATGTTACTGTTGAGAAGATCAAGCGTAGCATCAGTTCTGGCAGGTCACATTAGTCAAGCTCGCATCAGCTGACTCTCAGCTGATCCACGTCTACCTGTAGGAATACGATGCCTATCACTGTATACATATAAGCTCCTTCAGTATTATCAGCCGCTATCGTGTTTCTCATGAGCTAATTACCCTCCTCCATCCCCAGCTCCTCCTCTCGTCAGTCGGGATTTGGCATTCTGATTCCCCTTGAATCAGAATAAATTCTCAAATTATGTTGTACTTTAAAATCTTGAATTAATGATATCTGCAATACATTCATGTTGGTTCTGTTCTGTTTACCCTAAGGGGGGTTATTGCTGCTCTCCCTGCTCTTATCCATGCTAGATCTTGCCCAGAACAGAACCATACCGCCAATGCAAACTGTATGCTAATTGTCAATCGTATTTGACGATAATGGTCATGACAGAACTTCTCTCACAGGCTACTTGCATGAAGGACAGTGCTAATAGTAACTTGTAGGCGAGTCCAATCACATGGTAGGCATCAGTTAGAAGATTGTACTGAGAGAGGATGAGATGAACACAAATTACACAGTTTTTACAGGAGGAACAAGTTTTGCTCTCTATCACACTTAAAGGGATAGTTCACTTTGAAATTAAATTTTGGTATGTTTTAGCTTACCTCAAGGGCATCCAAGATGTAGGTGTCTTTGTTTCCGCAGTAGTTTCAATTTTGATATTTTTAGGTCAAACCATTCTTGTCTGTCAGTCATATAATGCAGGTCTATGGTCACCACCTCAAAGAGCATGCACAGAGAAGTCCAAATTAAACAATTCCTCATCGTAAGTACACACTGATGGCCTAAGACACGAAACGAGCGGTTTGTGTGAGAAAACGAACAGTATTTATATAGTTTTTACCTCTTGTACACAACCACGTCCAAGTGATCTGAGGGCGCGCGCGCTTCCTGGTGCGTGACGTGTGCGCGCGTTCTGGCTTCAGATCACTTGGACGTATCACAGATGCCCCTTCTCCCCCACAGTTGCCACTCTCGTATTACAGACTGGGACCCTCTACCTGTGTATTTGTCTTTTCTGAACATCAGCACCATCATCTGGCATCCCTTGCAACATCTTTGGAGACAGCACACAAAATTGAAAACAGCACGCGAGAGCAGAGTTCATGCGTTGAGTGGCACCAATGTAACATGTTAGCTCAAAGGGGAAATATTAATAATAACTCATAACTTGTTGTGATTAATTATTAATATTTGGGTCAGTTAATTGGATTAACATGATGTAGCTAAATTAAAATCAATTAATCAGTTCGTCCAACAAACTCTTTTGATTATTCATTTATTCTAAGAAAAGCGTATATTTCATGGCTACCGAAAAATAATTATTTCTTAGCATGTACAGCACTTAGAGCATGTAACAAGATCAAGATCGTAAAATAGACTTTGTTGCAAGCAGAGAATCAGAGCCAAATACATATTGTGCATAAGTTTTATTAACTAAATCACAAACATAACTAAACTAAACAAACATACATACATATATGCATAGGTAAAATGGTGAGTAATATGGAACTGGAAGCAGGAAATGGAACTATGGAAAAGATCCATTTAACTATGAAAAGAACCATCAGCTTATCATTTTCAGAGCACCTCATTAAATTGATACTTGCATTGTCTGCAGTGGACACAATTCTTGAAGTGGTTGAATATTGAAGTTGTTGAAGTTGCAATCGTTTTCTTCTCCGCTGGATGAAGAAGATATGATGAACTTCATCAAGATATGATGAAGCATGGTTAGTTCTCAGGGCTGGAGTGCAGATTGTGGCCTGCCGGCCCTGAGCCGGAGAGGACACGCAGAGCAAATGGTGGGAGTTGCGATAGACTTCTTCTGCATTGAATGAAGACGTTGAACTCCTGAGGTTGTCCTCTCTCTCCTGAATGAGTACATGGCTGGTTGTGAGTCGAGGCCTGCTGCCCTGGAGCCTGCTGAGGCCACGCAGGACAGCACATCACCCTGAATGTACCGAGGAGGCCAGGAGTTGATCGTTGCCCATTCAGTGATGGTAAGGTTGCAGTTTTCTTCTGAGTTGGACTGAAGAAAAGACAGTCTGACTCCTTTGGGAGAGTGAAAGCATAGCAGGCGGTGGTCATGGAGGGGTCCCCACAGACATCAACCCGAAGAAGCAGCAGTAGAGAGCCAGAAGAGGAGAGAGGAGGGTCACTGTGAATTTGTCTCTAATAAAGCCTGAGAAAGGCCCCACCTCTCCGGGTTTGCTTGACCAATGAGAAGGGTGGAATTTCCAAGCTGGAAAATTCCTCTGTGGTTGATTTATGAATCTTTGTTTTAAGCGTGCTCATTTGCTCATGTGCAGCTGGATTGGTTTCTGATTACGAAACTAAGAAAGATTCTTGTAATACTAATATGTAGCGCAGCTATCGGCATATCATGTACACAATCATTTCGATCTTCAAAGTACCAATTTATAGAGACCAAACATGGTATAGGTGAGGTTACATTGACCGTTGATTCTATCATAAAATACACAGTATCAAAAAAATAATAGAATTAAAAACACTACACAAGACAGTAAATCATTCACAAAATTTTCTGGGATGCATGTTCATTTATAGATCAGATTAATGCAGCAAAGTCTGTTTAAAAGTCTATTTCTGTCTTCCCCATTGTCTCTGTCTTGACCAGTGACCACATTTTTAACAGCAATAAAACCAACTTATCTGATCGTGGTCATGGTAACTAAGACCTTCTTGCCCTTGTTGGGGGGATGGGACCACAGATCCCAGAGTGAGTTTTAAAGGAACCGTATGTAAAATTGTGGCCAAAACTGGTACTGCAATCACTTTCAAATTACTGTAGAGCAGTGTATCCCCTCCCCCTCCCCCCTGACTCGAGGTTGCCAGTTAGGCTGCAGGATCCAGCAGGAACATAGGCTGCTACAAGGAGCTTCCAATGGCAAGTGACGAGTCCTACACAGTACGTTTTTTTTCTGTTAATTATGTTTATGCTTCATGAGAGATGTTTTGCGAAGTAATTATGTATCGCAAAAATTCACTAATGGCGATTAGTCAAATATAATCGTAAAGATGTACGCTTGTATGTGACAGTACATTGTAGAACAGTAGCTGTTAGTCTAACTTGTAACGGTAAGTACAAGCACAAGCCTAAGTCACTATGTGTAACAGATATCAAAGATACAGATATTCATTTAGCTGAAGCTATAAGTGAAAGCGACCAGCTATATTTTTTAACTTACTGTACCCTGCAGTACACGTCCATAACGCTAAAATATGTGATGTGAAAGATTACATGACATTCTACTATTTTGACTGTAGAACTTGCATGAAAAACAAGTAGGCTACAAAACGTTCCAAGTGGGCCAAATTATTCACATCATAGGCTACAATGTGCTTTTCATTGGAGTTATGGACGTTACAAAAAGTTATTTTACCGTGGAATTGCGCCTAGTGCTTCCAAACCAACACTAACTTACTGCATAGCCCAAAAGGTAGAGAATGTTTATTTTGAGGTAGCACTTGTACTGCTCTCACTTGTTTCAGCCTGATGCAGACCTCAGTTATGAGGTGCCCGCTGTCGTAAGTGAGGCTGATGAGAGCAGGCAAGGTGAGAGGAGGCACAGACCAAGGAAAAGAAGAGCGAAAGGGAGAGAGACAGATGACAGTGGTCCAGGAGACACAGAGCAGAGAGAAGGAGAGAATCTAGAGGGAGGAGATGGACCAGAGGCCAGAGAGCTGGAAGAGAGAGTGCAGATGTTTCAGGTGGAAGAGGAAAGAGTGCAGGACCTGCACCAGGTGACAGAGGCCAGAGAGGTGGAAGAGGTCAGAAAGGTGGAAGAGGCCAAAGAGGTGGAAGAGGACAGAGTGCAGGTCCTGTTTCAGGTGACGGAGGCCAAAGAGGTGCGAGAGGAGGAGATAATGCAGGTCCAAGTGCTGGAGTTGGCGGCAGAGGAAGGAGAGGGAGAGGAGGCAGAGATGCAGAGGAAGAGAACAGAGTTCAGATGATCCAAAATGACCGAAGGGTACGGACAGAGGTTTGTGTTTCCAGAGTATGCTAAACATTTGATAGACTGCGGTAACATTATGGCTCGAAATTCAAATTCATTTTATTGGAGGATAACTCCTTGAGATGGAACATCTCGTTTTCGAGGGGGTCCTCAAGATAACACCAAACACTTACACACTTGCACATACTAAAGCTCTTCCTCACAACCAACCACCCTAACCTGTCCCACCTCTGTCCAAAGCGTATTCACATAAACAGTATAGTATGATATTAAGATATTACAGGAGAGAACCATATTTGACGAAGCCACCAAAACAAACAAATATATAGCCTACATATACAAAAATACATACCTATATACACATACATACACATATGCACGCAAACATGCATGCATGCATACATACATACCTACATACAACATACATACATACACATGTACACATACATGCACATATGCTCTCATGCATACATACATAATCTCTTACTAAGGGCATTAATGAAAAAGAAGGTGCATTAGTGAAAAAGAAAGTACAGGTCATACACCAGGGAAACATTTACATTGGTCACAGGATTGCAAATCAATTAAAAGGGCTGACTTAAAGAATGGAAAGATGTAATAAGATGTCAACATTTGAATCAATGTCAGCATCTTTTGTAGTTTTAATCAAATGTAAATGCCAAACTTTCTTTTGTGGTTTGTTTACTTAGGCACTCATTCAGGGCATGAGTGAAGTGAGGCTACGAGCACTAGCAACCCAGGTCTTCTCACGGAACCCTGGATTAGTTTTTGATGCACTTCCTCCACTGGATAGCACAACCCCACCTAACGCTGCTCTTCCATGGTGCACCTGTGGGAACTGCAGGGAAATGGCCACAGATGTTGAAAGGAAATGCTGTGGCCAGGGGCCTGACTACTGCATCAGCAAATTGGCACATTTTGATCTGTATTGTCTGGAAGATGGTTATTTGCGTATCCACAGAGATTACAGAAATGATGTGTTGGTGGTAGCTGAAGTTAGAGAGCCAGGAGATGATAACAGACAATTTAGGTATGCTGCTTATCGTCAATACATCTTTTGGCAGCATGGGTCACTGGGTCAGGGTAACCGCCGTGTTATTCCCAGCTGCTGTATATGGAGAATAAGGGACAAATACCCCGACCCCCAGGGCCAGTACACTGGCTTTGTACCCACCATTTGATACCACTCTACCGTGAACAGTTTACTTCCAGTTATTTATTGTTGTATATATGGATTTACAAATTGTTTTTTTATTTGTTCTGTTTTTTTATTTGTTTGTTTGTAAAGAGCCTTCCTCCTTTTTTCAATAAAATTCAGAATAACAATGCTATGCTTTTTACGTAGAGAATGTAGAGAAACAGTAACAGAAATGGTATATATGTGATAAAGGTGATACAGTATAAACAGATAACTAGACTCAGCTGCTCTGTACTGTTGAGACTTTATAGTCTGAAATTGTTGATAAGAAGCTTGTGACACAAAAGGTCAGGGTTGTGAGGCTCTGGAAACTGGGCTTCACGGGTCTTCAGTCTGGAATGCTGATAGTGAGGAGAGCAAAATAAAAACTGAAGTTAGTTTATTTCAAACTTGGATGTGTTATGCATGACATCTGACTTGGTGTGTGGCATGTAGCCCAAGGTGCAAAAGAAATAAACTGGCATTCAACCTACCAAGACCTCTCCTGACTTGGGTGTGCTTCCTCAATGGTTGGTGCACAGGGGGAAGTGGGCCGTACCTTCTGGGGTCATCAGGTCGTAGTGTCCTCCGTCTGGGCATCCCCTTACCAGCTAATCTCTTTTGAAGGATCATAGCTTGCAGTTCTGGGATGTAGCCATACGTCTTGGATGCCTTCAGAGTGTAAAGCATATACCTGCGAGCATTCTTCTTGTACAGCCTCCTGTACCTGAAATAGAAGCAGAAAGGGGAGGGAAGAAGACATTTACATTCCAAGGGCCATGTTTTATAGTGTTTCAATGGTGTTGTAATCTGGTATAATTGTTCAAAACAATAGCATGTAGAAATGAGCAAGTGACTTACTGTTTGCTTCCATCAGATTTGCACAACTCTGGGCAGTCCTTGTGGTAATTATAGTCCATCGCTGCAAGGAGCATCCTGGCCTCAAAGACAGGAGGGCTAAATGCTGTGCGCTTGCTAGCGTACATTAAAATATGGTTCTGGAAGGACTCCAGATCAGCAGTGGACCTGTGTGGGGTGGGTGAGAAGAGACATTTTGTGGGATTTTGAAAATCACTTTCTAGCTACAGTATGTGTACATACTCATTAAATTACCTAAAGTTTAGGTAATTGTGGACCTCATTAAGCCACCGCTTGTTTCTAACGATGCTCTTCAGGGCCTCATGTGCCATGGAGCCTCGCTCAAGCCACTGTTGAGTTCCACCAGATTCCAAGTCTGCATGCTGGCAGCCTCCCAGCACCCACCTGTGTTCATTTGTCACATGATGTAGGAGCCCAAGCCACAGCTCCTAGAAATAATATAGAAATATAATGTACAGACAAAAACAAGCATGCACATTATACATAATTCATTACTAATGATGATGCTGTTTGTAAGTACTGTAATCTAAGTGGGTCACATGACTGACCACAATGACACCTCTGGGTAGCTACCTAATGAATAAGCCAATATCCAACATCAAGGAACCATACTAACTTATTCTCTTTGCCAACAAGGTATGTCTAATAAGACTGCATGTTAGTTTCAGACAATATTCTTTTTAGATGACAACTATTTTCCAGACCATAACAACTTACAAGGAACTCTTGGTAAGAATCTGCTGTTTTTGCAGCACCACCAAAAGTGGTTGACAACATCTTTCAGCCAACTGCTCAAACTGGACTGACCCTTGACATGTGAAGCCTGGGATAGACATAACAGTCATCATTATTACATAGCTCAAATTAGGGTAGATTGCCATGCAGAAAATCAAGCCATAGAAATGACAGCTGAACTTACAGCATGGATCCTTTTTGCCAAATTCTTGGCCCCATGCCACATATCCAAGCTGTGCTGCAGTCCAAGGTCTTTGTACTTTCCTTTGTCTTATTTGGAAAAATAACATGTACAATTAGTACAGTAATGCCCCCCCCACCCCTCCAAAAAAGTTGTTCTAATTCTACAAGTAACGCACAATTTCAGTGCCAACTTACTCATTAGTGCGGAGATCTGGACATGGGCATCAGTGCAGACCTCCACTAGTTTCACTTCATTCAAAAGAGTGTTGACTGTCCGCACAAATGCCTCTCTCTCCATGATCACAGAATTTCGCCCAGTCTCCCTTTTGTCCACAGTGATGACAGAGATGATTTCCCTGGATTCGTTCTCCATGGCAGTGTATGTACAGTACTGGGCACAATGTCCAGGGCTGTCCATTCTTCCATCCACTATTCAATTTGTAAACAAGAATCAATGATTTTCACAGAACATCAAATTGACATCAACATACTACTCTAGCCTAAATGAATAAAACGTGTACATTACCTACTATTACCACATCGCTGTCTTTTAGGCGATGTATTGCCTCAGCCCTCCTCTCCTCCCAAAACTCCTTCACAGTGTCTACACCGTACATGTCCTGAATTGTGAAAAAGGAACTACGGTCCACCATCCCCATGTTCATAAACTAAAACAGAAGCGAGACTTTGGCGTAGTTGCTTCCTGAGAGTAGGATGTTGCTTGCCAACATGAAGTCCCCTTCCAGCATCCCGTACCTCACAGTGGGCTGTGAGCTCCATCTCCACACAGCGTGGCCAACAGGGCAGGTCTGACAATAAATGGGACATAACTTAGGCTATTTAGCCTTATCAAATACAAACATAGAATTGCTTCCACTAAGTGGAACTACAACTCTGGAAGCTTAATTGAGTTTCACAAAACCACTGTCAACATATTACCATTGCCTCCAACACCAATCTACACTTATTTGTAATGTAGTATGATTATAACACCTACCCATTCCATGATGCTTGCAGTACCACTGCGCGTAATGGAAACTTCAAATGGAGGGCGACACTGACACTCCACTTGGCTGACGTCACATGTGTATGAGCACTTTTGGACCGGAAGCACAAGGAATGTTGCAAGCTGCTTCAAACAGTCCTCATAAGTGATGGAGGCCCGTTTCCCGATTAGGTCATCTTCAGTCATGACATCCAGTGGATCAGGAAAGTCAGGTTGTTGAAGTGGAGGTAAGGTGACTGATGGAGGCTCTACATCCGGGATGTCATGTACTGTCTCACTGGCATCTATCACAGGCAGATTGTCAAGGCATGGTGGTGCCTGCAATGCTCCACCCAACCTAAAGACATGAAAGATATATTTCTCAATTACAGATAGAAAGCCAATCAGATGAATAAAATAAAAATGGCAAATACAGAGAGGGGGTTATCTTTGAGGTACTACAGGGACCAGGAATTCTCTAAAGCACTCACATTTTTTTATCTTTATGTGTTTACGTATTTCATTGAATGAATGTCCAAGGATGTATTGTGAATAATCTGTGAGGATCCAATGGTAACATGCTGAATACAAATACGAGGGACATAGTCCTCATCTTCACTGTCATCTGCTTCAATCTCCTCATCATTACTAACACCTTCACTGTCACCCCAATCAATTCTGGCAAATTTGATAGAAAATTATATTGGTTAATACACAGCAGAACATCTTGTTACACAATATACAGTCAAACCCAGTGGAACTTACCACTCATATTCATTAGGTAATTTATCTCCTGCTCATTCATGAGCTGGGTTTCAGCATCCTGGATGCTCATGTTCTGTAGACTAAAAGAAAACAATTCAGCGGTCACAATGGATCTTTAAAAAAAAGTACATGTTCAACATAATTTCTTATCATTAGGCATATTAGGAAGCTTGAAAGGCTTTATCTACCTTTCCTCCAGAACCTCAGAGGCATCCATGGTGCGCTCATCCTCTTTCAGTCTTTCCTCAATAGGCGGCAGGTCCTCTCTGTAAATGGTGTAGTTGTTTTAGACCAAAAATGTTTCCAAATATGCAATGGAAATTAAAACAATCCCATACACAAAAGAAATATATTTGAAATATATTTTCAAAATATGTTTTTGGTATATATGCAAATATTTGAAATTGGCCCAATAAATATATTTTAGTTAAATGTATGTAAATATATTTTCATATATGTTTACATATATGTTTTAACTTTTGCAAATTGTTTCATTTGAAATATATTTTGAAATTTAAAAAGTTAACATTTTCACAAACAAACAACACATTTCCAATTTATTTTTTAGATAGACCACTTCAGCCATGGATGTGGGCATGGGAGAGCAGTGCTCTACCATTTCCCCTGCCCACATTTTTCCTACTGGTTGGGATCAAACCGGCAACCCTTCGGTTACAAGCCCAAAGCCCTAACCAGTAGGCCACGGCTGCCCCTTTACTAACTTCATTGGCCTAAAATGACAATTTTATGTAGGAAACAACACACAGAATGCAGAGTTTTTTCCCCCTATTTTTACAGAATTGAATACAGATATTTAATAGTGTGTGTATGCAGTGTTAGACACTGAGTTCTATCTATTGTTTAAGTGCACTTCACTGTTGGAGTATCATTGTTATACTTGCATCATAAATATTGTGCATATTTTCAATATTTAAATGACTTCAGGAAAGATGTCAATAAAACAACAATAAATCTAATAATTGCACTTAGTGTTAGGTACGTGCCACCTAATATGGCCTAATAGTCCTAGGAAAGCAACTATCTGTCATTTTACATTGCAGTCATTTAAATGTAAGTACAGTATTTATTATAGCTGTGTGTCATAATACAGTAGTGAAATATGGTAGCCTACTGTTGTGTATTGGGAAAAGGTAGAGGAATTACTATGATTACAAAATACATTTTCGACCCTTCTTTAGCAAGCTAAACATTTTATGACCATACATTTTGTCATATATTTTAAATTACATGATATAAATGTAAATATATTTCACACTTAACATCATATATTTTTGTTATATTTCAGAATATATTTCAAAATGATAAATATAAGTGGACAATGTCAATGTATTTGGAATATATGCCACATATATTTTTGACACTTCAAAATATATTTACATATATTTATTTTGTGTATGGGGAACTAACTTTTCTGCATCTGTCGTAATTTAGATAATTTTAAGATGGAAAAGAGATAATAGAGAGAGAAGGTTTTTTTTCTTCAGACTGTTTCATTTTTGTGTGGTTATCTGGGCAGATATTGTGTAATATCGGCATGACTTGCTTGGTCTATGAAACTTAACCGTCCCAGTCCAGACTGTAAAGTCATTGTTGGCTTTAAAGTCGACAGTTTCATTATTTTTGCTGTTGGCTGGCCAGATAGCGTGTGTGGTCCTGGTATTAGGGCAGGGGTTCTCAACCTTTTGCAACTCATGGCCCACCAATGACTATTTAAAAACATTCCGAGGACCACCTTTCCAAATATGATAGTATTAACACGGAATAACAGAAAATTAAAAAAGTACAATTATATACTCAGCTGTTAATCTGTTATGTCACTGTAGCAGAGTAGGTCAAGTTAGGGGATAGAATATACAGTTTGTACAAAATAAAAATCATAGTAAAAAAAATAAAAAATAATAATAATTAAATAATGTCTATGGAAAGTCCCGTAAAACATGAAAACCCACAGCGTGTAGAGGTTTGGCTATACTTATAAGGGCCAAATGTCCTCACGATTAGTGGAGACATTTTACTGGTCCTCTAGTTAAACAGGCTTATTAATCATCCAAAACATGTTTTTATTTAAATTGAGTGCTTTCCACCTGTTTCTGTGATGGATAGGTTTAGGGATAGGGGTTGGGTTAGGCGATAGAAATATCATTAACCTGATATAAAATTAATGAAAGTATATGCAATGTTCTCATAGTGAAACAAACATGAGTGAGCGTGTGTGTGTTTTTGATGTTTAACCTACAAATCTAAAACCTGAAAGTAAAAAGTAAAAACCTGAAATTTTGGACATTGTGTGGGCAATGAGTCAATGAGAGTTGTCTTCTGAGGTGAAGAGGTCTGAAACATTTGGGGGTGGTGTCTCCATTCTCCTGCAGACACCCCGCCCCAGGACATTATGTCTGCTTCAGTCTGCCCAGCTCGTGCACCGTGCTCAGGGAACGCCATCTTGTAAAGAGATCTCGACCTGAGGCCGCCCTGGCGATTTATAAAGGACACCACTGTCATGTTATCTGAATGGACGAGGACGTGGTGCACCTCTAGGGCTGGTGGGAAGGTTTTGAGAGCCAGGAAAACCGTCATAATTTAGAGCCAGTTGATATGCATGCGTTGCTCCAGGCTGGTCCAGGAGCCGAATGCAGTCTGCCCACACACAAAGCATCCCAACATACCAGGAGGCATCTGTAGTGACAACCTTCCTTCTGGAGGTCATTCCCAACTCGACGGCTGCCTGATATAGGTGAGGGCCCCTCCGGGACTCAGGCTTTTACCCAGTACTGCAGGGGTCGCATGTGGAACAAGCCCAATGGTACCACAGCGGTGGCGGCTGCCATCAGGCCCAGCAAGCTATGGAAAACTATGAGAGGAAGGAAATCCTGTACTTTGAAAGACATCGCTTGCCGCTGAATACTTATTGAGTGTTCCGGCGTGAGCCAGGCCCGCATCTGTGCAAAGTCGATTACTCCCCCCAGGAAAGCGACTCTGCTGGGAGACGGAACTCTTGGCTGAGTTGATTCTGTGCCCAAGACGCTAACAGAGCTCATGCTTCGACCGGGCTAACAACAGCTAGTGGTCGAGGTAGTTCATGAAGCGGATTCCCATCTGTCTCAGAGGAGAGAGAGCAGCAAGCAGCGTCTTTGCACTTTGTAAATGTGTGGAGCCAGAGAGAGTCCGAATGGGAGTACTGTAGCTTGGTAAGCCACCCCCTCGAACGCAAATCTCAAGAACGGTCTGTAATGAGGGGCTATTTGGATATGAAAGCAAGCATACACTGTATCAGTACACTGATTTAAAAATGCATTCAAGATTTAATCACAATATTTTATTTATTTCCACATTTATATCTTATATCTTGACAATAATGACAAAGACAACAGGTGACGGTGATGATGATGAGGGTGATGAGGAGCAGGTGCAGGTGATGATGACAGAGGATTCTGGGAAGTGTAGTGAAGACACAGACGATGAAGGCGGTGAATGTGACATAACTCCCCCCTCCCGCTAGGCGCGACCCGCGCCGTACAAGACAGAACACGGGAGGGGGAGGGGGAGGGGGAGGGGGAGGGGGAGGGGGAGGGGGCATCCTGGAGTCCGTGACGGGAAGGTGGACCGGGTGCAGCTGGATGGACTCCAGGATGGTCCAGGCGGTGCAGGCTGAGGAGGTGGCCATGGTGAAGCAGGCTGAGAAGGTGGCCATAGCGGAGAGGACCCTTCGGGTGGCCATGGCGGAGAAGACCCTTCGGGTGGCCATGGCGGAGAAGACCCTTCGGGTGGCCATGGTGGAGAAGACCCTTCGGGCGGCCATGGCGGAGACAGACCCTCGGGCGGTCTAGGAGGAGCAGGCTGAAACGGCGTCCCAGAAGGACCAGGCAGCACTGGGAACCGTGTCAGCAGGACCTCCACGGTCCCCCCAGAGGACTTATTGCCCCCCCCCCAAATTTTCTTGGGGAGGTTAACGGGCTTAAGCTCTGGGTAGGAGAAGTCCAGCGGCGAGGGCAGGTCTGGGCTGGGCAGGACCGGCGGCGAAGAGGGCTCTGTGCTGGGCAGCGATGAGGGCTCTGTGCTGGGCAGCGATGAGGGCTCTGTGCTAGGCGGGACCAGCAGTGAAGGCTCTGTGCTGGACGGGACCAGCGGCGAAGAGGGCATTGAGCTGGGCGGGACCAGCGATGAAGAGGGCTCTGAACTGGACGGAACCAGCGGCGAAGGGAGCTTCAAGCTCGGAGGGATAAAAGAAAACAAAAGCTCTGCGGGCATGACGCTGTCAGTCTCTATCTCGGCGGGCATGACGCTTACAGTCACAGGCGCGGCGGGCATGACGCATACTGCCTTGGGCTCGGCAGATCTGGCGTGTAGTGCGGGCTCGGCTGGACTGGCGTTAAGTGCAAGCTCGGCTGGACTGGCGTGAAGTGCAGGCTCGGCTGGACTATGGATGAGGATGGATGGCGTGGCGAAGATGGCTGGAGACGGTGGCGTTCCGGACCGGGACGCAACACTCACCAGACACCGGAACACAGTCTCTCTCCAAGATAGTCCGGTGGTGTCTGGGAGGTCGAGGGGGCGATGGAATGTGATCCCGATCCGGAACAGGGTGCTGAGGGTTTCATCCTCCAGGGACCTGCTGAGGGCGAGATGAAAAAACTTTCTGGAGAAGTCCAGGATATCGTGGTTCCCCTGAGCCAGGTTGATGAACTGGATGCGTTCCTCCATATTTGTGGTCGGTTATTCTGTAACGTCAACGGGTGGATGAAGAAGACGAAGGTAGAGCGAAGATACAAAATACTCAATATTTATTTCCATAGGCAAAATCCCAAAAAACACGAAACAGTGTGCAAGTGCACAAACAATAACCAACAATGAAAAGGAGTGAGAGGGGAACTTAAATACACAGATAATGACAAAGACGACAGGTGACGGTGGTGATGATGATGATGAGGGTGATGAGGAGCAGGTGCAGGTGATGATGACAGAGGATTCTGGGAAGTGTAGTGAAGACACAGACGATGAAGAAGGCGGTGAATGTGACACTATGTAACTAAAAGCAATCCCACATCACAATTTTATTTACCCTATATAAACATTATTTTTATACCCTAGTCTTCAGTGGTGTTAGGGGAGCGCCTGCGCACTGATCCAATTGAAAAGAGCATCCACAGGTGATTTAAAGCATACCCCCACTCAAAATAACCACTAAAAATAAAAAAGACAGAATAACAAAGTAGCAGGTCCAAACCTACTCGAAGACTACAAAAAACAAAACAATAAATGTAAATACTCACATGTGACCACAGTAGCTACTTCCACGGGAAAAATAATCCAAACAATCACTTACAACAACGGGACGGCCACATACCATTCCTCCCACACAAAATAGTTGAAGATTATAAACGTAATAGTTTTGGACAAGCCCCCAATTATGTTATGGGCAAAGCCACAACACAAAAGAGGGTCAGCACAAAATGCTCGGTCCAGTAAGGGAATTTATTTAAGGACAATAATCATTACATAAAAGTGGGAGAACAGTAATCGGTAAAGCCAAACAGCCAAAATGTATAATTTTCCTGTTTTCACTGTAAAGCTGCTTTGAAACAATCAGTATTTTATAAAGCACTATATAAATAAAGGTGACTCGACTTGATACTGAAGTGGACTGTGGCTAACGGACTCTGGCTGTGTGGGAGCTGTGACGAGCATATTTGTATAGTGCTTTTCACAATACAGATTGTATCAAAGCAGCTTCACAGTATTACATTAAAATAATACAACAAGGTTTGTTTCTAGTGGAATTTATTGATTGATAAAATCAAATTAAATATCCCCAAAATATCCCCAACTGAGCAAGCCAAAGGCAACAGTGGCAAGGAACCGAAAAACTCCATCAAGTGACCTAATGGTGTCCTAAAACTCCATCAGGTGACCCAATGGAGAAAAAAAAAAACCTTGGGAGAACCCAGGCTCAGTCGGGGGCCAGTTCTCCTCTGGCATTTATGAGCTAGAGGCCGGATTGTAATTTGAACTGGAAGATTAAAAATATTATATGAATGCCTGGCTGAAGAGATGCGACTTTAATCTAGTTTTAAACTGGGAGAGCGAGTCTGAGCAACGAACAGTATCAGGAAGACTATTCCAGAGTTTTGGAGCCAAATGTGAAAATGCTCTCCCTCCTTTGGTGGTTCTGGATATCCTAGGTATGACCAAAAGCCTTGAATTTAGTGATCTTAAAGAGCGCAATGGATTATAGGGCGATAGAAGATCCGTTAAATAGACTGGAGCTAAGCCGTTTAGGGCTTTATAAGTCAGTAGCAATACCTTGTAATTAATACGTTACTTTATAGGTAACCAATGCAGTGATGATAAAATCGGTGTTATATGATCATATTTTCTTGATCTAGTAAGAACTCTAGCGGCGGCATTCTGGACTAACTGTAGCTTGTTAATTGAGGATGCAGGACAACCGGCTAATAAAGCATTACAGTAATCTAGTCTCGAGGTCATGAATGCATGAACTAACTTTTCTGCATCAGAAACTGATAGCATATTACGTAGCTTAGCAATGTTTCTAAGGTGGAAAAAGGCTGTTTTTGTAACATACGAAATATGATTTTCGAAAGACAGGTTGCAATCGAGTATAACACCCAGGTCTTTTACTGTAGAGGATAAAGTAACAGGACATCCTACGATGTTTAAGTTGTATTGTGAGAGGTTTTGTGGGCGGTTTTTTGAACCGATAAGTAATACCTCTGTTTTGTCTGGATTTAATAAAAGAAAATTACGCGTCATCCAATCTTTTATATCTTTAACACACTCTGTCAATTTTGATAATTTAGCGTTTTCATCTGGCCGTGATGAAATATATATTTGAGTGTCATCAGCATAACAATGGAAACTAATTCCATGTTTCCTTATAATATTTCCAAGTGGCATCATATATACTGAGAATAACAGAGGGCCTAACACAGATCCCTGCGGCACTCGGGGCACTCCAGTTTACTGGAGTTATGATCGATTTTTCTCCATTTAAATAGACAAAATGGTAGCGGTCAGATAAGTATGATTTGAACCAGCTTAATGCTTGTCCTTGAACACCAGTATAATTTTGTAGTCGATCTAAGAGTATTGTGTGATCTATAGTATCGAACGCAGCACTAAGATCGAGTAAAACTAGTATTGAGATACAGCCTTGGTCAGAAGCTAGAAGTAAATCATTTGTGATTTTAACGAGCGCAGTTTCAGTGCTATGGTGCGGTCTGAATCCAGACTGAAACTTTTCATAGATATCATTTTCTTGCAAGAAAGAGCCCAGTTGAGCGGACACCACTTTTTCTAATATTTTAGACATAAATGGAAGATTTGAAATGAGTCTATAATTTGCTAGGTTATTATGATCTAATTGTGGTTTCTTAATGAGTGGTTTTATAACTGCCAGTTTAAATGTTCTTGGAACATGACCTAAAGATAAAGACGAGTTAATAATATTGAGGAGAGGCTCTTCCACTACAGGTAACACTTCTTTCAGTAGTTTAGTTGGTATAGGATCTAATAAACATGTTGTTGTTTTAGATGAGGTGATAAGTTTATTTAACTCTTTTTGTTCTATAGTTGTAAAGCACTGTAATTGTTCTTGCGGGGTGATAATTGAGGCTGAATTATAAGGCGCAATTGAAGATTGAACGTTTACAATTGTGGTTCTGATGCTTTCTATTTTCTCAGTGAAGAACTTCATGAAATCATTACTACTGAACTGTAACGGGATATTTTGTTCGGGTGACGTCTGTTTATTTGTTAGTCTAACCACGGTGTTAAATAAAAACCTTGGATTATTTTGGTTATTTTCTATTAGTTTGCGGAGGTGCTCAGCCCTGGCCGCTTTTCTGCATCTTTGTCTGCAACTTGTCTGCATCTTTCGTAATTGCAATATATTTTTAAGATGGAAAAGAGATAATAGAGGGAGGTTTTTTTTTTTCTTCTTCAGACTGTCTCATTTTTTAGTGTGGTGATCTGGGCAGATATTGTGTAATATTGGCATGACTTGCTTGGTCTATGAACCTTAACCATCCCAGTCCAGACTGTAAAGTCATTGTTGACTAAAGTTAACAGTTTCATAATTTTTTTCGGTTGGCTGGCCAGATAGTGTGTGCGAGGTTCTGGTATTAGGGGATAGAATATACAGTTGGTACAAAAACAAAATAAAAATCATTATGTCTATGGAAAGAATAAAACATGAAAACCCAACGTGTACATGTACAGGTTTGGCTATGCTTGTGAGGACATTTTACTCATTTAACGTAATAACCAATTACCACAAAATATTGGGAATTTATTAGTGCATTTATAAAAATGAAAATGTTATGGTTTCCATGTTGTAGATATTATCCACAATTTCTCTCTCCTCAGCTTTAGTTGGAGGTTCTTTCTTTGGCTTCAATTCAATTCACAATTATTTGTATAGAGCTTTTCACAATACACACCGTTCAAAGCAGCTTTACAGAAAATGCATGTGCCTACTACATTACAATTTAGAGTGATCTGTTATCAGATGTGACTGTCTTAAGTTATGTCAAAATGTACGTATACAAATCACACAGTTAGCTAAAAATGTATTTATTTAAACAATGTAATAATTTAAGACAGAAACAATGAGTTCATCACTTCTTAGTTGTCACATTTTTACAAGCTGCCAGTAGAATATTACAAAGATATCCATTATTGGTCCTCATCTTCATAGGGAAGATGCCCAGGTACACTGGTTTTAAAATGCATTCAATAGCCTACTTAATGACAATGTTTTATTTATGTCTACATTTATATATTGTCAGTAAGAAAGGATAATATTGCAATCACGAAAAATATATCCACATTTCCTCCAACATCTCCCAATTGCTGGCTGCCTGATTACAGATGTCTTATTTTGGGAGTAATAAAAAACCTTTTGTTTTCTCAAACAAATTCGCTTCTACTGTCTGAACTTCGAAGTTTCTCATGTTTGTCTAGGTTATACTTGATGAACAGTTTTTGGAAGTTATCAAGTCCCTCTCATATAGATGAAGTAATATGAAGTTAACCCATTGTTTAAATCATCCATCAAACTGTACTGGTTTAAATCGTATATCATGTGATGTCCATCTAAGTAGCATCCATTGTCTCTCCAATTTAGGATTTCTAAGTTTCCTAAACAAACCTTCAAGGGAAGTTTTGCCCAACAATTCAGTTTTTCTAATTATGTATGTTGAAAAGTTCAAAACTTGAACTTGAAAATGACAACAAAACAAGAGTTTGTTGTTTGAATTGCCATGAATTCCAGATGACCACTAGGGGTCTTTGTTACTGTTTCATGTCCACACTTTCTATAGTGAAGCATTGTCCTTTATTTATTTTTTAAACCTTGCCATCCTCTTCTTCTTCTTGTCATGTGATTCATTAGCTTTAGTATAAATAGCCCAGTGTTGGTTCTAGTCTTTGTCTGGTTTTGTACCTGTATGATCGTGTTTTCTGGTGAGTTATTCTGGTGTTTTTTTGTTTTTCTCTTGTATCTCAACAATATCATTCTTTTTCCTAAAATGATTGATTACTCAAAGCTTTTTAGCACCATGTATGTAGTAGCAATCTGGTAGTCAGTGGTCTGGTAGCTGTAGTTTTTACATCTGGTCCTTTGACAAAATTTGAATGTACTTGATTTTATAGACATTAAGTATTTGCCCATACAGAGATGGGTAGAGTATCCAAAAACTGTACTCAAGTAAATGTACAAGTAATAATCTTAATAGATACTTGAGTAATGTTTTCATTGGATACTTTTTTACTCTTACTCAAGTAGCTAATATAAACATAGATATCTAATTTAAATGATTATATTATTATCATAATTATATATCTTTGCAACAAACACAGGAGAGAGAAGCATTATTTCTCTAATAATAACAAATACAGCTACATTTTGATTATTAGACAATGTCAAAATGAAGTAAACCTGCAGAGTTTTGTGTTCAAACGTATGTAAAGGGAACCATGCACTGACACTGAGAAAAAAACAAGTGAAAACTCTTCACCCTCATGATCGCTACTGAACATCTGAACACAAACAACAATCTTTTTGCATCTGTTCTCCAAAATGTAATTAAATATTTCTGCATTAACCGTGTAAACTGGTTTACTTAGTCTAAGCAAAAGCATTTGTTTTCAAGACAAACAGGTTGCCGCCACTGCACAATACCCACAAATTACCATGGGTTGATGGGTGTTAATTTCATACTCTGTGAACAATGGTAGCTTTTGTAATGTATAAATTAAGGTATATGTCCAAAAAACTGGTAATGTCATAATCTGTAGCAGTGGTATCGTGAGTCAAGCCAGTTAATTTACATGTTACCACATGTAATTTGCTGAACAGATTTGATTTAGGAATTAAGCTCAACTGAACCTGCTTGATGCGCGAGAACAAACCTCTTGCGCAGGCCAAAGAGGTGATGGATGTTTATGTGAATAAAAGCCAATAATATCTGTCTACAGAGCCACAGTTTTGCCCCAGCAGTTTCACCTGTTGCTCGCAGGTCTTCAGGCTCCTTTACTGAAATAAAACAATGCTTGTGTCATGAACACTTTAATCTTTTACGTTTTTCCCTCCAAAAACAGAACAGCCTGGTATAATATACACACTTGATTTTTCAAAGCCTGGCATAACAAACAAACTTTCGAATAGACATTCAAAGGGTAATTATTAGTCTAAAGTCAAGATAACTCTTTTTTTTTTTTTTTTTTTACCTTTATTTAACCAGATGATCTCATTGAGATTTAAACCCTCTTTTTCAAGAGACCTGGCCAAAATGGCAGCATATTAGTGCATAGTTACAAATATGATCACCAAGCATACGCACAACAACATTTAAACAAGATCCTCAAGATACATAACAAACAACATCAAACTGCTTAAAAGTACAATTTATACCTACCATAGGTTTAAAAAGATTTAGTTATTTTAAAAACAGTGACAACAATTTATGGCATCTATTTCCAAAACTTTCATGCGTTGTTTAAATTCACCAAAAGAAATCAGAGTTCGTAATTGCAAATCAGTCTGTAATGTGTTCCAGGTGGCCGGGGCTGCATAACTAAAAGCCTTCTTAGCTCTGTACTCTAATTCCCTAAGTTAATTAATTCTGCCTGGGTTGAAAGTGTGAGCATATTATTAATTTGATACAATTTAATTTACATTTACCTTTTAGTACGGACATACCATTATTTTGCCATTACCATATTACCATTGATAATTTACTATAAAATTATACAAGCGCAATTATACCAAGTAAAAAAATGTTTTTTTAAATAATCAAATTTCAGGGTTGTAAAAGGATGACACTCTAGCGTTTTTGTTGTCCCTAACCTCTGACATGAATAAGTGCATGTCCCCTTTGTTTTTCATATTTCGGGCTTTGGGCCCTTATTTCGTCATATTCATCCAGAAGTTTGTCGTGATGTGCACGCAGTTGAGCAAGGGCATTCAGTGCATCTTCATCCTCCATGCAGACAATATGTGGTGGCAAGTATTTAAAGGAAGTAAAATAATGGCAAATGAAAAAAATATGCATTGCATTAACCGTGCTTGCATTTTAATGCATTGTATTTTTAGGGCTTGCATTTTTTATGGGCTGAAATTCAGCATGGTTGAATATTTAAGCTGTGAATATTTCAATTCAAAACATTTCAAACACATTTTCATTATTAAAAATGAAATAATCCATATTCACCTTTCATAATTTCACTTCACCAGCAAGTGGTGCAAAAGCGTGTGTTGTTGACGAAGAGCCGAGCAACAGTTAGAGCAAGCCATTCATAAAAACTAATTTACAGCAATGTAAGTGTATTTGTGATTATACTGTTTTATGTTAAATTCAGTGTCTTCACGGTTACTTTTCCTGTGTAGCCTACATGCATCTTTCTCTACCGTGAACGAGATTATAATGTTATTATCCAGATGCGATCGGATGTACAGATCCAATGTGACATTTGAGGTTGACATATATTTCTCTTGGTTGTTTAGTTGCCTTAAATTTATATTGCGGCGATGTGCTGCATGCAGTAGGCTACTAGGGTTTCCCTCAATACTTAAGGACATATAAAATGCTTAACATAGCTTAATGGACTAATACAGTGATATAAAAGACCAAACTCGCACCTTATTGGGGATGTAGGCTGTACTATACTGTATATGCTACAGGCAAGCAGATGGACTCAGAATATGAACTTAAAGGATTAGATCACCCTGAGCTGATCAACAAACGGACAGGGAACGACGTTATCACGTTGAAAGGTCACGCTTAAAACTGTGGCTCTGCGGCTCTGCAGTCAGACCCTTCTCATAAAAGCCTAGATTCAATCTGTTCATCATATAAAGCGATCAAGTCTTTTCAGAAATGTTGGACTAAACTGCTCAATTCATATGGATTAGTGTTACGATCTCTTTATGAAAAAAGTCTATACATTTTTTCTTTTTTTTTTGAAAATGACCTATCGTTTCGCTAGATAACAACCTCTTCTTCAGCTGTGATCGCGTACAGCCCGTTTAAACACTTCAAAGACTTTTGAAACTGCATTGATTTGGCCTTAAAAACGTTGGTAACCAATGAAGTCCATTGTTAGAAGAAAACTCCAGAAATGTTTTCCTCAAAAAAAATACTTTCACTGAGGAAAGAAAGACATGGATATCTTGGATGGCATTGGGGTGAGTGAATTATTAGGAAATTTTCATTTTGGGGTGAACTAATCCTTTAACGCGCAAAGTTTAATGCTGAGCGTTTCACAGTGATAGACTGGCATAAAGTTGGCTTGACATTGGACATTCGCACATTTAGGGACCGTCTCTAAAATGACATACGACATTGGTATACACGTTTCTAACTTCAATAGCATTTGAATAGAACGACTTACAGTCATAAAACCATCTGTAAAGTGTTCATGTAGGTGTCTGGCATAATGCGCACCTTTTAGATTTTTTTATATTTATTCAAATATAATGAAGTTTGCTATTTAAGTTAGAAACGTGTATGCCAATGTTGTATGCAACTTCAATCTTTAAATGTGCAAATGTCCAATGTCAAGCCAATTTTAAATTTACATTTAGCAGATGCTTTTATCCAAAGTGACTTACAGTTAAACTAACAATAGGACAACAATATGCAAGTCCTATGATCCTTCCCAGTTTAATCTAATGCAGTAGCCTATATATATATAGAGAGAGAGAGAGAAGAGAAGAGAAGAGAAGAGAAGAGAAGAGAAGAGAAGAGAAGAGAAGAGAAGAGGAGAAGAGATGAGAAAGTGTTGATTTTATGCCACTATATCACTGGGACACACTCAGCATCAAACTTTGCGCGTTAAATTCATATTCTGAGTCCATCTGCTTGCCTGTAGCATATATATAGTACAGCCTACATCCCCAATAAGGTGCGAGTTTGGTCTTTTATATCACTGTATTAGTCCATTAAGCTACGTTAAGCGTTTTGTTCCGACAGAAGGGGAATCCTTGAGTATGATGAGGTATTGAGAGAAACCGATTACAATCCCGTTCATGGTAGAGAAAGCTGATAACGTAGGCTACTACACAGGGAAAATAGCAATGAGGTCATTAAATGAAACATAAACACTGCTTTTGTGTCTTTATCATCTTTTCCGCATATATACTGACTGAGATAATCATCACAAAAACGTAATGCATGCTCAATTGCTATAAATTAGTTTTAATGAATGAATGGTGCTCTAACTGTTGCTCTGGTCCTTCGTCAACAACACGCGCTTTTGCACCACCTGCTGGTGAGGTCGACTAACAGCAGATGGAGAGTATACTCGGTAATCTACTGCTTTTCCTGCAGTTCCTGGATGTCAATGTTGAATTTACTGTCGAATTTGAACCACTGAATTTGTGGAAGCGCATTTGCAAAGCGAAATAATATGGACCTGTTGAATATTATAGGTTGTATTTTTAAACAGTTTGAATATTTTGGAAGTGAAATATGAAAGGTGAATATGGATTATTTAATTTTTAATAATGAAAATGTGTTTGAAATGTTTTGAATTGAAATATTCACAGCTTAAATATTCAACCATGCTGAATTTCTGCCCATAAAAATACAAGCCCTAAAAATACAATGCATTAAAATGCAAGCATGCATTTTTTATTTATTTTTTTCAAGTAGAGCCATTCAACAGTAGCCTGACTACGTCAGACTTCCTACTTCCGCTAATTTCATTTCGCTCCTGTAGTCAGTCTGAGATAGCAGCTTTCAGTTTTCCACCGGCCTTCAGACGGCCGGCCAATCAACGAACAGAGGGCGGGCTGAGAGCCATGATGTAGACGCTGATTGTACCGTGGTGGATGCGTAGATTTACTTCACATAATCTGCAAAAGTCGTTCACAGCCATGTTCACTCCGGTATTTCGCTCGATGGTTTAGTTTTTGCATCATACATGCGTTTACAGTGGAAGTTAGATGCGGCTGAGCATGCGCATAACACACGCCATAACCAAACGTTATGTGATTGGCTTACGGGTAACCAATGATTTTAAACTTCAGACAAGCGCCCCCCCGCGAGAAAGAAAACACTTTTCAATTATGCCCTTCCAGACTCTTTCTACGAAGCAAAGTGAAGTAGCAGAGTCTGGTATTACCAGGCTAATTCAACAGGCTTTTTTGTTTCAAAAACATTTGGCATTATTTTACTTCCATAGTATTTGCTCTTCAGCAGCTGGTGATTTTCCTTTAACCATTCAACACCTTCTCTGATGCTGCTCATCACATTGCCGTTCTTTATGAAAAATATTTGAAAATTAACAGCAATCAACAATTTTGACCCCTGGTGGTTGTTGGACATCTTATCTCCATGTCAACTACACAGCCTAATTTTACAGTTCTATATTTTGATATTGTGCATGCCACCAGGGCATTAGACAATAGATACATCATGCTTAAAGTGATACAGTTGTACAAAATAATGCATAATGTTCCATTTGAACTAAGATTACGATTTTAACGCATAATGAAAATGTGCATGAGTTTCAGATGAATTTACAGGTATCAATATATTTATTCTATGTTTATATATGACTCAGTAAAGCCCTGACATTCGGTTCTATTTATTTAATGAATCATAATGCAATCGTATTATTCAACGCGCCATTATTATGTTTGAGACATCAACCACTGGTCGATGACCATAATGTTTGTATAAACTGTGGGTAACAACTGGTAAAATGTACACCTAGGTCATAAAAACCATAATAGTTTCTTCTCAGCCATGTCAACAATTGTTCATGAGCGAAATCTCCTCCCATCCGTTGTCTGATTGGCCTTTCGAAAGGATTCCTGGGTAGTTAAAGTGTGTGGAGCCTGCATCCATGCGGGTTTCGCGGAAGACCGCTTCAAGGGTACAAAGGGGGCGCTGCTGAGCACACTTCAGAGCGGTAAAATGCTGAATGGGATGGCCTACGGACTCGTAGACTCAGCATGCACGCGCAATTTAAGTCCACGAGACCGAAAGTCCACATGAAGTGTGCCATTTGGGACAGGGCCAAGAGCATTTTAAATATTTAGGGAAATAATTCCCTTCCACTGCCGTAACATGCATCTCAACGACATAAAACTCTCTCAAACTCTCACGACAAAATGCGCATGCGCAGGCAAAACTGCTGTGGAGTAAAACTGTGGCTCTGCGGCTCTGCGGTCAGACCCTTCTCATAAAAGCCTAAATTCAATCTGTTCATCAAATGTTGGACTAAACTGCTCAATTCATATGGATTAGTTTTACGATCTCTTTATGAATTTTCTGAAGTATCAAAGTGGTAGTTGTGTACAGTAGCTGTCAATGGTGGGACAGAAAGCTCTTGTTTTTCATCAAAAATATCTTAATTTGTGTTGCGAAGATGAATGAGTATGGGTTTGGAACGAAATGAGGGCGAGTAATTAATGACAGAATTTTCATTTTTGGGTGAACCATCCCTTTGAGAAAAAATACTAGGAGGAACTGTCTTCCTCTAGGAGCAGATACTACACTAACTTTACATATTATCGAGGTTCATAATGTGTTATACAATGATTTATGTTTATTTTTAATCATAATCAAACCGACAGCTCTGAATGTAAATCATTATTGAATGTTTACCTTAGTGATTTGGGGTAAATCAAGAACACATTTTTTTTTAATGTACTGGCTCAGTAAAATAACAAATCCTTTAGTGCAGTAGTATAGTAGTGCAGCTTTAACTGGAAAGAATGGACAGTGTGTGGCATTATTGATGATTGACAGATTGTGCATTAAATGACACCAGGCCACACATTCAATGCTTCTAATTACACAGTCAATCTGTCCTTTTTTAACAGGTTAAGCTATCATGGCTACTGGGAAGACTTTATTCGCTATCCTTTATCTGCTTCTATACAGCTGTTTCTGCACAGCTGAAATTGGCATCGAACAAGTCAGTCAAGCGGAGAAGGGCATGTCATTGTCTAAAGATTTTCTCCAAGGTCTCAGTGATGTGGCTGATTTTCTTTTAAAAAAAAATGAAGATAAAACTCGTGAATCACTCGTGAAAGTCCTCAAAGTGTTTGGTTCTCTTGGCAAAGTTGCAGCAAGTTTCGGCTTTATCGGGGCATTAATTAGCTTCATCTTCGCATTCATTCCACAATCAGATCCAATGCTTGAGTTCATGAAGGAACAATTTGCAGAGGTCAACCGTAAACTCGACTCTCTCTCTCTTCAAATTTCAACCCTACAAACAGAAATGGAATGGACAAACTATGCAAGCAGCTATGGCAAAGATGAGAATGTTGTCAAGAACTCCTGGGCCAAGTTAACAGAATTCATAAAGACTGCTCCTGATGCCTCCACACAGGAAGAGAAGACCAGACTGGCTGAGAGGTTCACCACTTTCTATGAAAACACTGGCACAGAGAACAGTGTTGCTAATTTATACAGATACATCACTGAGAATAATCCTGTCAGCTTGAATAAGAATCTCTTACAGCTCATCATTGAGAAATCCAATGGTGATTTTAATGTCCTGGTGCAATACACCACCTACTTCACCACTCTGATGGTTTCAGGACTAAAGTTAAATGTGTTTTATTACAAACTAAAGGGCTATAATGGTGAATTAAAGGCTCAAGAAGCAGTCAAACAACTGTCCAACACTTTATCAGCCATACAGGATGCCTTGATTGAGTGTGCTGATGACTTTGAAAAATGGGCTCTTAAGGATGCTGATAAACTTAGCAAACAACGATTCTCAAGTAGCGAAAAGCTTGCTACAGATATTAAGAATCATTTGAAGAGCAAGTTCCACTGGTTTAAATGGATAGTTATTGCCCACTCAAACGATGTTCAAAATGAGTTTACCTTTGGACAGTCAATTAACATTGATGCTCAAGAAAAGACATCAGTTCACATAATTCATCAAGATAAGGTCTCTGCTCTTGATCAAAACACTAAGAGCAACATTAAATCTAGTTTGCAAAAAGAAATGGCAATTTTGAGCATAACCCAGCAGTGTGTAACAATGAAGGAAGAGCTGCTCAACAGGTTTGGTGCTAAAGTTATCAACCAAATACAGTTTCTTCATGCTGTTAAAAAACCATCAGATTATGCACAGACAGATGTGGCGGATATTGAGCTGAGCTGTAAACTAGGAATTGTCCCCCTTAGAGACTTTAATATCTTCCTCAGAGGAAATATTGTGAAGCCTCCTTGCTCAGACGTGAATTGTAATTATGGAGAATGTAAATCCATCAAAGACACCACACAAGTATTCTGCAAGTGCAATAAGATGTTCCACGGTCCAGCCTGTGAGGAAAGCATCCAAAATATTATTGACTATGCAGCTCTTGAAGGTGAAATCGATGGTATGATCTATAAGCCAGTCCCTGATCTGACAGCAATTTATTTTAGTGTCAAGGAGCTCAAAGACTACACCAAAGAAATAGTTGAGTCTGTCCGACATGACATCCAGTGGACACAAATCTTTGTAAAGTACAGCAGTGTGATTCAGAAGTTTCGCTACATCAACGCATTACATTCACATCTCAAAAACAGTACAATAACCCAACGCCACTATGTTTCTGAAGTTGGAGCTCAGTTCACTGGTGGAAACTCTTTTCAATTTTATCTCACAGACTTCAACCACATGATGATGGGCACTGGATTTGGAGACAAATACAACATTCTGGATATTTTTCGCAAGTCACTGATCCAGGACTCACAAAGCCAGTCTGGTGAGCCAGTAGAGTGCACAAAATACTACAGTAACCAGACTGATTATTTTGTGCGCTACATGTTTGCCCTTGAAAAGGAAGCTGTTTTAGCTTGGTCAAAATATCTACTGATCACTTCAAAATCAGAGAACATTGAGTTTGTTGAGAAATTTTTTCAGGATTATGTCTCACAGCAGTGGAGACTCTTCAATAAAAATGGATGTGGCCCTCTAAAGGCTGGGGATCTTCAGAACAACCACTGCGAGAAGCACTACCACAGCACAGCACAGCAGCAGGTGAAAATGAAATGTGGAGGATCATACAAGCCCTTCCCCGAGATCGTGGTGTGCTCTGGTGGGCAGTGGAGTGCCCTACCTGTGTGCTACGCTGGGCAGGTAAACGGGCGAGTTGAGTGCAAATCTGAAGGTAGAGCCACTGTCTGCAAGGCCTCGTGCTCACCTGGCTGGGGCTCCGCCACACACCCTCTGCCAGCTGAGTACAAATGCTCACAGCCGCCCTGTTCATCCTTCATACCACACAAGTGTAACGACTGCACACAAAACAGTGTTTGTAAGGACAATGAGGTCTGCACTGGCTCCTTTGGCACATGTCGTGACGCATGCCTGGTTAAACCCTGCGGAGTGAATGCCAAGTGTTCCTCCTCCAATCACGACAGGAGCTGCACCTGTGTGAGCCCATGGAAAGGAGACCCATACCAGGGCTGCAGGAGTCAGGACCTCCACTGGGTTCAGACCGGAGGAGTTCCCAGCAGTATGAAAACTCTTTTACGTTACATACACTCACATTAGATTAGGCTGATTCTTAATTTTAATGTGCTTATGTCCATGCTTTCAAATTAATGTACAGCATCACAAATCATTACATCTTTAAGCTCCTCTCAAATCATTGGGCTTTATTAACCCATAAATCCTTGTCGTTTACAGATGCTGTTCTTTCTAAAACCCAACTTGCCGTGTGCAAAGCGATCGGACCAGACGGTGGGTGGCACAGTGGATTTGTAAAGAATCAATACTGCAACTATGAATATGACTGGAAACCGTATTGGGAAAAAAGCTATGAGGTAACTCAGTACAGTGCATTATATTTATATTTTAAACACTACAGATAACAAACACATGCAGTACAGTTAAGTAGATGTCTGTAGTCAAGGAGATTCACCTCTATCCTATTTCTTCAGAACTTAAATGACTGTGTTAATAATCTGCAGGTTCTTGTTGATCCATGTGGAGGGCGTGGTTGGAAGTGGACGGAGGGGGCACAAGGGGACATGGTCTCGTATGACACATCAAAGAGGTTTCAGGGACTCAAATACTACGTGTGTAGGTTAGTGCCAATACAAATACAATTCATAATGCTCATCTTGGAGAGAAAAAAGTTTTATTGAGATTACAATGTCACTTTGTGCACGTCTGTGATGGTGTTCTAATGTGCTCTTTGTCACCCAATAGTGGGAAGAGTGATGGCCTTGTAGGGAAGCTTTTCAACACGCGAGATGGGTTTATGTGCCATATTGCCAGGTATGGGAGTACCAGGGATGGAAATTTCTATGCTCTGGTTCCACAACCATGTATCTGAAGACACTTCACCGTGATTCACTGTTCAGTGCTTAAGTTTCTCTAGTTCCTTTTCCAAGCTTTGATTTGGTGGAGGTGCAGTATTCATCTTTCAAAAGACAGACTGAACCTAAATGCACAGATGGAAAGAAGTAGCCAGCTCGCGAAAAACATTTAGGCAACTGGCACTAACACATATGGTTATTTTTAGTAATTTTTACAGTTGTGTTAAAGTGGGATCTTTTTAGGCTTAAAAAGATTTCTAAAAATGTATTAAACATTCAAATTTGATGTGAGTGAGGAGAACATTTCCACCTGTAATTCTTATATTTTTATATTGTGCAACAGACTGTACTTCTATCCTTCACAGCCTTGTTTTCTTTCGCATTAAAAAATTAAATATAGCATCAACCTGTCTCTTTTGCACATCATTCACAGCAGCAGTGGCGGTTCTAGCTTGATTGGCGCCCTCGGTGAACCACCCCTTCTGCCACTCCTCACTCCACGATGGGGAACAAATGAAAACACACACACACACATATGCATAACACCATTTTCAGGCTTGACTAATGTTGTATGTAATGTAATGTTGTAACATAATTGCAAGATTATGATACTTTAGTACAAAATATGCTAAAATGTTAAATTGTTGTTATAATAATTATTTTATAATGTCTAAAAATTACTTATTTTATCTAATGAAAAACTTGGGAATGGTATATGAGCCATTGCGTAAACCTCTGCTGCCATCTAATGGCTGTATTCATTTAATTTTTATTTTGAAAGTGTTTAGCTGAGTCCCAAGTCGCCTACTTATACTACGACCTAAAAGTATGTACTTTTTTTGTGAGGAAAAAGTACATACTTTTGAGTGTGTAGCAAAAGAGTATGCACCTTCTGGGACATACTTCGATGACGTCATGCAACGTGAACGAGAACGTGGTTGCCTAGTTACGCACACCGCGACTGTTAACAAAACATTTTACATTTCATTCATTCTTATGTCCAATATAATTTTATTTACTATTCCCATCTTTTTTTCTCATCGTTTTTTCCACAATACATTTTACAATGTGTTCTACCAAATTGAGGAGTGAAGCAGGGCGTCGTCGTAGAACCAAACGCAGGTCGTTTGTGAGGCGGCTGGTTCTGACGTTCATGTGCAATGTGTGTAACGAAAGCTACTTATTTTAAAGTTAAAATATTTAAAGTTTATAAATTTAAAGTTTAACTATTGTTTAACGTATTTTATACTTAATTTTATACTTATGTATAATACTCAAAAATACCCCGATGAAAATGAACCATGCTTTTACTATAGTAAAAGTGTAGTAACCATGTTTCTTTGGTTCGACTAATAAAGTTAACATTTGTACAGCCACAGTATTACTACAAGTAAGTCAGTGTGGTTAAACTATGGTTAGTGTAGTAAAAGGTGTTTATTTTCATAAGGGTTTATAGTAAGGTATAAATCTAAGACAGAAACATCAAAAGAAATACATAAAAAAAGACACTTGCATGACACTGTACTAGAGCCTTTTTATTTATTGTTTTGTAGCCTGATAACCCCACACCATACTGTCAGCTGAATGCAACGGCCCCCATCCTGAGGATGTTTCTGGACAGGGAGTCTGACCTCCGCCCCTATCTGCGCCTGACCAGACAATCCATAATCAACCTCATAGAGGCACTGCCTTATCAGGTTGATCATGGATGGTCAAAACTGGCTGGCCCATGCTGCGTCCTATAAGGTTGTGTCCTCAGCATTCGACATCCCTAAATCGACTGTGCACAGGGTTGTGCACAAGGTCAGCAGGGCTATCCTTGGCCAACAACAACTGAATACAGTGGCAATTAATTTATATATTAACCCTTTCAGATTCTGCATTCATTCCAATGGACATAATTAACTGATATTAACTATGGTGGACTGCGACAGAGGGTAAAACTAAATATATGTCACAATATATATAAATACATAAAAATTATACAAACGTCTGTCTGTCTGTTAACAGCATATCTCTCGAACCGTTAGTCCGAGGGATTTCAAACTTGACAGGTGTCTTGCTACGGGCACGAATAAGTGCAGTGCCAAGTTTGAGATGGCGTTGTTTGGATGAGAAATGCAAATGATATCGTTAAATATATCATTTTTAGAGGGTTGTGGTTTAAAATTAACATTCTGACATTAGAGGGTTGTATCTATAAAAGAAGCACAAAGAAAAGTTGTGGTTTAAAAATAAACATTCTGACATAAAGACTCTGTCAGCTTAACATTAAGTCAGCTATACTGTTTACTTCTGAATATTATATTTTTACTCAATTTTCCACATTTATTTTATGTCATTATGTCAGGATCAGTATTTGCTTTCTACCATAGACAAATAAAAATGTCACAGAACTTTTGCTGTGTAATTGTAACAATGAGCTCTCAAACACACCAAACCAACAATTACAAAAAACACACACAAAAACTGATTTTGCACTAGTATATATAAAATGTATATTATCAATGGATTTTACATTTACTGTAGAATTAAAGAATGGTCATATTTTTGTTCCTGGAATATAATTTAAGACAGAACGAATTAATACCATAATCATAATAAATCATACCAGAGATGGTCTTAATTTACAATTTGATTAATTTATTAATTCATTATAATAATTGATTAACTCTTTATACAAACTGATTAATTAATTACAATTATTTATTAATTAAAGATTTTGTCAGGACCTCCATCAAATTAAGGAGCCTCTCTTCCCTAGCTGCTACCTCTCTTTTCATCTCCTCATCCCTCATCTCCATTCTCACTCTAAATTCTTCTTCTCTCTCTCTTCTCTCCCTCTCTTCCTCTTTTCTTCTCTCCCTCTCTTCAAACTCTCTTTCTCTTCTTTCCTCTCGCAGCTGTGCCTCTTCCTCTCTCTTAGCCTCCCTTTCCTCCAGCTCTCTCAAATAGGAAAGAAGCTCACTCTCTCCTGACCCTCTCTTCCTTTTTGTGCCTTCAATGTTAGAAGGGCCAGTAACAGAGGGAGAGGAACCAACAGCCTCATCCTGGTCACCAGACTGTATTAATACTGGTGGGGTGATGGATGGCTTTGAGCCTAATGCAGCATCCATCACCCCATACCACTTCCAGGATGCGGCTGTCAGTTCCCCTCCCTCTGTGCTGACCCCTGACTGTGGACACTTAAGATCCTATAACATTTGTGGGAAAAAGACTCACAATTACTTAACTAATAATTATTTAACTAATTATTTGGTACTATACGGTTATCCGGATCACACGTGACCACAACCGCTCTTGGTTGGTCGTAACCCCAGTGACGGGTAGTTTTAGGGGCGGGGTTGGGGTAGGTCATCACATGTGGTCCGGATAACCGTATAGTACCAATTATTTATATTTATGGCAAAATAGAAGACAACATACAACATCACATTTACTTACTTTGTACTTTTGCTTAAGATTTTCCCACTTTTTCTTAACCCATGCCGCTGAAACCTTTCCCAGTAGGTCGCTTTGATGAACGAAGGCTCTTATGGACCCAGAAGAGAACACAGCAAGCACATTTACAAGTTATTCACAACAATATCATTGGAAGTTTTTGAATTTATAAAGCAAACACAGACCATGTGTTACTAAGTTAAAACCTATGAGTATCACTTGTAGACCGTAAAATAGTAATAAAACAGACATTAAATGAGAGTGTTTAGAGCTCCAATAATTCTCACACTAACTTACTCCTTTCTAAAGCTATTTAAGTAAACACATATCCATATCATTTCTCCTACTGAGCACACTTTTGGACTAAAAAAACCCAGAGGAACATTTTACAGGAGTTGTACAGTGGATGTATATTTAATTACTCACTATAATATTTCTATAACAAATCAGAGGGATAGACATTGGGACAGACTTTTCCTACATCCTACGATAACATTTGACACAATATAACAGCAAATATATAAGCCAATGACACATAACAAATAAAGTAAAATACCAATTACTACAGCATCTAAAAAAGCATAAATGTCAATGACCGCTACTTACTCAAAGTAAGTTTTCCTGTGAAAAGGGTGTCATTGGCAATGCGCCAGTTAATAAGGCGCTCAGTATCTTCATCGGACCCTACAAGATAAACACGGTACTTTTTTGGCACAACAGAAACCCATTAATATTACGAGACCATAAAATATAACTTTAATTAGGGTTAAACATTTGAACTCTTACACTTAAAAGCTGAGGGCGCATCTCCGCTGCTGCATCCGGCTGCCATGTTTACATCACCACAAAACTCCTCCCTCCCGCACGCAATGGGTTGTGGGCAATATTAGCCGTTAGAGTGTGCATTGATCTGCACTTCGAATTCTAACCGGAAATAGTAGACCATCCGGGTATCTTTGGAATACTCATTTCAACATACTACGATTTAGGACGTACTAATTCTAGTTTCGCATACTATTTAGGATGGATAGTATGCGAATTGGGACTCAGCATTTGTTTTCCAGTAGATCGCAGCAATCTACCACTAAACCATGCCACATTTTTCATGTTATTACCATGAATGAAATAGAGAAATGTAGATCCTCTTTAAAGTTTTTTTCTTTTTTTTTTCTTTTTTATATACATGTAGGCTATATATTTTAACTATTACAAATTGAGGCAGATAAAAATTTATCATAAATACCCCAAAACTGCACAACCTTACAATAAAACATTAATAAAGTGAGCAATGTTATGTTTGTTTTAAAAATTTACATTATGTTACAAAATCACTGTCAATTTTTCTGATCTGGTTACATAAGCTAGTTGGACAGAAAAAGGAATATTGTTGCCCTATGTGTAATAGCATAGCAAGCAGCATAACGCAAGTGATATTAGCCTGTTTTATTATGCATAATATTGTACTCATAACATTATGAATGATAGCTGCATACATACCTTTATTTTTTTACAGGTTCCCCTCTTTATTTTCCTAATTTAGGCTCCCGATGGCTTAGATCATATTTTTCTTATCCATAATTTCAATTTGTTGATTTAAAACTTCCGCTCTATTGACGTCTACCCACCGGAAGCCCTGAGGTGACGTAAACCAACCACTTATTTCCGTAAATCTCCAGGCCCACACACAAGTCCCGACCAGGGTGCGTTTCCCAAAAGCATTGTTAGCCATCTATGGTCGCAAGTTCCATATAGGCTCTATTGGTAACGACGGCATTTGCGACCATGTAGCTTTGCGAAATGCACCCCAGGTTAATTGACCCACTCTGTGACATGATATCATAGACGTGATGTGCAAATGAGCGGTAAAACCCTGATTGCACATTCGTTGTTGTTTGCCACCCTGGGCGATTGCCCATGTCGCCTATGACTAAATCCACCACTGTACAGCAGATTCCATTATGTACAAAAAGTCATTTTGACTAGTCCAAACTGAGGTATCTTTAATTATTGTGATTATGTATGATGAAGCAATTAAAAGATTAGTGACTTTTTTCAGATAACTTAAATTCAGTTTTGACTAGCTGTACAGGTATCTTTTATCAACTTCTAATTGTGAGTCGTCAAAATCCAATTATGGAGCATTAAAGAGCATTAAATATCAAATCTGTCTGCCATATCCGTGAACCCGTGTCTAATGTGTGGATGAATTATGAAATGAGGTATCTAAATTAAATCAGACTGATTTAAACTTGTCTGTCAATCGCTTGAAAGGGTCCTCCATCTGAAACAAACACAGAAGTAAAAATGTTGTAGGTTTTCCTTAATGAAAGAAACATTGTTCATTGTGTGAGGTTCAAAGAAATGCAGTATATAGGCGCACATTACTAACGGCTCTTTTAATAACAAAACAAAATATTGCGCCATTGACTTTAGACCAGGTTTTTGTTGGTCAATGGCGCAGTCTATTTCAGTTGCCTCAAAATAGCACAGAGCCAACAATGTGCCTGAACACACCTCGTTTTCAGACCAGCCCATGGATTTTTTATTTGCTATGATCAGGGTTCCTACTCTAAGCCAAATGTCAAATTCCATGACTTTTCCCTGACTTTCACTGACTAAAAAGCTGAATTTCCATGACCTATAATCAGGGGTTTTCCTGCCTCAAACCGAGGCGGAGGTGGTAAAATCCTGATCATCGCTGAAGAAAACATTTTTTACAAGCACATATTTTAGGTATTTTTTACAAGCACATATTTTAGGTATTTTAACAATAAGGTAATTAGATTGTTATTTTGAGGACACTAAGAAACATTTGTACATTTTAAAGATAAATTTATTAATCTGGTGCACTTTGAGAGTTCAAAATTAAGAGCTCCAACCACTGATCTATATAATGACGTCATTCTATATAGATCAGTGGCTCCAACCCATGTTCAGTGTGCAGTTTGAACAAAGAAACCGTCTGTGCATTGACTTGTACCTGAACTTTAAAGGGGGCTCTCTAGGGCTCATGCGCTAGAGATGTGCAGATCAGCTCTAACGTATTCTGAATCCGCTGTTAAAAATAAATCATCCACCCGCCAACCGCTCGAACCTATGATATTCTCTGATTTAGATATCTGCACCTGATCATCACATAACAATTATTCAAATTCTCAGTGTTAAGCATGATGATATGGAAACATATCACACTGAAGTAGGCTGCTTTTAAATTAACATTTATTTAAAATAAAATAAAATTTCTTTAATAGCCTAAACACAGGCTTTACTCCCTTCAAACTTAAATTAAGTTTCATTACATCATTGTTGGAAAACACTCTTATCAGAATAATTTCTGTTAAGCTTGTATATATTTTTAGTTAAAGCTGTTAAGTATTAAAGCAATCTGATGTAGGGTTTTTCCTTTGTGTTTTATATAATGAATAACTAGAAGGAGCTCTACGCATGTTTTCCTTGATTGCCTTTCCCTGAAGAGAAATACTTTGTTGAAAATTAAAGTAAAAGTGACACAAGTTCGTTGTGTTTTACCGTAAAATGAGAGTTCCGAGTCTTTTAATGATTTATATCTCATGGACCCGCCACCCACCAGCAATTATTTTTTTTATTTTGGCCCGTCTGAGCCGCGGATTATCTGCAGTATCCGCGGATATAATGCGATCCGCGCAACACTATCGAGCGTTTTTTTTTTTTTCATCAAACGCTTACGGTCCTCATAGAATTGACACTTTGATTGATTGCTTTGAATTGATTACTGTAATGCTTTATTAGCCGGTTGTCCTGCATCCTCAATAAACAAGCTACAGTTAGTCCAAAATGCCGCCGCTAGAGTTCTTACTAGATCAAGAAAATATGATCATATAACACCGATTTTATCATCACTGCATTGGTTACCTATAAAGTTCCGTATTAATTACAAGGTATTGCTACTGACTTATAAAGCCCTAAACGGCTTAGCTCCAGTCTATTTAACGGATCTTCTATCGCCCTACAATCCATCGCGCTCTTTAAGATCACTAAATTCAAGGCTTTTGGTCATACCTAGGATATCCAGAACCACCAAAGGAGGGAGAGCATTTTCACATTTAGCTCCAAAACTCTGGAATAGCCTTCCTGATACTGTTCGTTGCTCAGACTCGCTCTCCCAGTTTAAAACTAGATTAAAGTCGCATCTCTTCAGCCAGGCATTCATATAATATTTTTAATCTTACAGTCCAAATTACAATCCGGCCTCTAGTTAATAAACGCCAGAGGAGAACTGGCCCCCGACTGAGCCTGGGTTCTCCCACGGTTTTTTTTTCTCCATTGGGTCACCTGATGGAGTTTTAGGACACCATTAGGTCACTTGATGGAGTTTTTCGGTTCCTTGCCACTGTTGCCTTTGGCTTGCTCAGTTGGGGATATTTTGGGGATATTTAATTTGATTTTATCAATCAATAAATTCCATTAGAAACAAACCTTGTTGTATTATTTTAATTTAATACTGTGAAGCTGCTTTGATACAATCTGTATTGTGAAAAGCGCTATACAAATATACTTGACTTGACTTGACTTGACTTTGTTACATTTTTGGAGAGACGCACGTGTGCTACACACAGCCTACAATGCAGCTATGGCGTGAGTTCGACGCAGAAGTTTAAATTGGGCTGTAGGCTGCATAGCCTATGACGTACCCTGATGTGCACCTCTCCAAAAATGTAACAACGCGGCAATTCTACGTGGACCGCAAGCGCTGTGATTGGTCTGCTAGAACCCCTCCCTCGGGTTTCATATGCTCCCTCTGCATGTGTAATGAGAGGCATCCAGCTGCAGCCCCGCAGACTCACTTCTTGCTAGACACCAGTGGCTGGACACCAGTGGATGGACAGCAGACGTCATTTCCGTATCGTCATTCACTTTTCAAATTGACGTCATTTCCGTATCGTCATTCACTTTTCAAATTTGACGCGCCATGCAGATGTCAGCGGTAAGAAAAAATAATAAACTGTCGATGATTTATAGGTCATGTCAGAATTCATGTTTTGGAGGAGGTTTGTCTAGAGGTGATCCTCTCAGACGGAGATGCCGCCTACCTTACCCTGTCATTAACATGTAAAGCCTTGAGGGATGAGGTGAGCAGTCTAGAATTTAGACACCGGGCCCATTATGCTTGGCTGGAGAGTACGTTTTTAATCAGTTTTTAATTTCTGTATTGGCCTTGAATCAACACTTGTACTCTAATATAGTTAAATATAAACATGCTCATTCTAATCATATTGTACATCTGTTCTTGCTTTAGGTGTGGTGAATGTCAAAAAACTGCCCCAGGCTGTAAGAGACATGTGTGTCCCTTTTAAAATTGTACAATGCAGAAATTGCAGAGGTTTTTTTCAAAGACTGGGTGGGGTACTGTGGAAACGGAAGACGTGGAGACCTGCGAGGGTTTTATACAGACCCTGAATTTCCTGAGCATTGCCCAGACTGCCAGTTTTAGGGGGCAGGAATGAGGTGTGGTGTGCACAGTGTGCAATAGTTCATTTGGAACTGTTCATGTTTTATTTTCTCTTGAAATAGGGACTTCCCCCACAACCTTACGGGCCTGACTGTGGCATCTTCATTCTGATGGTCAGATTTGACTAATTTTACTAATTAGATTGTGTAATTTCCAATAAATATTGCAAAACCATGAAGTGTTAATTTGATCTGGATTGTTTGGTAAAATGTCTGGGCCCGTATTCATAAAGAATCTTAATGCAAAGAGTAGCTCCTAGTGACAAAATTCTAAGAAAATTCTTAGAAATGTGGGCGTTTACTCTTAAAATTAAAGAAAAACTCCTAGTAAAGAAAAAAGTAATTCAGAAAGCATCTTAACCCTTAAAAGAGGTCTTAAGGTCAAAATTGTTAGGAGCACGGACGAGGACTTTTAAGAGGCTTAAGAGTTTCTTTAGCAGAGGAGAAAATGGCAGAAAGACGAAGAGGGAGAAGAAATGTGTTGCAGACAATGGATGACAGTGAGTTAATAAGACGCTATAGATTAGATCGTGCAGGGATCATGTTTGTGACTGATCTTTTTAGAGACACGCTAATATCTCCGACACAGCGCAGAAATGCCATAGCGCCTGAAATGAAAGTAATCACTACATTACGATATTTGGCAACTGGGAAAATTCCATGTTTGATACATTAAAACCAACATTCAAACCACCGCTTAAATAGACATGCCAGCAATCAGTGTAACTGGAAAGAGTGGAACAATTTTTATCATTCTAAGCAATCAAATACCTTATAGGAAATCAACAGCATGGTAAATAAAAAAAGGATTTATATACACATATATAATGTGTGTGCGTGTGTGTGAGAGAACGATCAAATAGGACAAATTACGCATGTAAGTTTAAAGTGGAGGCTTAGAATAGCCCCTATACTTATAATCACTTTTTTTTTCCTTCTTGGACAACCAACCAATCACAGTCTTCAAAAGATTGTGTCATACATAGCAACGGGGTCAACCCCGCCTCCTCACTAAGATGAAAGTTTTTGTCTTTTCCTTACTCAGAGTTGCTCTCAGATCGGCCCCGAATCGCTCTTAAGCTAAGACTCCTACATAAAAGTTTTTAAGCTAAATTAAGAGTTTTCTGAGAGGATTCTTAGAATCTTTATGAATACGGGCCCTGATCATGTGATCACGTATATTTTAAAAACAGAAGTGGTTACATTTACAAAAAAAAAATAAGAATTGAATATCCAAATGGGCAAGGCAAAAAACTGTGGTCAATTAACATGTACAAGTCTGTTGTATTGACAAAACGTTATAGTCCATTGATCTAGGCTGAATTTAAGTCACAAAAAATAGTGATATGATCTGGGGCCGTATTCACAAAGCATTTTATCTTACCACTAGGAGTACTCCTAAATCGCACTAAAAGATTTTAGCTAGGAGTTTTCTCTTAAAAGTTATTCACAACGCCTTTCAGACCTACTCTTAGTAAAGAAAAATGACAACTCCTAAACTAAGAGTGAGTCTTCGTTGCTATGGATGACGTCATTACTCATGCACGAGCTTGACTGAAGTGACCACCTTGATTGGCTGATGATTGTAACGCGGGAATGATTCCAAACCCCTCCCCTACGATGATGATTGACAGGTGACAGGTCTGAGAATGCGTGCGCTACACAAGTAGTGCCAAGGACGGAAGATGATGAATAACTGAATAATAAATAGCCTAAATGAACAAAGAGTAAGGCAAAACAAATAGCCTAGTAGCCTAATATGGATTGATGCAATATCTTTGCAACATTATTGAATTAATCTGTCACTATATGCCTCTGCCTACGTTTGCAAAGAGAAGAACATTTTAATTTGATTTACAATGAAAGGTTACAATAAGTTTACATGCAATGAGTAGCCTAGTTTTGGTTGTTGTTGGTGGCGTTATTGCATCCCTAGTTATGCCTACAATGCAAAATTGTTCCCTCGCGATTGGAAGCTCCTGTAGCCGCCGCATACGCATTTCAAAACATCGCAACGTGAAATGCCAGAAAAAGCGGTTTGTGAATAGGTCTTAGTGAGTTAGGAGTCCTCTCGACTTCTTTTAAGCTGTCCCAGGCTTAGGTGCTACTTTTAGGGCTAAAATGCTTTGTGAATTACTCTTAGGCAAAAAAATTAGGAGTCCTAAAGTTACGAGAGACACGCCCATTATTTTTAGGAGTTGCTCCTAAATTCGCCAGTTAGGAGCTACTTTTAGCCTTAAAATTCTTTGTGAATACGGCCCCAGGACTACAACTATTAGACACAGAAGCCAAATATTTACTGTAGGCAGACGACTTACTAATTCTATCTAACACACCAGAAGGTCTCCAGAACAACCAAGACATTTTAACTAAACACTGACATGACTGGACCTTAGAAGTCAACATCCAAAAAACTAAGATTATGATAGTTCAGAAAACAAACACAAATCTGGGCCCGTATTTATCAAACCTCTGACAATTACTCACAAGAACTGACGTAAGAGTAAAACAATTCTTGGTTCAAAGCTGCGCTTAAAAGTTAGTTATCAAGCAACTCAGTCGTGATTTACGTGAAGTGTAGGACTAAATCTTAAGTCTCCGAAATTTAAATGTTTTATTTTTCAGTTATAATGATTCGCCTTACCCGGCCAGCCTAAACACAGGCTCTCCGTATGCTCTCCCTATGCTCTCCCTGCTTTGGATGTCCTCTCAAGCACCTCAAGTCAGGTATGCCCGGTGGTGGATGACAGCCTGACAGAGGACCCGCTCCAAGATGACTTGCAAGCACTGCAGAAAGAAAAACTAAAACTTCAAATGAAAGTATTGAGATTGCAACAGGAATACAACACTATAGCATTGAAAAAACAAAAACAAGAGTGACAAATAAAATGGCCTGAATAAACCAGAAGTGTGTGTTAATACTTGTTAATAATTATATGTACCCAAAGTGGAGGTTGGCAAAGTGTTGACTGAAGGCTGCCCCATCACATGCAGATCTGCCAACCTGTACACATTTTGCATTTTGACCTCAAAGTACGCTGGTACGATTTGTCACTCTAAATTACACAAAAACCTGGTGACGCCTCTGTGTACGCGCAGTCCTCAAATCAAGCAACAGCAAAAGAAGAAGAGTTCGACCAATCATAGCGCTGGGTTCATTCCCCAAATAGCAAGCGGGGATGACTGACAGATGCGTAAGGCCTATCATTAAAAAGAGACTGAAAATCGACACCAATAAAGAATCCCGCTCGATCCCCCTTCCACTCCCGCGGCCCGCCGTCTAACTGATTTCATAAGCGAGGACAGTACAGTAGTCAAGGTACCTCTAACTCCTGAAGGTAAACGGCCTGGGGTGGATGTGGAAAGTTGAAATATTGTCTTGAGTTAACTTAATCCTCTGGATTCGATGATTGCATGGATTATCTTAAAATACTCCACACAGTTGAGTCTGTTGACAACAGGACAAATGGAAGAGTGAAAGAACATTCCCGTTGAAGCATCCAATTTAATCAGCTCTCTGTACAGACTTCAAAAGGATCCCAGTGTTGGAAATAAGAGGACGGTTTATTTTAATGGTGTATCATAGGATTATATGTTTGTTCGGGGCAATTTTGTTTTGTGAACGATACACAGTGTAATGGAGTTTGCAAAGAAAGTTTTGTTAAAAGATGAAGCAGCCAACTGTACCGGATCTGACAGCAGCTGCATCACAAACCATAGGTAAAAGATTGCATAATGATTTGTCAGTAAATTATGGTTTTATATGGATGATGAGGTTTACAAAACACTAACTCAAAAGCAATAGCGAGTGGGTGTTGATACTGTTTCCTATGCAGTGACATCACGTTAGCCAATTATAACATATATATTTTAGGGTGTTTTTTTGTGGGAAAAAAACTTTATTAAAATAAGTTAACCTTAAGGAACATAAAAAAAATCCATGTCATGACCACTTTAAAAAGCTATGCGATCCGCTGTATACTTTGGGATTTACCAAATTTTTTAAAAAATGTTACGTTAGAAACACATAGGATCAATGTTAAGACTGCTATGCTTAGCCATTACACAACCCGTAGCTTCCAAATGTTACCAGATGAGCCATAAAAGTAGCCAATGGAAATCCAGACTGACAACATACAGTATGCTTACTTGTGCATTCTCTCACTAAAGATAAATCAAACAATGCAGTGAAATGTTCATTATTTCATTCAGTTTATGTCCTTTTATTTACATTCTTTCATTAACATTGTGGCATTTCAGAGCAAGACACACTAACATTTTAATTCTGAGGTATCAATAAGTAGAATGAAGCATTGCTGCTATACAAATGAATTATAGCCTAAATTTAACAGTAACATACTTTCCAGTGCCTTTTTTAAATTGCAGAGCCATTTAAAATCCTTTCCACTCTAAGAACACAAATAGGGTCTCACATCTGCATGACTTTCCAGGTGTTTCTGTAAGTCTGATGGCAAAATAAAACGTATTGCTACCACAATTAAATTTTCTTTACTCCAGAGTTAATGTGCAGGTGATATTTGAAATAGCTTTTTTCTAAACACCTTGTCACACTCGGAACTGTGCCATTTCTTTTTCAGAATGAGTTTGCAAATGACGTTTCAGGTCTTTTAGATATGTGAAACACTCTTCACACCGAAGACACGTGAAAGGCTTCTCTCCAGTGTGAACTCTAATGTGAGTTTTAAGGTTTCCTTTAAGTGTGAAACTCTTCCCACACTGAGGGCAGGTGAAAGGCTTCTCTCCAGTGTGAACTCTTATGTGAACCTCAAGATTTGCTTTGTTTGTGCAACTCTTTCCACAGTGATGGCACATAAAAGGCTTTTCTCCTGTGTGAATTATTACATGATTCTTAAGGTGATTCCTGTCTGTAAAACTCATTCCACACTGCTGACATATTAAACAGTTTTCTCTCGAGTGAATCCTTACATGGCGAATAAGGTTTTCTTTACATCTGAAACATTTTCCACACTGACCACATGTGAAAGGCTTCTCTCCAGTGTGAATTCTTATATGACCCTTAAGACTCTCTTTTTGTGTGAAGCTCTTCCCACACAGTTTGCATGTGTAAGGACTCTCTCCAGCGTGACTTCTCATGTGGGAATCAAGGGTTGCTTTACGTGTAAAACTCTTTCCACACTGAACACATATATACGGCTTCTCTCCGGTGTGAACTCTCATGTGAGTCTTAATATTTGCTTTTTGTGAGAAGCTCTTCCCACACAGTTTACAGGTGTGAGGGCTCTCTCCAGTGTGATTCCTCATGTGGGAATTAAGGCCTTTTTTCAGTGAAAAACACTTTCCACACTGAGGGCATGTGTGAGGCTTCTCTCCAGTGTGAACTCTCATGTGAGTCTTTAGATTTCCCTTTCGACTGAAACGTTTTCCACACTGTTGGCAGGTGTAAGGCTTCTCTCCAGTGTGAATTCTCATGTGGACATTAAGGCTTCCTTTTTCATTAAAACTTTTTCCACACTGTAGGCAAGTAAAAGGGCTCTCTCCAGTGTGAATTCTGATGTGGACTTGAAGGTTTCCTATTCGATTAAAACTTTTTCCACATTTTTGGCAGGTGAAATAACTTCTAGTTGCTGTCCTTTTAGCTCTTTTTAGTGAGGAAGTCTTTTCTGTCTGTGAGCATTTAAAATACTTTTTTCCAGTTATAAAATCATGACGTTTCTTGTTCAAATGTTTCTTTTCCATTTCATTCAGTTCTTGACTCTCCCCTTTCAGCAACATCAAGTCTAAGGCAAAAAAGACAAATACAAGTTAACCACAGTTTAATAGCATACAAACCAACAGACATTAAATCATTTAGACATTTAAAACATCAAAGCTAACAACATATTAAATATCCTACTTCCACTAAGCTAATGAAAGAGGTGTTACCTGTAATTTCAGAATATGTCCTAATAAAATTACAATAATGCAGCAAAAAAACAACAACAACAGTACTTCACCCAGAAGTACTGGTTACTTGTACAGGTTTAGGAGGCTAACTGTATTCCATTACAGATTACAGAATATTAGGGGTGTAACAATACATCGATATGGATCGATGCATCAATATAACGTCTAACGATACGATGCATCGATTCCACACGTAAAATATCGATATACACCTTTATTTTGACACTATCCACATTCTCATTTTCATTTACTCACCATACTGTCTGCCGGTGTGTCTTTATAACGTTAATCTCCTCATCTGAAATAGACGCCTGACAAGACTGACTGAACCCTAAACACGTTTTGTCACAAAAGCCGGTATTGTCCGCTGTCAAGGCATCGTGAGTTCATGTTTTACAGCAGAAACAGACAAGCAGTCGCACCCTTGTTGGTAAACACAACACGATAAGTCCGTTTTAGCTACTCTGCGCGCAGTATTCAGGTCAGATGTCACTTTGAAAAGACGTGCTAGCTAAGAGGAGTTTCGTCAAAGCTGATTAAAGGGATCGAGGATGGATAATTTCAACGAACTTGATGAACCCGTGATATCTTCTTCAGGGCGTAAAAGGAAAATAAAAGCTGAAACCTTTTCACGGAACCTTGCTAAAGCAGCACGTTACAGTGTTGAGGGAAAAGCTCCCTGTATTGCGTGTAATCACAACAAAGTTTGTCAGGCGTCTATGTCAGCTGAGGAGATTAACGTTACAAAGATTAACCCGAGTGTTGTATTATTTATCATAGCAATTACTTGGTTTTGTTTAACTTAGAAACATGAAATGTGTATGTATCTGCTCTGCTAAAAAACTAACTTTTAATATACAGTGCGTGCAGAATTATTAGGCACGTTGATTTTCTGATCTTTTTTTTTTTTTCAGACACATTTTACCAATTCCAAACCACATTAAGCGTAATAACTACTATTCATTTTGTATTTAATCATGTATAAGTGATATATAATTGTTCATGAAGGCTGGAAATGAAAAACGCCTTATTTTCAGGTGTGCAGAATTATTAGGCACGTTTTCTTTTACAGATAAAATAAGCCAAAAAAGAGATTTAACTAAGACTGAAAAGTCAAAAATTATTAAATGCCCATGAGAAGGATGCAATACTAGAGATTGCAGTTAAGGCATGACCATTGGACAGTGAAATGCTCATTGGGTCAGCAGGGTCAGACAAAAACAGGTGGAGAAGAAAAGACACATGTTGACTGCAAAAGAATGAAGAATTAAGGTGAAGAATTAAGTGTGAAACCATCAGGAACCCTTTAGTCTCCAGCGCCACCATTTTCCAGAACTGCAACCTACCTGGAGTCTCCAGAAGAGCAAGCTGTCAGGGTCTCAGAGACTTGGGTTAGGTAAAGAATCCTAAAATATACCCCCTCTTAATAAGAATCACAAGCTGAAGTGTTGTGAAATACATGAAGACTGTTTTTTTATAGGCTTTATAGACAGACAGATTGAGAGTGACTCTTGAAGGACCAGCACCACATCCTCTTCTACCACTGTTTGAAGAATTCATCTTCCAGAATACGTTTTAATAAGTTTTGGGAGTTTATTTTTAACTGAATTAACTGAGTTAATTCATCTTCTAGAATCTGACAGTAAGTTTTGGGAGTTCATTTTTAGTCCATCTCTGCAAAACGGACTTCAGGGTAGGAGATGGACTAAAAATGAACTCCCAAAACTTACTGTCAGATTCTAGGAGATGAATTCTTCAAACAGTGGTAGAAGAGGATGTGGTGCTGGTCCTTCAAGAGTCACTCTCAATCTGTCTGTCTATAAAGCCTATAAAAAAAAAACAGTCTTCATGTATTTCACAACACTTCAGCTTGTGATTCTTATTCCTCTGATTCCTGAGCTCATGACGATTCGAATAAATCCGTCATAAAAAATGGCCGCCATTGAGAATTTTCAAAAAAAGCTACTTTTTCGAACTCGTCCTAGACGGTTTGTCCGATTTGCACGAAAATTGAACCAGATCATTTTCAGGCAGTGGTGACAAAAAGTTATGGAATTCAAATTAATTCGTCAAACCGTTTTCGATAAACGCTCGAAACAAATTTTACGTAGTGCTTGCAAAAACAGTCGTAAGGCTATATCTCCGCAACGGTTTATCGTATTCAGACCAAACTTGGTACATGTACTCACAAGCATGACTTGAGGCTACATGCTGCGTTTTGGTGCAGCGCCACCTACTGGTCCGGAGGCTAATTTTGCTTATAACTTCTGAACAGTTTGTCCAAAAATCATAAAATTGGTCTCGTTAGATTCAGGGCAACATGCCGAGTCGACTGATATCCAATTTTACCATATCGGCCATTTTGAATTTTGTGCTAAAATGCTGTATTTTAAGAACGCATGAACGGATTGTTACGAAACTTGGTATGGGTCATCAGCACGATGTCCTGAAGGAGCCTGATAAGTTTCGAAACAGCGCCACCTAGTGGTTAAATGTATTTTTTAAATGCTTATAACTTTGGGTACTTATTTTCACGAGAGTCATCTCATTAGACTCCTGAATCCTTGCCGAGTCCAACGATGCTAGGTTTCGCCTTACGGTTTGTGTAGCATTGTGATTTAGCGCTTAAAAAACATTTGCCGCGATATCTTCGAAACTGCTAGTCTGATCAAGACGAAACCACCGTCAGAAGTTTGGAACGTAGGTCAATAGCTAAACGCCAATGCCCAAATATTGATAGTAAGGGGTAGTAAAATCCAATCAAAGTCATGTGTCAGTCATTTTTTATGTGTTTTTTCATATAAATGTCTATAACTCCGAAGCGAATTGAGATATTTTCACCAAAATTGACACACATATGTATGGGCTCACTCTGAGGACACATAAAAAAATGGTAGGACTGAGCCTCTTGGTGGCGCTATAATAGAACAAAACATGAAATTCCCTAACTTGAATTTAATTTGGCCTAACTTCCTGTCCGCCATCTTGATTTTCATTCAATACCTACTTAGTCGAACTCCTCTTACACCGTTTGTCCGATTTTCACCAAAATCGAATCGTATCATCTCCAGACTGTGCCAACTAAAAGTTATGGATTTCATGTCGATTGAAGAAACCGTTTTCGTATACCGCAGCAGCAAAGTTGAGGCATGATGCCAAAAGGACTATTCAGGCTTTATCTCTGCAATGCCTTGACATATTGACACCAAACTTTGTATGTGTCATTGTCACTTCACTCTGACCACATCACATCATTTTGTAACTGCGCCACCTATTGGTCGAAAGTGATAATCAATTAAATCATATTTTTAATTACTGTTTATATGATTTTTCAGCCATTTCGCCTAAAATCCTTTTTAAATGTCTTTAATTGCTAATTGTTGCAGTTGGTCTGACACCATGTTGGCATGTCTTGTCATCTTATTCTGCTTGGCCCTGATAATTGCTGCTTGCAGCTATATTTTAAGTTATTATTATAATTAATCAAAACAACCCAGCTGCAGTTAGATTGATATTACTTGGAATGCACAAAAAAAAAAAACATGATTTATGAAAATGAACAAGAACGGAGTACTTGCAACACCTGTACACCTCTTCTGTTGTAAACGTCCCAATTGGGGGGAGTTTAATTAAATGGTCATGTTATATATTTTGGTTGCATTTGCGAGTTAATAAAAACGTAACTGGTTGTGTGAACATAATATCTAAATATCAATTAATCGATCGATATAGCCCTGAATCAAATCGAATTATAATTGTATCGCAGAACTTTTTGAGGTATCGGCAAATATCGTATCGCTGGCTGAGAGAATCGATATCGTATCGTATCGCGATGAACTGTCCAATTTACACCCCTACAGAATATATGCTGTAAAATGTAATCTGTAACATATTTCATTATATTATTCAAGGCGAATAACAATCTAAATAGTTTGAAATACTTCTCCAAAATGGGTAGATTATTTTTTTGTCGATTAAGTGTGCTCCAATAAAGATTTTTTATGTTTTTAAAAGAAGTCTCTTCTGCTCACCAAGGCTGCATTTATTTGATAAAAAAAAACAATTAAAAAAAAAAACAGTAATATTGTGAAATATTATGACAATTTAAAAAGACTGTTTTCTATTTTAATATATTTTAAAATGTAATTTATTCCTCAGATGAAAGCTGAATTTTCAGCATCATTACAAAAGCTTTCCATTTCAGATAAATGCTGTTCTTTTGAACTTTCTATTCATCATAGCATCATGAAATAAAAATGTCAAAAACTGTTTTCAACATTGATAATAATCATAAATGTTTCTTGAGCATCAAATCACCATATTAGAATGATTTCTGAAGGATCATGTGACACTGAAGACTGGAGTAATGATGCTGAAAATTCAGCTTTGATCACAGGAATAAATTACACAAAAACAGCTGATTTACATTGTAATAATATGATTTGCGAAAAATGCGTCTTGCTTTTTATATTCCCCAATAATGGTGGCTTCCGGGCATGCTGAAAATCAGCCATTATTACAAAAATTTTGAGCCTGATCTAAAGTGTGGGAATTGACCCTTTGCTAAGCCACGCCCCAAAACCTCCACAGGTGGCTTAGCAACCGTAACTAGGCGCAGGAGGTCTGGCAAGCTTTCGAGCGAGGGAAACATGCCGAAGCATTGTGTAATGGATTGTGCAAATCTGATACCCGGTATCCTAAAAGTTTGGACGGGTGGGTGGAAAACCTAAAACCCAAGGGGAGAAATGCCGGCCGTGGATCAAGCAGTGTAGGAGGCCCCATTCACAACTAAATGTCGACAGGATTAACAAAAACACCTACGTTTGCTCCACGACCTGTGAGCAGTAGCCTGGCGCGCTAAAAATATAAGCGGGAGAATGTTATCATTGCAAAGTGGTCAGGCTAATGTCTTGTGTTTATTCCACAAGATTTATGGATAAGCTGTTTGATTTACAATTATTAGATTATTTTCAAATTTCACTCACCCTGCTGTGCATGAACATAGCTGTTCCTCAATTTGTGTGTTTCCTGTTTGAATGGTCAGTGTACAAGGCGGCTGCTGCTTGCGCTGGGACCTATCGGCTTTAGCTTCAATTTTGATTAAATTATTCTCTAATCGGTTGCATATTATGTCGTGGATATCTCAGATATTTCACCTGTTCGCCAAAAATTACTAATTATCTCCTTGGGAATGTCTGACACAGGTGCATACATACTGTAATAGACGTGCCAGGCGTGAAAGCTTGTCAGGCGTAGCAACAGTAACTAAGGAGGGCGGGGCTTAGTGAGGGGGGGGTGGATAATCGTTAGATTAATAAAAAAATTATTGATAGATTAACTGATTGAAACAATAATCGGCATTTGTAGACAATAAATGTAAAGTTGATCACACACATCACATCTTTTGCAAAAAATAAAAATAAAATAATAATATTTCTTAAGATGGAAACATTTTTATGAGGATCAAATGACTGAGTTCAGTTTTGAGAATAAAACCAACCTGTTTGTGTCTCAGTATCTTCTTGTTTCACACTGAATGCTTCTTCAGTCTTCACGTCTTCACTCTCCTCTTTAATCAACGCCATCTTTATAATAGCATGTCACATGGACCTCAATTGTGTGTTTGGACACTGTCATATTAAAGATGAAAATAATTAACAGAAAGAAAAATAAATCTAACTAAATATATGGATGCATCTCAGTCAGCTCCCTAGTTCAGTAGTGTGGCTGGCTGCAGTAAAGGTTATAAATCTCGCCCTCTCCATGTAATCGAATGGAACACGAGCCAAACTAAAAAATCCAACTACACTTCAAATAATTTTCTTCCCAAAGATGGTTTCTGTCATTTTAGGTAGTTCTTATCGCGCAGACGTATGGTTCAAGTGTTCATTTTTCCAATAAGTTTGGTTTTAGTTAGATATTTGATGCTATAAAAACGGGGTATAAAGTTATGATTGACAGCTGTGCTGTCTTTGGGAGTGGGAGTATACATGCAGGACCTTGATACTGTGGCTCCACCTTAGCATCACTACTACTGTGCCGCAGACTCTGGCTCCGAGCGATGTAAAGGGCAACAACCATTACTGCGCTGTGGTGGGGTTATATCAAGGCTAATTTCAGAAAAACATTACATTATTGATTGGCGCTTTTGAAGCACTGCTTCATGAAGCTTCAAAACCTTTACGAAACTTGTGTTTCATCAGTGGTTTGGAGCACGTATCAAACTGCTAAATGTGATTTTAGTAAACGAGGCTTCGTCAAAAATGTCATTACGGTACATTGTAATGTTTTGAAATTTCAATGATTCACCGCTGGCAGGCGATGATCTCTGTAAACACATGAATCATGCGGATTCACTGAGATTGCCCCCCCAGCGGCAAACCATTGAACAAGTGTCTATGGTTTTTACCTGATCTCTGATAGGTTTTTATACATTTGTAGGCGATTTAATGAGACATTAATATAAATAAAATTTAAAATAATAGTTAATAATCTCTTATTGGCCTGTTTAGCTGAGCAATCCATGGAACAAACAAAACAAGCCCTGAAAGAATTGATAAAAGAACACATTATACAGACAGCAGGTATTAGATGACTGTTTAATAAGACACACTACCTTAAAAAGTCTGTGATGGTTAAAGACTATAAACATGGTGGGCTGAAAGCTGCTGACTTTGAATCCATGATAGGTGTATTAAAGTTGAACTGGGTTAAAGCTTATTTGACACAACCAAATTCCATATGGTTCCACATACCAAAATATATTTTCCAAAATGTTGGTGGATTAGAATTTTTGTTAAGGTGTGACTTTGAAATAACTAAACTACCAATCAAACTGTCTGACTTCCATAAACAAATACTGCTCTACTGGAAAATGATGTTCACTCACAACTTCACACCGCATAGCTCCACCTTGTGGAATAATAGAACCATATTAATTAACAGAAAGACACTATTTAAACAAGAATGGTATGATTAAAATGTTCTATATGTTACGGACTTGATGGATAAAAATGGCAGTCTGTTGCAGTTTAATTCCTTTGTCGAAAAGTTTAATTTAAAATGCTCTTATAGAGAATTTAACCAAATCAGTAGAGCTATTCCACTTCCCTTAAAATTCATGATTAAAAATATCCTCACAAATTCAAATGTGACTGTTAAATTGCCTGAATTAAAAATTGGTGAATTGAAATTTGGAGAAAGAAAATGTAATAACAAAATACTTGGAAGTGTGTTTAAAGAAAAACTATTCTATGATATCAAAAAGCCAACGAAAATAAAGATAACATAATCAAGTTACATTAACAAAGACTTGTTGTAGCTATCTTAAATGGCCAATTTCACCTAAGGTAAAAGAAATTCAGTTCAAATTAATAAATAATATTTATCCTGCTGCTGAAACCCTAAGGAAAAGGTTCAATTTTGAAGTTAATCAGTGTGTTTTTTGTATGACAGAACACGAAACAATTGAACACCTTTTTTTCTCTTGTTCAGTCACAATGGGGTTTTGGAAGGATGTTTATCGATGGTTAAATATTGGGATCAACAACTCTTTGTTTAACAAATTTCAAGTGATGATATATATGGATGGTCTGTCAAAAAAGGTATCTAAAATGGTGAACATTATTTTCATTATGGGAAAGTATCATATACACAAAAATAAGTGGAATAACAGCAAGCCCAACATAAACTGTTTTAAGAATGAAATTAAAAATTATATAGCATCTCTAGGTGTTTTCGGAAGAAAACCAGTCCATAAATGAGTTATATGGAACAATGTCAGAGTCTCTTGCTCCTTGAGTTTACAGTCCTATGTTCTTAAACACGCTTGAAGCACTATGTTGTTTTGTCAGCCCCTGTTTGTTTGTTTTTTATCTTACTTACTTGTTGATATGATGTGAGTTTGTACTGTTTAAAATGCGAGCACGTTTTTTCCTCAAACGAGTTTTTGATGTTAAGTTTAAGTTTATATGACATATTATAAATTGAAAATAAAGCTTTAAAAAAAAAAAAAAAAGATGACTGTTTAATTGTATTTTATAGATTATACTTCCAATAAAACGTTTGCAATGGGTTTGAAAAGGCGCGTTATGCATGTTTGGCTTGAGGTTTTTTTTTTTCATTTCCACTGTTTTGACCGGTGTGGCGTTTCAAACGCTTCGAAACAGTGAATCATTTTGCGAAGCAATTGGTTCAATTGATTCGAAGCTTTGAAAAGCTTCGTTTCTCGCATCACTACAGTATAAATGACTGTCAATTGTCCTGAGTTTAAAAAAAAAAAAAAAGTTTTACTGCGATTACTTTGGAAAGTAATTGCTGCTTTTCGCATGGCTGACAACAGCGACTTATTGAGAGCGCAGCTTTCTAAATAAAAACAGCTTGCGAATCAATAGTTTCAAATGAGTCTATGTTTCGAAAAGGCAAGCCCATGTTATTCCTATCGCTTCTTGTTTACAATATACCACATTCACGACATAGGGAGCGGAATGAGACGTAGAAACATTAAGACGTTAAATGCTTAATAATAACACAAACCTTTCCCTTTCACCTGCCGAATCACACCAGACGCTGACCGCGGCGCAGCATTATGACATCACACCGCCAGACCAAAATAAAAGTCCAAACCAACAGTTTAAAACACAATATGTCAGAGAAAATACGCATTTATTTCTTGGTGAAAATAATAAATACCTGTTTTACAATGATGTGCTGGAAATATAAATGATAAAAGAAAGAGTGTGAGAATGTCCTTCAAAGCCAAACCTGTAACCTGTAAAAAAAACAAGCCATTATTACAAGCTATTCTATATTTTTTATGCATTTTGTTGTACAAAAGAGCCATATCAAACGCGACATTTAATATTGTACAAAAAGCAAGGTGTCAATAGATAACATGTTGCAAAATGTTATTATTTGTGTGTGTGTGTACAGGTTTAACCTACAATATGATGTCATAATTGTGTAGTGTGCATTCATGTTTCAGGGCCCGTATTTATCAAGCTTCTCAGAGTGCCATTTTAGTCTTAAGTGCTGAGAATTCATGAAATGTACTCCTACTCTCAAACTTACTGTAAGTATAAAAGCAGGTTATCAAATTTCTTAAAGCTAAGAATCACTCTTACTCTCCCAGTTATTTAAGATAGCTCGAGAGATCTATCAAGTGGTTAGGAGTTGCCAGTAGGGGCTTGTGAGGAGACTCTGACACTGAGGAGACAGAGACGTGCACGAATCTTTCAGGAGAGGAAGAATGTTTTTGACGACGAGCAGTTAATCAAACGGTCTCGTTTGGACAGATCATCTCTGTCAGCGCTGGTTAATGTTGGGCTGAACTTACCTTTTATAACATTGTATTTGTTGTACAACTAATTCAGCAAGCAGTAGCGCTTCTTCCTCCCGCCAGTTCGGATTTCTTATGGAATCCATGGTGGCTGAATATATCATAAAATCTAGGCCATATATAGCCAGGTCAGTTAACAGCACACCGGTTTAAAATTACATGTGAAAAAATGTTAAGACATGGTGGAAAACGTGTTTAAATTGTTGAAAATTCTTTATTGTGAAATGTGTGTTGAACGTAAACTCCTCTTAGGAATTTCCCTATTCAATGTGAATTTATCTGAGAATATTCTTAAATAAGGAAATCTATTCAGTGATTGCTCCATGCCTATGTCGTCATCCAAAACCCTGTTTGTGGCACAGCAAAGTGTCGTGAATCATCTTTAAGACTGACACTTAATATTTAGTCTTACACTTCACATAAATTACAACTGAGATGCTTGATAACTCACTTTTTTTCCCACTTTTAAGTCAATTCTTAGCAGTGTTCTTGTAAGTAATTCTCAGAGGCTTGATAAATACAGGCCCTGATCTCTGCCATTACATTGAGGACATCCAGCTGTCCCTGTAATTCAAATGGCTAAATAAACATACCAAACAATTTTTTATTTCTATTTCTTCCCATAGTGCATCCGGCTGCCATCTCTGCCATGTCCCATAGCTTGGACAGTCGAAGTACACGGGCATCATGGAGGCTTCCTGGTCGGCCAACACAAATTCCAAAACTGCCCCTTTCCATCCACAACAGCCTGTAGGATAATAGAGTGCCAACCCTTGAGATTCACATAATTGTTACAATGTTCTCTTGTTGCGAAGAACTGTCAGTCGCACACTCACTGTGGTACTCATCCCTGCAAGGCTCTCAGCAGATGGGAGAGGGATGATTTGATGCCAAAAAGATGCAAAACGGTCCTGTATTCTGAATTTATTGCCAGTTTCCAGATGGCGATGGACTTTCTCTTATGGTGAGGGACAGAAAGACGGAATGCCGTGTCTTCTTTTTCCATGGCAGGGTGTGTATTCCTTCACAAAGATATTCATGTGTTCTTAGACATATGAAAATTCTCAACCCACTGGCGAGCTGAAAACTGAGGAACACATTTTTCCCACCGGTCATTTGCCCGCAAGTGAGTCCATACTCTGGGTGGATATCTTGTGTTTCGTAACATGCGATACAACTGGGGAAAAACATCAACGTCCATACATTAACTTCCGCTAATGATATTTAAATCAGTATTATGCAGTCAGTGTTGATTACATTCTTTTGCTTTTCTTTTTTTTAAGTAATCCTGCAGTCAAAACTAACTTAAATTGTTATTAGTAATGTATTCTTTAGAAAGTTTAGTTAATTTAATCTTATTATACACATTAAAAATTGTAATGTAAAATAATTTATTTATTTTTTTGTCAAATTGTACTTAGTAAAAGCTGTCAAATACTGCTAGTTGTTAGTTCATGTCAACTACCAAACCTTATTGTAATAGTAGTCTATTGCTGACATCTACAGGCGTTGATCGTTTTTTCCCCGTTTACTTTCATAAAAGTTAAGCACATTTTACATCGCTTGGATTAATGCGAATGAATACTAATTAATATTTTGGGTTGTTAGTACAACATCTTTCTACAATCTCATAAAATAGGCCTAATATCTTTCTTTTTCTTCAGCAAGGTGCATTAAATAAACTTAATAGAATGGACATCGTCGTACAACAATTTTAATAACTCGTGTCATTAATATTATGTTAATAAATGTGATAGGCCAATGTATTTTATAGAAAATATCTTTGTGTGTTCAACTCTCAACAGATGGAATTTAAACTTTGTCGGCTGAAGTTTTAAGTAGTTTGCAGACAAAAAACAAACCAAGCACTAATACCAGAGGGTTGTTCCATAAAAGATGCTAAGAAAAGCGGGGATTAAACTCCAAAACCCGACTTGAATAAACCTAACAAATAAATTGGGGCTAAAGCGGTTTCATAAAAGGTAATTCAAGTTCACGCAATCCCACTAATTTGATCCAGGTTTATCCTGTCTAGATAACTCCGCCCTAGATCATAGATCAAAGCGATCCACCGGTCAAACAGCGTATATTTTGTGCTGTTTTATGCGTTTGAGACATGGTGTTTGCAAAACTTACATTTCACAGGAATATTCTCCATCTGTAAAACTTAGAAAGTCGTGCAAATATTTCCATTTTGCTGCTAAACTTGTACAAATTAAAATTAAAATAAAAAACTAAAATTCTGACCAATATATAGCTACATTTTGCTTGGAAAATTAATAGGCTATGCAATATTTTATAACACCAGAAATATCTTCTAATTATAATAATTTATCTTTAGGATGTTGGATAAGTTGCCGTGAACTTATAGCTCATACACTCATATATTTTATACTTAAAAAAAATGTAAAAAATTTGAACAGAACTAATTCAGGGAAGATTTTTTTTAAGAAACCAAATATAGCCTAATAAAGATACAAAATATAGTTTTGGGTTTAGGACCTAAGCTACTTAACAAAGATGTCTTATGCTTATTTAGAATGCTGAGAATTACAGCTTTTAAAGCAATAATTGTTTTTTTGGAGAAAGCAAGAATGTTTGGTTAGATTTAGTTTAGACAGTACATTACGGAGAGGATAACGTGAAATTAAGAGCAAAAGTATACATTTTGAAAAGATGTGCAACTCTAAAATTAAAGAATATTCCATAAAAGAAAGGAATACATATTAGACATTAACTAAATAAGTATTTGTATAATTGTTTTTGAATTGAAAGACATAATAAAGTACACACACACACACACACACACACACACACACACACACACACACATATATATATATATATATATATATATATATATATATATATATATATATATGCTAAAATATATGTTATTTGGACATTAGATGTGCCTTATTTAGAATTTTAAACCTATAAAACTATCTGATTAAATCTTGGGCACAAAACAAAAATAAAACCTGGATAATACATATATATATATATATATATATATATATATATATATATATATATATGTATTATCCAGGTTTTATTTTTGTTTTGTGCCCAATATTTAATCTCTATATATAGGCTACAATGAGACACTATAGACCTACAAAAGTGTTAAATTATATTGTATACTATCAATTGTATACATATATATATATATATATATATATATATATATATATATATATATATATATATTTCATATACAATTTAACACGTTTGTAGATCTATATGGTCTCATTTATCATTGTATCCTTATTTAAGTTGATTTTCTTTACTGTATATTTATTTTTGGACTGATAATGGTTAATAAAGTCAAATAATGGTATGAGCGAGTGTCAGTCACTGTGTTCCTATTGGTCAGTGTTAGAGGATCTGTGTAACAACTGAGGCTTAGCCTGAGTTAGCCTGCCCTGGACCAGGCTAGTTTCCCAGCATAAGTTGCCAGAGTAACTGAGTTTCAGAATCAACAGAATCAACCGACAATAAGTCTGACTAACCAAAATAAGCCTGGCTTGTATCATAATCTTGTTTTATGGAACAACCCTCAGGTGTAAAAAGGGCCTGTCACTTTAAAGTAGTCTGTGGCCCTAAACAAACCATTGGTTTTTGTATATCAGTCATATGCATCAAACTAAAATGGAAAAAAAGGCTTGTTTTGAGGAATGGTTCCTGACTGAACCCTTGTAATACATCACAGTTTTGCCTTTAATGGGCAGAATCTCACACTTCCACAAGAAGCTTTTTTTATAGACAGCAGCGTGTAAAAAAGACGGCTTTTTTTTCCCCTCCAGCCGTTGTGACGTCATAAGGCTGCGCCGCGGTCCTGTGTCTGTTGTGATTCGGCTGAAGAAAGGTTTGTGGTTTTAAAGCATTTACGGTGTTTAAATCGATTCAAATCGTTCAATCAATTAATGATAAAAAAAGGTATCAATTAAAAATATTTATTATGGAATGTAAGATTGTAATGCTTTATCCAACATTTGTGAACAGTGTTTTTGTGAGTAAAGCGCATCTGCACATATGAGTAATACAAAAAGGTGCGTCTCAGTTCGCTCCCTCTATCAGGAATCACTTCACCTTAAACACGAATTCGGGCACTGCAGAGATGGGAGAAACGTTGTCACGGTTTAACTGGTGTCCTTGTTCAGTTGTTACTTCTAATGCAGATGTGAACGATCGGCCGCATGTTCATTTATGAAAAACCTGTGCAATATGTACATTAAAATTATACTCTCTCACTAAATGATGTTGGAGTTATTATCTCACTATATTATTTTAGAGTTTTCTGATCAGTACTGTAAATCAAACATTGTATAGTGAGAAAGTTTAATTGTGATTTCATTAAGTGTAACGGCAGAAGTCTCCTCCAGCAGCTGCAGAACATAGTGAGTCGATTCCTCGACTCCTAATAGTCCTATTGTAGGAGTTGACTCCAGCACGTGAATCGACTCTCGTTGAGAAATGCTGTGTCTGAAATCGCTCACTTTTCACTCGCTCACATTTTGATGAATTGACAGTACGCTTATCGCCCTCACCCGAACATTTGGATAAATTAGTTTAATTCTTTAAAGATGTCATTATCTACTTTCTTATTTATTTATCTCTGAAATAATATTCGACCAAGGCTTTTTCTTGTTACATTTCCCTTTTTAAATTGGCAACGGCTAGAAACAATGCATTTCAAGGGAATGTCATCTCTAAACTGGACTAATTTGGCCAGTCATGCTAAAAGTGTGTTGTTTTAATAAAGGTAGTTTTAGGCTGTGCGTTGTAAAAGAAAAAGAATAGCCTGTGTGTAATAATGACGGCTATCTTGTGATATCTTATATTGCAGACCGTGTTTTGACTTAAAGTAAATGGAGTCGATTCCGATTCAAAGCCTCTAGTGTGGACTTTACATTCCAATTCAAGTAAAAACTTACAAAAGGCAGATGCAATCCTACCCTGATCTTTAAACTCTGACCCTCCTAGGGATGACAATTTTGTATGTATTGCCTTAACAACAACAGAAGCTCATTAACTGATTACTAACCGGTAAACGGCAATATTATATTAAATTCGGATAAAATTAAATTAGAATTGATAACCCATTAAAAATTAGTTTAGTTTTACATGCTCAAATAGCAACATGAGAAGAAAAAAAATGCCAGTTTCGCTTTAAATTAACGTTTTAGCTTGACGTTTATATAGCTACTTATATTTCTTCATTCTTGTTTTGTTCTGAATACAGTTAAACTGAAAGGATTTGTTTTGGAGTGAGGATAACTAAAATAACCTATAGCCCAGCTGTTAGGGCTGCACAATTAATCGCAATGAAACCGCACGCGACTTGGCAAAGGCTGCGATTATTTTATGCGTAGCTTGTCAGTGCGACTGATCGGTAACTAATGCTTCTCCATCTAAACACCAGAGGGCGCCCACACATCATTCCAGGAAATCCCTATCGCTGTAGATGAATAAACCGAAGATTGAAACGCTTTGATTAAACATGACTAATAAACACGCGACTGCCTTATTCTGTGTAAGAAGCCACATCATCTCACAGAAGGATGCTCAACTGTCGTTATGAAGTGAGTTTGGAGTAAAAGCATGTTATTAAATGTTGTCTTTTGTTGGACAAGAGGCTCATAAATGCTTCTCATGTTTGGAAAGGTGTTTGACTCGTGTTGCTTTTTCAAATGCACGTTATAAGTGACTCAAACTTTCAGATGGAGCAGTGTTTACAGAGCCGTACATCAATGACAAACTGCGCATAAAAAATAATCACAGCATTTGTGATTTCAAAATTGCGATAAGCCAAATCAGTTTAAGTGCGATTACATGGAAATTGCGATTAAATGTGCAGCCCTAATTGCTATAGTGTTTTTAGGCCTAGTTTAACAGACATGGCTTAGATTAAGCCAGTAGTAGGCCTTAGTTCAATTAGGATATTAAATTAGCTTTTATAAACCTGTCCTAGAAAAACATTACTAATGTGCATCTTGAGACAAAACAATGGAACTGACATATTTAAAGATATGCAACTTATACACAGCTTACCTGTTTTATTTTTTCTCTCAAAACTTAATTTCTTATGTGTAGGCTAGCGTTGGTTTTTTTTTTTTTTTTTTTTTAAGCCATTTAACCGATAGTATTAATCGATTAAAATTCCTACTGTCGGTTAACAGTTTACCAGTTAATTATGAGCATCCCTAATTGCAATGTTATGAACTAACTGTGTTTTATACACCAGGCAATTTAATTTGTATGGCGGGTACCTTGTCCAGAGCAGTCGATCAAACTGCATTCTCTTGTGAAAAGTTGACGGAAGATATCCAAGCATGTTGGACATGGTTGTAGAAGCCTTGCCTGTTGCTGATGCCAAGATGAAAATGATCCGCAAAGAGACAAAGAGAGGTTTGTGCTGGTGAAGAGGTCAGGCACAAAGATAAAACTACTTCGAATGCAACCAAGGTCCTATAATATTGAAACAACAGATGGTGTCGTGTTGAGGAATCATCAGCATCTTTTGAAAGATTTATCAGCTGAATTGTAATTGACATATTGCACAGGTTTTCTGGAATTGATGAATATGTGACCAATCGTTTTCATCTGCATTTGAAGCTACAACTTCACCAGTTAAACCATAATGCCAGAGTTTTGTTTGAATCGGTTGAATTAATTACTTTGCAAAATATTTCAAAATGAATGTTTCGAAGTGCTTTGCGAAACGCAACACACTGAATGACACCTGCTACTCAAAAGGGTGTAAAAGCAACTTTTACAATGTGTGATTACAATGAAAATGCTAATGTTTTCATGAAAATGTAATCTTATACATGTATCTACAAATCATTAAATACCAATTTAAATAAAAATGAATTGTCTGTATAATTTGTTGTCTCTTATTAATTTGAAGTGCTAGTTTTCATTGTTTTGTGAGAGGGCTTGTATAATCAGACATTTTAAGACTATCAACTCTCACTCTGACTCTCCCTTGCCAGTGCCCTGACAACTGAACTAGGGAGCTGATTGAGACGCACCAATATATTTAGTTTGGATTCATTTTTCTTTCTGTTAATTATTCTCATTTTAAACATGTCCAAACATAGAAACACTCCTGGTGAAGCAACTGAGATCCATGTGACATGCTATTATAAAGATGGCGTTTATTAAAGAGGAGAGTGAAGACATGAAGATTGAAGAAACATTCAGAGTGAAAGAGGAAGATACTGAGGAACAAACAGGTTGGTTTCATTCTCAAAGCTGAACTCTGTCATTTGAACCTTATTAAAATGTTGAACTCAAAAGCACTTGCTCCATCAAATCAATGCCTTGTAAACACATTATTTCCTTGGAGGAATTCCAGAAAGCAGGGTTAATTGTTTTTCTGAAGAATGTCATTTGAGTGGCCTAATTAAAGTGGTTTTATTTGTCAAGGAGTGGGTCGCCTCATGTGTACATGTTGAGATCACAGACAAACCTTTTGGAAATAAATGCAATGATTGCTGTATTCAACATTTGTGCAATGCGCATTGAGGCTATTGTAACAATATTTATAACCTCATAAAAAAATAAAGAGGGTCAAAAACACTTAGTTTACAAACAAAATATTATCACACTAACATTAACATCTGAGGGTTGTTCCCCCCTAAAAATATAATTAAAACCACGCTGTGTATTGTAAATAATATAATGACATATACTTAAAATAACTGCATACGTAGTGAAACAATACAAACGATTTAAGTTCAGAAACATTTTGAGTCCCCCCTCCCTTGCCTCACAGTGCTTTGGTCTACTGCTTGCTTTCCGCCTTTACACTCAAGTTCTTCAGTAGTTGTGGATATTGATATTAGATCTATATATACAGTAGATCTAACTGTTGTGTTGGGACTTGCTCAATATGATGTTAAGTGGCAGATCAGTGGGCTTGTCTGTCCTAGACGAACCCTAAAATGAAATGTGGAGGACACACGATAATTTAATAATTATATTATGACCGCGTGGTGAACCTATGAACCTAACTCATATTTAAACAACCATCTCTTTGTGTAAGCTAGAAGTACAATTTTGGCTGTATTATTAGTGTCCCCTTCAAAAATGTATCTTGAGAATTTTTTTGTTTATTGCTTATTGTATTTTCACTTAAATTTGGGGAAACCACTTGAAACATTTGTTGTGTTGAGCTATTTCAATTACTTTTTTTATTTGATCATTGCAAACAGCTGAAAGTCTGTACATTTTGCCAATAAACCTGATTTGCAATGGGGGTTGAATCATTTCGATTAAAACTGTATACTGACAGAAAAATCTGAGTACTCAATTTTTTCATTGAGATATACTTAAAAGTATAATTAAGTATTCTAAGTTTACTTGGCATGTAGTTGTGTTTAATATTTGGATTGAGTAGCCTATTAAATACTTTTTTCACATAGTTTTACATACTGTCTTATAAACTTAATTTTTGGGGGGAAAATATTGATTTATAAAGAAAACAGATACGTTCCTGAATTTTTGTGTAGGCTAGTCCACTGGTAGTGTACATAGGAATTGACTTCAAATCTAGTTTACTCTTTCCCTGCCAATGACTGAATTTTCCAGCTATCCATGTTTTCACTGTTATACGGTAGGTGGTGCTATTACGCATCTTCTTAAAGAGTACTGAATCTCCTGATCAGAACACAGGAAAAGAAAAAGTAGAAACAAGTGATAGAAGATTGCTAACGCAAATGTAAAATTAAAAAAAAGCGTGTAATTCAAAACTGCCTAATGATCTCGAAGATCGCACAGAGATGATCTCGAATAAATAATGCTAACGTCAGCGGCGATGGCAACGAATGAGCAATCATTATTATAGTTTAAAAGGGCAAACAGTCGAAGTTATCTTATTATGTGAGTTGACTCGAGATACAAAAACTGCAAAGTCAATTCAACTCACCTTAATTTATATAGCGCTTTTAACAATATAGATTGTTTCAAAGCAGCTTTACAGAGATAATAGGAAATTAAAGTAACAAAGATTGTTTTGGCTTTACAGCATCTAGAATAAAGTTATTGTCCAGCTAAAGTCAGTTTTGACTGATTCACTTCTGCTGCAAAGATCGTTAGTTATTTTTCTTAGGGGCCGCTTGCACTACACCGTTCTAACAGAAAACCCTTAATGTGCTCCGGCCTGCTCATTTTCACGACAACAGTGCCTGGTGGCTCGAGAACGCAAACCTTGAAATAGGTTCCAAGGTGCAACCGTTGAAAAATGTTGAAAAACTTTGTCATCTCCACGTAAACTTCAAAAACGCAAATCTGTGAAAACGCTGGCGTTTGTGAAAACACTGGTACATGCGTATTTAGTGTTAGTCTATAGGTATGCGCATTTGACACCTGCTGGTGTCTGCTAGAATGCTGAAAATAAAGAGAACATTTACCTTTCAGCTTGCCAATGATCCAAAACACACATCTAACAAAAGAATTGCTTCAGCAAAGAAAGATGAATGTTTTGGAATGGCCCAGCCAGAGCCCAGACCTGAATCCTATAGAACCCTGAAGAGGGTTGTGCACAGGAGATACCCTCACAATTTAACAGATCTGGAACGTTTTTGTAAGGAAGAGTAGTATCACAATACTGTGTAGTATTGCGTTAATTCATAATTGAAATCTTCAAATTTTCATAAATAGATACTGTAGATGTAATGAAAACAAACCATATTTTCCTCCAAATACTTTATTAATGAAAATGAATAACTGGCTGTTACCAATCAAATGAAATTAGTGTAAATAAAATCCGAGGTGGTGATTGTAATTGCATTAATAATGTTACGAGATTAATGTTTTAAATATAAAATCCTAAATATAGAAATATGAAACGTTGGGGGAAAATGAAAAGAAAGGCCTACTTTTAAATGGGAAACTAAAACCACCAATAGCTGGCGGAAAGTGTTTATGATTCAGTCACTAAATCATTCAAAACGGCTGATTCATTCAGGAAAAAGTTGTTTTCTTTATGAATCTCATTGAATCATTGAGGAGAATCAAAAACACAAACAAAGTGAAACACCGCTGTGTGTTGCTCAGAGAAGCGCTACAGTTCTGTTCTGTTTAGAACTATTTTCAATTCAAAATAGAGCGGAAATATCAACATTGACAATGTTGTGTATTAAATGTAATTTAATAATTTAATAAACTTTTTGTTTATTTAACTTTTTCACATTTGTTGGTATTTGGAAAAACAGTACTCTTGCTCATGTTATTGTTTAAAGGGTTAGTTCACCCAAAAATGAAAATTCTGTCAGTAATTACTCACCCTCATGTTGTTCCAACCATGTAAGTCTTTCGTTCATCTTCGGATCACAAATTAAAATATTTTTGATGAAATCTGACAGTTGTCTCACTCCTTTTTAGTGCGGAAAAACAACAAAAATAACGACTTTATCCAACTTTTAGTGTTCTTCAATGTGGGCCTCTGACGAGAGTTAACGGGAGCGCCAGGACGCATGCGCGAGAACTGAGATTACGGCGTTCTTCTTCTACTACTACTTGTTACTGGCTGCTCACTCCTTGGGAGTATTACCGCCATCTACTGTACAAGATGACGTCCCGACATTGCCGGAAGCGCAAAGCGGTCTGTTTCACGAGTTCACATGTTAATGAAATCTGATGTAATATTATAATGCGTATTTGGCTTGCTGTCCGGGGGGAGGGTTTCGAGCTCGGAATTCGGCCCGACCCCAGAGTACTCCCCCTATGAATGTATAGATCATAGGTATCTATGAGCAGACCCATCTGAATGTGAGGTGATGGGGTGGTGGCGGGATGCTGAGAAATTTGTCATGAGACAGGAGGTAAGGGAAGGCTTTATTTATACTGGCTTCTTCTTGTGCTGATTGGATGATTACCTGAACATGCTCCTCCCGAACTTTGTTACATAAAACTTCATTTATAAGCAGAGGAAGACGCGCGCTGTATGTAAGCTATTGAATTCGACACTTATTGTGATTTAGGTCTCGATGATGTCGGGACGTCATCGTGTACAGTAGATGGCGGTAATACTCCCAAGGAGTGAGCAGCCAGTTAGTAGTAGAAGAAGAACGCCGTAATCTCAGTTCTCGCGCATGCGTCCTGGCGCTCCCGTGAACTCTCGTCAGAGGCCCACATTGAAGAACACTAATAGTTGGATAAAGTCGTTCTTTTTGTTGTTTTTCCGCACAAAAAGTATTGTCGTCGCATGATAAACTTAATGTATAGCCACTGTAGTCACTTGGGCTATTTTAACGATGTTTTTAATAACTATTCTGGGCCGACGAGTTTCGGTCCCTCTGAAAGCCTATGGAGGAGTGAGACAACTGTCAGATTTCATCAAAAATATCTTAATTTGTGATCCGAAGATGAACGAAAGACTTACATGGTTGGAACAACATGAGGGTGAGTAATTACTGACAGAATTTTCATTTTTGGGTGAACTAACCCTTTAACTATATTATGTTATAATAAACAAAAATAATATAATAATATAGGTTTATATAGTATCAATGTGTGTGGGATTAGTGAAATTTGAACACACTACATCCACAATGTTGTCTTTGTATTGTGTCCTACGCCATCAGTTGCATCGCTTCCACCACCATTCACAAAAACCCTCTTGTGGCCTCATTGAATAGTAAAGTGTCCATTGAATGCACACTCTAGAATCTCAGTGGAAGTAATAGGTCATCCAGGTACTTTTTGTCTACTGTTTTTCTAATACTATGTATTCGGACATAATACTCTGTTTGCGTACTGTTTTTTTGTATACTATATAGTTAGGAAGTATTTGATTTCAGACACACCTCAGATGGGTGTATCAGGTAAGAGAGACATCCAAAATGTGCAGTGTTGGGGGTACTCCAGGATCAGAGTTGGGAACCACTGCGTGAGAGCACTGCCTTCAGCATAGCCAAAATGGATGTTTGCCACAACTGAGGCAACCCATTGCTGCTGGTGGTTCTCTCTGAACAGCCAGGGAGGTCCTTTGGGGAAAGATGCACTGTTTAAAAATGCCTGGAAGAATCGTTGTAAGCCTTAATATCCCTGGTGCTTAGGGCAGCGGGCCACCATTGGGCCACCACAAGGGTCTGCTTGTGGCTCCCAGATGGCCAAAGAAACATTAGGTGGGTTCGACATGCGGCGCTGCACTCAACAATCAGTGTCTGACTTGCAACACTGCATGGCGGTTAGAAGTTTTGTCCGATGCCACATCACTGTGCCGCATACCGTCAAAGTACCACAAGCTGATGACACTGCAGTTTTACATTTGGCTGGATTTACTGATGAGAGGAACAGGAAGCAGAAAGTTCACTACAGGAAGTAGAAAGTTTCTGACTCCTTCCCCGACTGCGGCAAAATCTCACAGATTGGTAAAAATCCAGCCGAAGTCAACACACCTATTGGTTTACTGTCCGTGTACATCTGGTTTCTGGTTGCGTTGGGGAATCTTCTCTCTGGAGGGCCAGTCCCTGACATGGAAGACAGGGTTTATTCTGGCAATTTGTTGTGACAGTTGATGAGGTTCTGAGATTACAAGAAACACCTCTTTCAGTAGCTTTTTCTATAGGTTTTGATGTTTGTTTTGATGCTTTAATGCCTTTTATGTTGGTTTTGATGTCTGCTTTGTGCCAAGAACTGGTGTTAACTTGTATTTGTCTTTTTGCTTTAGCCCTGATGGTACTGAAAGAAGAAAGTCAAGAACTGATGGAAGAAAAAGATCAGTATGAGAAACATTATGATTTCATGACTGGAGAAAAATCCACACAGACTGAAAAGACTTCCTCACGAAAAAGAGCTCAAAAGACAGACACTAACAGTTGTTTCACCTGCCGTCAGTGTGGAAAGAGTTTCAATCAAAAACAAAACCTTGAAGTCCACTTAAGAGTTCACACAGGAGAGAAGCCTTTCAGCTGCCAACAGTGTGGAAAACGTTTCACTCAAAAAGGAAACCTTAAAAGCCACTTAAGAATTCACACTGGAGAGAAGCCTTACACCTGCCAACAGTGTGGAAAGAGCTTCACAGCAGAACCAAACCTTAGGTATCACATGAACATTCACAATGGCGTGAAGCCGTTCACATGTGATCAGTGTGGAAAGAGTTTTACACGTAAAGTAACCCTTAATTACCACATGAGGATTCACTCAAGAGAGAACATTTTAATATGTCATCATTGTGGAAAGACTTTCAGTCATAAAGTAAGCCTCAAGACTCACATGAGACTTCACACTGGAGAGAAGCCTTACACATGCCTTCATTGCGGAATGAGTTTTACATATAAAGCATCACTTGATTCCCACATGGGAAGTCACACTGGACAGAGCGCTTTTCCCTGCAAAGTGTGTGGGAAGAGCTTCTCACTAAAAGGAAATCTTAAGACTCACATGAGAACTCACACTGGAGAGAAGCCGTTCATATGTGTTCAGTGTGGAAAATCTTTCACACGTAAAGGAAACCTTATTTGCCACATGAAGATTCACTCAAGAGAAGACTGTTATATATGTCATCAGTGTGGGAAGAGTTTCCCAGACATGAAATGCCTTAACAGGCATGTGATAATTCACTCTGGAGAGAAGCCTTTCAAATGCCAAGAGTGTGGAAGGGGTTTCAAATTCAATAAAAATCTTAAGGCTCATATGAGAATTCACAGCAGAGAGAAGCCTTTCAAATGCCCTTCCTGTGAAAAGAGTTTCAGTCATAAAGTAAGCCTTAAGACTCACATGAGACTTCACACTGGAGAGAAGCCTTACACATGCCCTCAGTGTGGAAAGAGTTTCACATATACAGCAACACTTAATGCCCATGTGAGAAGTCACACTGGAGAGAGGCCGTTCATATGTGGTCAGTGTGGAAAGAGTTTCACACGTAAAGGAAACCTTAATTACCATGTGAGGATTCACTCAAGAGAAAACTGTTTAATATGTCAGCAGTGTGGAATGAATTTTACAGACAGGAATCACCTTAAGAATCATGTAATAATTCACACAGGAGAAAAACCTTTTATGTGCCATCACTGTGGAAAGAGTTGCACAAACAAAGCAAATCTTGAGGTTCACATAAGAGTTCACACTGGAGAGAAGCCTTTCACCTGCCCTCAGTGTGGGAAGAGTTTCACACTTAAAGGAAACCTTAAAACTCACATAAGAGTTCACACTGGAGAGAAGCCTTTCACGTGTCTTGAGTGTGAAAAGAGTTTCACATATCAAAAAGACCTGAAACGTCATTTGCAAACTCATTCCGGAAAAAAATTGCAGTGTTCTGAGTGTGGTAAGACATTTGGAAAAAGTAGCAATTTCAAAAATCACCTGCTCATTCACTCTGGAGGAAGGCGATTTAGTTGTGAACAGTGTAATAAAAGGTTTCTTTTGCCATCACACTTACATATACACCTAAAAAGTCATGCAGATGTGAGACCGTATTTGTGTTCCTTGTGTGGAAAGAGTTTTAAATGGCTCAGCAATTTAAAATGGCACCGGAGAATACGTGTCTGTGAAATTAAGTCAATGTTCACCCTGCAGCAGAATGTGGGGCAAATCTGTGGGGCAAAACCACTTCCATGATCATCTGCATCCTTCACCTCTTGAGGCTTTTTATTTTCTTTTGAAATGTACATATGACTTTTTGCAGCCACACCTCACCATCTCTTATGCTATAGTTTAAAATATTGAGTGGTTGCGGTAGACACCCTCTAATTGAGACGTCGCTCCATTCCATATATTGATATCTCAGAATCAAAATATTAAACTTCTTTCTAGCTGTGAATTGCCACATATAAAGGAAAGACTGTAAACGAAAGAACATAAACTGAATGAAAATAATGAACATTGAACTGCATTATTTGATTTATTTTTAGTGAGAGAATGCACAGGTAAACGTGTTGTCATCCTGGAATTTAACATGGGTATTGTTGGAGCTCATCTGGTGACACTGGAAGCTGGTTCCAGCTGTGGGTAAACATTCTCTCACTGCCGATCCTAGGTGTTTCTTAGCTTATTAATTAGTAAAAGTTTATTTCATTTACATAATACACAAAGTATGCATCAGATTTTATGCAAATGCTTAGCGTATCTGTACAGCCGAACTCGTAGCTTTTTAAAGTATACTCCATTTGATAGCATGCACGAACACAGGCAGTCAACACATGCACACTAAAAATTTTATCCTTTTCCACTGTCTGTGTTCTCTTTAGAACTTAAAAGTGATAAGATGTATTTGTACTTGTTTAAACTAGTGCTCATCAACGTAGGCATCTATTGCATCTCCAGGAGTCTGTTGTTGTTAATTTTTTTCGAATGTAAAATGGCCTCTGTTGAAAAACTACAGTCAAATCGGAAAAGAATGGTCAAACTGCCGAGAAACAAACGTAAAATATCCAAAAGAAATTTTCATTAAACAGTTTAAAGAAAAACACTATTTTACAAGTATTTCCTGAATTATTATGATCAAACACTTTCTCTGTAAAATGCTAAAATCTTACCGTTAACTGTTAGCTAGCAATAGCACACATGCATGCTAATGTACATAGACATCACTGTGTTAGTGTCTACACGGTCACTGCCTTTAAATAAAGCAACATACAGCATATTGTCGATGTTTTCTGGCCCATCCTGGGCTGAAGCACTGACTCTACTCTTCAATACTATAAAAAAAAGTTGCTTCCTTAAATTTTTAAGTACAATCAACTTGGATGTTTAAGTAATTTCAACTTAAATTACGTTAAACTGACTTAAAAACATTAGTTGAATCTTGTATCACATAAATAAAAGTTGAAAATTGCTTAACTTATTTTGATGATTTAAAGCAATGTAAAAGCATATGTTGTCATAACTTATTTATTATATTTTTTAAAGTGCACAATGGTGACCAACAAAACTCAGACAACAGAAACCCTTTAAATCCCAGCAGAACATTAAACAAGGACAGATCTCTCAAAATCTAAGCGTCTTCACTTATTACAATCTAGTTTGACTCTTTCACACAAAAGTTCTTATTGAGAATTAACAAAGGTTTAGATGCTGATGTTTTATTGAAAATAATAAAGTTTGAAGTCACCATTATTGTGGTAAGTGTTTGCTTTAGTTGGACTCTTGACCAAGCAGCAACCTTCTGGTCTCTCTCTTGAATTGAACACGGAAGTGTTCATCTCCAATTCATCGACTGGCCGCTAGAGACAGGCTCCAAAAGAGAGTCAATCCCATAGAACCATATGTTAAAATGCCCAACTTTACAGCAGAAAAAAATATGTTCACAACCTGGTACAAAAAGTGGTTTTGGTCTATATAGCTAATTTTGAATTTTAATTTATAGCTATATTTAATTGGGTGATTTTTTTTCATAACTCATCCGTTTAAATTATATTAAGCCTTAACCTTTTTGCACGTAAGATCACATCGGTGTGATCAGTCATGGCTGGTCCCTGGGGTGTACGATCACACCGGTGTGATTGGAATGGTCAGTGCATCACGTGATCAACTGCTAAATTCAAACGTGTTGCTAAATTCAAACTTTTGAAACCCATAATGTTTATTTTAGGTTTCAGACATTTAAAATCACATTAGTACTAGCAAAACAATGAATTTTCATATCTGATACACATTGTATAAGTAGCTTTAAAGTTTACTCTATTCTTCTCGCAGTACACTGGCCACTTACTTACTTACTTGATGAATTGACGTTTTGTAAATCCATCCGATCTGATTCTCTGACCTGTGGCACAAACTAACATGGCGGCGCCCATCGTACATACAGCTCGACTAACGCAATCGTTATAAAGATGTTTAAACAACAAAACACATCCACTTGCACATATTTGACAATCGGAATATCAGATATTTCATGCTATAGCTAATAAATTTGTGAAAAATTAGCAGATAATAATTCATTCAGGGCTGTTGTGGTTGCGGTGTCATGTGACAAGCAATGACGCATCACCATGGAAACAATAAAGTGACAGGTTGTAAATAACAGTTGCCTTGAAAAACTCAGGCTGGGGGTAGAGGTCTGCATTCCGCGGGACCGCGGGTAGAGGATCCGCGGGACCCGACCAGATATTTTGCGCCGCGGGATTAAATTTCCGACTAAAAAACGGTAGCGGTCGGTAACTCTGGTGTAATTTGAACGGGAGCGGTCGGTCATTCAATATCACGTTCCCGACGCCGACGTTCTTTCAGAACAGCATATCTTCGCTTTACCTAATCTTAATCTTATCGACCACCCGGTATAGGCTACAGTCTGCCCTGCACTCAGGACCGTTATGCATGCGCTACACGCACGGACCAGTAACGGTTCTTTCTGTCATGCATTGATTGTATTTGCTGGATCTGTGCGCGCGCGCAGCATGTGCATAACGGTCCGACTCCTCAGGGCAGACTGTATGTGATAAACGGCCCTCAAAAGAAAAAAATGGCAGAACAAAGTGTGGAGCAAAGATGCACTGTCCTTGAAGGACGTTCAACCTGGACTGGACAATGGTCAGTTTACTGCTAAGAAACCCACGTCAGGCAAGTCTAATGTATGGGAGTCTTTTTCATGCATAGACGCAGATGGGAAGAAAAATACCCTTTGCGGCTTGCGCAATGTGATAAAATGCCTAAAAGTGTTCCCGTTCAGCAGTCACAAGTACGAATAAAAATAATAGCCTTTTGTATATTGACAAGGCGAATCAAATAATAATAAAAACAATGTTTGTGCAGACTACATTTTTATTTTCTCTGTGAAAATGTACATGTGAAATTCTGCGAGATCTATATTAAGCGGGATGGTCGGGTCGGGAAGAAAATTATTCTAAGCAGACAGCGGGTGAACAAATAGTGTATATATAGCGGGAACGGGTGGGTGCGGGATATAACCCAGCGGGAGCGGGCGGGAGCGGGACTTAAAAAACAGTCCCGCGCAGACCTCTAGCTGGGGGGTCAGCCAGAATATTTTTAAACTTGTGTGTGAAAAGGTTAAAGTTCTGCATAATTAAGGGCGTGGCCACTGGAGTGACAGGTGGATTGCTGCTGCTGTCACTACTAGCCGTTTGTCTGTTGTCTGTTAGCCATCACGTCAGCTAATCCCACCTTTTTGCACATTTTAGGGTATCCGGGAGTGACGCACTGCCAAGATAGCGATGGCCGAAAACAAAAAATTACCATGCAGGCATATTTTACTTCCCCTTAATTAAAAACAAAAACAAAAACATAATCATTTAAATTAATGGTGGGCTATTCAAAACTAAACAAAAATGAAAAATACAAGTATAAAATAAATAAATAATAGTGCTATTCATTACAAACAACATTTATTTTAAATAATCCACTTTCTCAAATCCACTTTCTGTTTGACTCAGGAGTGTGTGTGTGTGTGTGTGTGTGTGTGTGTGTATGTGTGCAGGGCTGGACTGGGACAAAAAAATCGGCCCTGGCATATTGGCCCAGACTGGCCCACTACATATGATCAAAAACACCACCCATCTTTGCACGCCCTTGAATATGTACAGTGGGGAGAACAAGTAGTTGATACACTGCTGATTTTTTTGCAGGTTTTCCTACTTACAAAGCATGTAGAGGTCTGTAACTTTTATTATAGGTACACTTCAACTGTGAGAGACGGAATCAAAAAAAAAAAAAAAAAAAAATCCAGAAAATGACATTGTATGATTTTTAAATAATTAATTTGCTTTTTATTGCATGACATAAGTATTTGATCACCTACCAACCAGTAAGAATTCCGGCTCTCACAGACCTGTTAGTTTTTCTTTAAGAAGCCCTCCTGTTCTCCACTCATTACCTGTATTAACTGCACCTGTTTGAACTCGTTACCTGTATAAAAGACACCTGTCCACACACTCAATCAAACAGACTCCAACCTCTCCACAATGGCCAAGACCAGAGAGCTGTGTAAGGACATCAGGGATACAATTGTAGACCTGCACAAGGCTGGGATGGGCTACAGGACAATAGGCAAGCAGCTTGGTGAGAAGGCAACAACTGTTGGCGCAATTATTAGAAAACGGAAGAAGTTCAAGATGACGGTCAATCTCCCTCGGTCTGGGGCACCATGCAAGATCTCACCTTGTGGGGCATCAATGATCATGAGGAAGGTGAGGGATCAGCCCAGAACTACACGGCAGGACCTGGTCAATGACCTGAAGAGAGCTGGGACCACAGTCTCAAAGAAAACCATTAGTAACACTACACCGTCATGGATTAAAATCCTGCAGCGCACGCAAGGTCCCCCTGCTCAAGCCAGCGCATGTCCAGGCCCGTCTGAAGTTTGCCAATGACCATCTGGATGATCCAGAAGAGGAATGGGAGAAGGTCATGTGGTCTGGTGAGACAAAAATAGAGCTTTTTGGTCTAAACTCCACTCGCTGTGTTTGGAGGAAGAAGAAGGATGAGTACAACCCCAAGAACACCATCCTAACCGTGAAGCATGGAGGTGGAAACATCATTCTTTGGGGATGCTTTTCTGCAAAGGGGACAGGACGACTGCACCGTATTGAGGGGAGGGTGTATCCCATGTATCTTGAGATCTTGGCCAACAACCTCCTTCCCTCAATAAGAGCACTGAAGATTCCAGCATGACAACGACCTGAAACACACAGCCAGGGCAACTAAGGAGTGGCTCCGTAAGAAGCATCTCAAGGTCCTGGAGTGGCCTAGCCAGTCTCCAGACCTGAACCCAATAGAAAATATTTGGAGGGAGTTGAAAGTCTATGATCTCTGTAATTGCAAACAAAGGTTTCTGTACCAAATATTAATAGATAGCCTTCTTTTTTATCCCCATTATATTCTCTGTTGTCAGCGTTTCTTTGTCTGGACACAAACACTGTACACACGCTTATACACATTAATGCACAGTCTTGCATAGGCTGCAGCCTAGGGGCCCCACATGTGCTTTTTATGTACTTCAGCGCACTACTACTTTATATATATATTTAAGTTCAGTAATTTCACTTTAATGACAATTAATAGGTACTTTTCATTGCCATTTAAGTGAAATAAATGAACATAAACATACAAGCTTGATAAAAATGCTCTTTTAGAAGAAAATTTCAGATGGTACTTAGAGGTTTTTTGCATCTGAAGTCGTCATTTATATAAAATTATATTATTTAGATTTTTATTTATTTAAATGACTATTATTATCATAAGTAGATAGGCTATCTTTGCAACAAAAACAGAAGAGACAAGCATTATTTCTGCCATCTGTATAGCCCGAAAATCATTGCCTGTCCTTTGGTTTGTATAATAGTAACTTATACAACTACATTTGGATTATTAGACAATGTCGAAATAAAGTGAATCTGCTGAGTGTTGCATTCAAAGGCATGTAATTGACACAGAGAAGAGAGAGTTAAAACTCAACATGTGCTCGCACTCATGACTGCTACTGAACATCTGAACACACACACAAAAAAAAAGGTACATCGACGGATCTCCTTCTGTCTGTTCTCCAAAATATAATCAAATGTATATTTCTGCAAGCATGTTTAAACTGGTTAACTGTGTCTACGGCAGGCAAAGGCATTCGTTTTCAAGTCGAGTTCGCACGCCACTGCGCAACAATACACACAAACTACCGCAGGATGGCGGGTGTTCATAAACTGAACAATGGTATTTAATGTATAAATTAATGTATATGTCCAAAAAACGGGTAATGTCATACTTTCTAGTAGTGCTATCGTTGCGTAATAATCTGTTTGGTTGTAAATGTATTACCTGAGTGAAATGAAATCGAATATATCGTCCTGTGGAATCATTCATTCACAGACAGCTTATGAAGATGTTCAACTAATAAAGATCTTCATCGCTGGCAAAAATATGATGCATTTGAAAATTTGTTCTCACTTGACTGTACTGTAGGTCCACTGCCACCTCATCTAAAGCTCTTGATGTTCTTAAATCTTCCTGTTACGAGTTACGACTCAGAGTCGAGTGTGAATTGAAAGCGCTTCAGACGATTCAGTGCGTGCAGGAACTGAACGGTTCATTCAAACTGATTCGCGAACCGATTTAGACAGATCTGCCAACTTGTTTGATGAAGTCTTTGAACAGAATCGACTCAAAAGAGTGATTCATTTGTGAATTGAGCATCGCTCAAGGCAAGCCCAGAAAAAAAGATACAGCGCGCTTAAACTACGCATTTAACAACACATATTGCATTAAAATAAAGTAACGAGAGGAACGTCGCCCAACGTAACGAAGTAAAAGTACAGTTTTTGTCATTAGAAATGTACTCGAGTTAAAGTAAAAGTACCCACATTCAAATCTACTCTTAAAAGTACAATTTTTCCAAAAAAGTACTCAAGTAAATGTAACGAAGTAAATGTACTTCGTTACTACCCACCTCTGCCAATCAGCTACAGTTCAATTCATGTCAATCGTTTTCATTTTCGTCACTGCTATTGCTAGACGGCATAGCAGCAAAATGCGCGAAAGAACATACGATAGTGGAGCACAAAAACGAAAAATACAAAGGTTGAAAGAACAACGTGACCAAGATACATTGAGAAAAATCCCTAAATTGACTGGATACTTCAAGGTAGGGGTGTGTGATATCACTATTTTTAATCGTGGACGATTTAAATGTCTCCACGATCTGCTTCTGTAGTATTATCGTTCAGTTCTGGCGCCTCCGTCTTAACATACTGTTCAACAGCCGCGGCTCGTCTCTCTGGGGAGATGACTTTCACACAAGTCTAAAATATTCAATCAAACATAGACCTCTATATACACTGAATAAATAAAAATATATATGTTATAAATATTTTCAGATTTTCTAGACTATTTTAAGTCATAAAGTGAGCAGGATATATTCAAATTTAGCGCATGGATTCAGCAGGCATATTCAGGAAATGAGCCCTCCCTTGCTCAACAGCATTTTTTCTGTGGTTTGACAATCCAAAGATATGTCAGTAGTGAATAGCTCATGTCATAGGTGTCATTTACACTGGGGACGCTGGGGACATGTCCCCACCACTTTTTGAAATGGCTGATTTTGTCCCCACCACTTTTTGAAAGCATTTGGTTAAAATGTTCTGAAAAATCAAGCGAACCAAGAAATGTTAAAGGTTTATTTGCACAAAATAAAACATGCAATGCAGTTTAGATACAGAAAGAAACAATGTACATTGTCCAAAAAAAGTAACTTAAACAAAATAAACTATTACTGATTCTAAAATGACCCCAAAACATGCATGCGCCGATCAGTAACTTGAACAAATTCTTGACACAGTTTCTTCTTGTCCAAGTTATACATTCTCTCTCTGTGAACATGACAAACAGCCACACTGTTGAGTCGGGTTTGTGACATTGAAGAGCGCAGCCAGGTCTTAAGGCGTCTCAAGGCACTGAAGCTTCTCTCTGCTTCAGCAGATGAGGCAGGAACAACGAGCAACAAACACAGAAGTGCCTCAACTTGACTGAAGAGACCACGGACCTCGGGAACCATGTTCCTCATGATTTCTGTCACTTCTGAGCAGGTTTTGTAGGTGTAATTGGCAGTGAACATGGCCAGCTGCACCTTTAGGGACTGGAACTGCAGCTCTGGATACAGGTCAACCACGTCATCAACTTGACCAGTGAGTAGGACTTTCTCCAGCTTGACCAGGTGCTGTAGCCCTTCCTGTTCAAACCGCTTTGTCAGCTGTGTTGTTACAAGGTCAAGGACTTGGAAGAACTGTACACGGTAGTACTCCTGATCTGTGGATGGAATGTAGGGCTCAGCTGGGCCAGCATGTCTCCTCTGTGGCTTTCGTGAATGTGGCATCTTTATTGGTTCGATGTCCAAAGATGTAACCAGATCAGTTGCACTGGTGTAGACTGTGATGAATGCTTCTTCGGTTCGTTGGCTCTGAAAGTGTTTTTTCACACAGTCAACTGCACTTAACATGCCTCCAACTGTTTTCCCTCTCCCCTGCAGTGAAGTGTTCAGGCCCTCTAACCCCATCATCACCTCTTTTGCCAGAAACAGGCCAAGGACTGTGGTGCCCTTTTGGAACCGCTCATGAAGGCCATTAGCTCTAGAAGCTGTGTCGGATGTGTTGGACGAAGCCATCTCTTCCAATGCAGCCAAGACTGCCTCATATTGACCAAGGATGGCGTCAATGGCTGGGGTGCGCACTGTCCATCGTGTTGGGCACAAAGGTTTGAGTGTGATGTAGGAACCACTTGTGGACTTTGCAACAGACTTGAAAATGGTCTTAAATTTGCCTGATTGTCCAAACAAGCACCCCAACTCATGGGTCCACTGCAATGCATCCCTCACAATCGGTGTGGTTGAGCAAGCTGCTTGCGTGACCAGGTTGACGCAGTGAGGCCCACAGTGAACATAAATAGCAAGTGGCTGTTCTTTTCTGATGTGAGCCTGTACTCCCGACAGATGTCCTGACATATTGGCTGCTCCATCATAGGTCTGGCCACGCAGTCCTGAAAGGGGTAGGTTCAGACGTAGTAGCACATCAGAGACAATCTTAGAAATTTGCTCACCTGTGGTGGAAGAAGTTTCGTAGAGGCCAATGAATTCCTCTCATGGTTCCAAGTCGGAATCAACGTAGCGGAGACAGATGGACTCCTGCTCTGTGCCACTTACGTCCTGTGTTCCATCAACTATTACTGAATATTGGACCACTGGTAAAGCCAGGATTTCCTCTGCAATGTTGCGAATGATGGTATTGCTTATTAAACTTAGCATTTCGTTTTGAACGACAGGGCTGGTGTAGCTGTGGTTCCGTTTTAACCAGTGTCCAAGGGCAGGATCATCCTCTGCCTTAAGAAGAGGATAAGTTATTGGAAGTTCCCCTCTTCATTTCCATGCCCTCTTAAAGCTAGGCCTTGTTGGGCCAAGTACTTAACAGAGCTTAATATTTTTAGTAAGTTTGACCTGGCCTCCTCTTGTGCAGTTGCCAAAACACTGGATAGTTGGGCATAATTGATTTTGGCTCATAAATGTGCGTAGTCACTGCAATGTTGTGTGTTTTACTGCTTGAGTGTCGCTCAAAACCCTCCACAGCCCGTTTCCAGTTCCTAAAGCCTGTCAAAATAAATGTTGGCTCTGTATTTTTGGCTAGTGAAGATATTTGCTTCGAAAAGGCCTTGGTGCAATAAAAGCACAAAACTCCTTTCAGTCTAGGACAGAAGTGTAACCAAGGGAAATCATTGAACCAGCTCTTCTGAAATCGAAGCGTCTTGTTGGCCAACTTCTGCACCTCAATAAACTTGGGATGAGGGTGATGTGGCTCAGTCAAAGGGTAATTTTGCTGTGCCTCAGATTCTACTTGTTCCTCATCTACAGTGCCTTCATGCTCGGATTCCTCATCCTCATTGTCCGGATTTGGCCCTTTCTCCCTGACATCAGCCCTAACACCAACCACTGCCTGCTGGAGATCCTATTGAAATAAATGTAATTGTACAATAAATATGAATGTCTTGTACTTTTAATGTGTAAGATGCACTTTGTAAACATGTTATAACACAGTTGAAATAACTTTTTCTGAAGTAGCCTATTTAAATTTCACCTCTAAACTCTCTGGCTCTTTCTCCTGCTCTCCATCAGTGGAAACCGTCTGCTGCTGAAGCTGGTGTGAGATTATGACATATTAACCCACAACCAAATAAGACACCATAAACTAAGCAACTGTCATGATTCCTGTCCTGTGTTTCCCTTGTCGTGTGTGGACTTTTGTTATTTCCTGTCCTGTGCCATGTTTTGTAGTCCTTTGTAGTTTTTCTTGTTTATTAGTCTTCCCAGGTGTTTTTGATTAACCACACCCCCTTGTTATCTTGTTTAGCTTGTTTGCCTGTGTATATATACCTCTGTGCTTCAGTTGTTGTTTGTCGGTCGTTGTAGCTGTTTCCTGTCCTGAGTTCCTTGTTCTTTTTGTTCTATTAAAGTATGCTTGCATATGGATTCTCTCTCCGCTTCGTCCTTGCCTCATCATAACAGAACGACCGACCAAAAAGAATGAATCCAGCAGCATTAAATGGGAATCTCCAGCCAAGTAGGTGGCCACGCCTGATTCTGCTTCCCAGGATGTCCGTCGCCATGTCGCCTGATTGTCTCCAGCCAAGAAGGTGGCAACGCTTGATTCTGGTTCCCAGGATGGCCGTCGCCATGTCGCCTAAAAGATCGTCTATGGCAGAGATGTCCGCCTTCACACTTCCTGAGCTTCTTTCTATTCCTGATACCGCGTCTGTTCCTGAGTTTGAGCCTGTTCCTGAACCTGAGCTTCACGTCTGCCGATCCAGAGACTGTTCACGTCGCGTCTGCCGATCCAGAGACTGTTCCCGTCACGCCCGCCGAGCCAGTGTCTCTAAACAAGATGGCCGCCGCCGCCGAGCCATAGTCTGTGATGGTCCTGTCCAGCTCAAAGCCCTCTTCGCCGCTGGTCCTGTCCAGCCCAGAGCTTCCTTCGCCGCTGGTCCCGTCCAGCCCAGAGCTTCCTTCGCTGCTGGTCCCATCCAGCCCAGAGCTTCCCTCGCCGCTGGTCCCGTCCAGCACAGAGACTTTTCCACTGCTGGTTCTGCCCAGTCCTGAGCCGGTCTCCATCCCAGAACCTCAGCACTCACCAGAGATGGCCGCCGACGTGCTTGTTCTTGATCCGGTGTCTGTTCTTGAGCCGGTGTCTGTTCCTGAGCCGGTGCCTGCTCCAGCCTATGACTCCGTAGCTGTCCCCAAGAAATTTTTTTGGGGGGGGCAGTAGGTTCCGCGATTGGACCATGGAGGTGGCGCTGCCACGGTTGCCTCTTCAGCCAGCTCCGCCATGGCCACCCGAAAGGGTTGTCTCCGCCCTGGCCGCCTGAAGGGTCATCTCCGCCCTGGGGGTCGTCTCCGCCTGAAGGGTCGTCTCCACCTGAAGGGTCGTCTCTGCCTGAAGGGTCTTCTCCGCCTGAAGGGTCTTCTCCACCTGAAGGGTCTTCTCCGCTCTGGTCGCCTGCACTGCCTGCTCCGCCCTGGTCGCCTGCACTGCCTGCTCCGCCCTGGCCTCCCGTACTACTGCAGTCTCCAGGCCCTCTTCCACTCCACGGGCCTGGCCCTCCATCCCGCCCCCCGGGTCCGCCTCCGCTCCACCTCCCTCCTGAACTATTTCCTGAGGAGCGTCTGGAATCCGCTCCTTAAGTGGTGGGCTATGTCATGATTCCTGTCCTGTGTTTCCCTTGTCGTGTGTGGACTTTTGTTATTTCCTGTCCTGTGCCATGTTTTGTAGTCCTTTGTAGTTTTTCTTGTTTATTAGTCTTCCCAGGTGTTTTTGATTAACCACACCCCCTTGTTATCTTGTTTAGCTTGTTTGCCTGTGTATATACCTCTGTGCTTCAGTTGTTGTTTGTCGGTCGTTGTAGCTGTTTCCTGTCCTGAGTTCCGTGTTCTTTTTGTTCTATTAAAGTATGCTTGCATATGGATTCTCTCTCCGCTTCGTCCTTGCTTCATCATAACAGCAAGCAACAGTCTACAATGTCTGCAACATCTTATTTTTTTTTTAATTGTCAAATACTTTTAAAGTGTAAGATCCACTTTTTAAATTGATAAAATAAAATCTTAATATACATTACTTTTGCTAAATATGTTAAGGCGAGACACGGCAGGCAAAAACATTGTTTTGTTTTTTTACTGGTCAATTTTGAGATTTTTGGATATTTCAATAACATGTCTTCTTTCAGACTGTGGTGGAAAAAAGTCCGAAATACACATTTAGGTCTTTATTTTACTAGACTTTGTCTGTTTGCGTCTGTAGATTTCGCGTAAATTCAACAAAAGTTGTCGTTGTAAATCATCCCGCCGATCCGCGATCTCTGTCTGCTCTCTGTCATCACAGGCACCGCTGGAAAGCTCTCTCTTCACTGTACAATGCTGTCGGATCCAAATATGGTCATTTCCTTTTTATCAGCAACCAATCGCGAAAGTAAAAAGGCTGAATGCGCCATCTCATTGGCTGATGATAAATCTTTAAAGCCCGTTTTCTCAAAATGACCTTTCCCTCATACTCCAAGTCCGAAATCTCCACTTCAGTAGCACCTATACACACCAAACGTTTCAGTCTTGTACCTAGTTATATTATGAAGACATTTACAGAGGGATTTGTAAATATATTATTCCTAGCTTGATTTATATAACATTTTATTCCAAAAAACATGGCGAAAATCAGTATACAAAAGTAGATATCCATAAATCCCTCTGTAATTTTTTCCCCATCTAATATGTGAACACAATGAAAAAATAATTTTTAATCTGGCTTTATCCAATACTCAGATTTTGTTTTTTAAAATATATACAAATTAGCGCATATTTACTTAGATATTGCCCAATTTGCATATTTAAATATTAAATTACAAAAAACTTGTAATAGCCTACATTTTTTTCTCATCAATCAACTGGGAAAGTTTCATGATGATATCTGCTATTTAAAATTTTTACCCTATTCACCAGTAGTGTTTCGCCTTAATCTCACCTCTAAACTCTCTGGCTTTTTCTCCTGCTCTCCATCAGCTCCTGGAATTGCAACTGGCTGCTGATGATTCTAATGCAAAATTATGAAAAAATGTTAACTCGAGACCTAATCCTTACAGTAGGCTACACTATTAACTACAGCTAAGCAACAGTCTACAACAGGTGCAGGAAAACTGTTATTGTTCATTAGATAATAGAGGTAATCAGCAGACCTACTGTTAAACCATAATGTAACGTTGACGGTTAATCAGATGGACTGATTAACTAGCTAGCCAGCTAGAATAGCTAGTTTTGCAAACATATTAAGGTAAGTGCCTCTTTCTTATTGCTGGATTTTACAGTAGGCCTCCATAATAAGATCATCACTTACAGTACAGCGCTGTTTGCTAAAGTAGTTTCTAATGTCTCCTCCCTTCTTTCTCTTGGACATCGTGCAGTTTGGGTTGCTGTAAATTAGGCTACTGCCTTTCACACGTAAATTTAAAAGTGAGTTTTTCAAGGGACCGTTATTTAGAACTTGTCACTTTGTGGTTTCCATGGTGACGCATCATTGTTTTTCACGTGACACCCCGCAGCAGCAACAGCGCTGAATGAATGATGTAATTTTCCATTTTTTATTCAAAATACTCACAAATTTGTTAGCTATGGCATGACATATCTGATATTTCGATTGTCAAATATATGCAAGTGGAAGTGTTTTGTTGTTTAAACACCTTTATAACGATCACGTTAGTTGAGCTGTATGCGCGATGGGCGGCGCCATGTTAGTTTGTGCCGCAGACGCAGTTCAGAGAATCGGATCTGTTTTTTTGTGGCATACATAATGACAGTATTTATCACGGCACTTTATATTGGTTACGCTGCGATGTGTGATGGCAGAGGAGGATTTCACATTTTGTGGATTTGGTTCTCTAACTGCACTGCATTCTATGTGGGTTGCAAATCCCACATTGTTTTAATTTTATCTGGTGTTATTTGATGCAGATATGTTGCGTTGTATGCTTATGGTGTGTTTTCTTTTACATATGTAATGAATTTCATTGTAACCATTGACGCGCTGCTGTTTTCTACTGTATGGTGCTTTGGCACTGTTCAGTTGAGCTGGTGTTGCAGGGACTGTTACATGTACAGTCGACATTGTTGAGGGCTTTATGCTTGCTGAGTATTTTCGTGTTGTTAACTGGCCTACGCTATGCCCATTTTTGATGCGCCGTTATTCAATATTTTTCCCGTCCTGCTCTAATGTTTTTTCATCTGAATTTTTGTCCCCACCACTTTTCAACACAAACTGACACCCCTGGCTCATGTGAATAGCTTTTATACACAGTAGTTCTGTTATGTTTGTTTTATGTTTGTTCTGAGATTAGACATGACTTTTTTACTCACTGGAATTCTTGTGATATCCTAAACAACATTCGGCTGCAATAAATACTACATTAAGACAATTCTAAGATGACATTCTATGCGTTAGTTGTGTGTACTAAAGTCTGTCAATCATAATGAGAGCGCCTCCCTCGGGCTGAATAATGCAAGGACAATAGAATTCTGCCAAAAGTGTGTCTGATGTGTTCTGCCATTAGAATATAAAGTTTACAAAATGTTTAACATTAAACTAGCGCTAAGACCCAGAATCTGCCCTACCTAACTTTATGGTCAGGAGCCGCTACTGCTGTAGATACAGTGGGTACGGAAAGTATTCAGACCCCCTTCAATTTTTCACTCTTTGTTATATTGCAGCCATTTGCTAAAATCATTTAAGTTCATTTTTTTCCTCATTATTGTACACACAGCACCCCATATTGACAGAAAAAACACAGAATTGTTGACCTTTTTGCACATTTATTAAAAAAGATAAACTGAAATATCACATGGTCCATTTCTTCTGATCATCCTTGAGATGGTTCTACACCTTCATTTGAGTCCAGCTGTGTTTGATTATACTGATTGGACTTGATTAGGAAAGCCACACACCTGTCTATATAAGACCTTCCAGCTCACAGTGCATGTCAGAGCAAATGAGAATCATGAGGTCAAAGGAACTGCCTGAAGAGCTCAGAGACAGAATTGTGGCAAGGCACAGATCTGGCCAAGGTTACAAAAAAATTTCTGCTGCACTTAAGGTTCCTAAGAGCACAGTGGCCTCCATAATCCTTAAATGGAAGACGTTTGGGACGACCAGAACCCTTCCTAGAGCTGGCCGTCCGGCCAAACTGAGCTATCGGGGGAGAAGAGCCTTGGTGAGAGAGGTAAAGAAGAACCCAAAGATCACTGTGGCTGAGCTCCAGAGATGCAGTCGGGAGATGGGAGAAAGTTGTAGTAAGTCAACCATCACTGCAGCCATCCACCAGTCGGGGCTTTATGGCAGAGTGGCCCAACGGAAGCCTCTCCTCAGTGCAAGACACATGAAAGCACACCTGAAGGACTCCAAGATGGTGATAAATAAGATTCTCTGGTCTGATGAGACCAAGATAGAACTTTTTGGCCTTAATTCTAAGCGGTATGTGTGGAGAAAACCAGGCACTGCTCATCACCTGTCCAATACAGTCTCAACAGTGAAGCATGGTGGTGGCAGCATCATGCTGTGGGGGTGTTTTTCAGCTGCAGGGACAGGACGACTGGTTGCAATCGAGGGAAAGATGAATGCGGCCAAGTACAGGGATATCCTGGACGAAAACCTTCTCCAGAGTGCTCTGGACCTCAGACTGGGCCGAAGGTTCACCTTCCAACAAGACAATGACCCTAAGCACACAGCTAAAATAACGAAGGAGTGGCTTCACAACAACTCCGTGACTGTTCTTGAATGGCCCAGCCAGAGCCCTGACTTAAACCCAACTGAGCATCTCTGGAGAGACCTGAAAATGTCTGTCCACCAACGTTTACCATCCAACCTGACAGAACTGGAGAGGATCTGCAAGGAGGAATGGCAGAGGATACCCAAATCCAGGTGTGAAAAACTTGTTGCATCTTTCCCAAAAAGACTCATGGCTTAGATCAAAAGGGTGCTTCTACTAAATACTGAGAAAAGGGTCTGAATACTTAGGACCATGTGATATTTCAGTTTTTCTTTTTTAATAAATGTGCAAAAATGTCAACAATTCCATGTTTTTCTGTCAATATGGGGTGCTGTGTGTACAATAATGAGGAAAAACTTAAATGATTTTAGCAAATGGCTGCAATGTAACAAAGAGTGAAAAATTGAAGGGGGTCTGAATACTTTCCGTACCCACTGTACATTCACATCACATGTTAATCACATGTACATTCACACAAGTTCATTATTTGAATGTGCTTTAAAGCCTAAATGACTGCCTTGCTTTTTTAATTTATATTTTGTTATCTTGTAAGTCTCTGTTTTTAAAATAGGGAAATAAGTGTGATTGTACTGCTCAGTCACTTGCAAAATAGTAAAACCAACATGAACCAAAAAGAATCGTGATAAAATTGTGAATCACGATTTTCCTGATTTTTTTTTTGAAAATCGTGATATTTTTTCCCTATAGCCCACCCACTCCTACTTCAAGGCTGCTGAATCTTCATCGAGTCGAAGCCAAGATCCACTGCCAGCTAGCTTTGGCTAACATCGGTGTTGTGGTTGAAATCCTTAGCTGTTGCAGCAGCTAGCTCATCATGTCATTGGTAATATTTAAGGGAATTTGGGGGAGTTATTACACAATGACACGCATATTATACGGGTTGGTTTTTAAGGCTGGTCCTATTTTTTTCATGTTACCCGTGATAGATGTAAAGACACCAATCAAAAATATAGCTGCGAGCAGCGATTGCGGGCCCAATGTATGTATGTATATATAATAAATGTAACAAAAAAAAAATATATATATATACATTATATATATATATATATGTAACAAAATAAATAAATAAATAAATAAATATATGGTGTGCGTCCACGGCGAGGAACGGGCAGAGAAGAGTGAACGTTTTTTATTTCATTCCTACTTCCATAGGAATTCATTGAAAACGCTCGCTCTGCACCATTATCCATGTCAGTGCGGACGATTCAATTCAAAAGCCCCCAGCGGTGTCACACATTGATTAACCGGGGGTAAAATATTCCTCACCGTCACATACCTAGTATATTTTACATAGATACAATAGGCCTACCTGATTTTGAACACAAGAGGGCAGTATAGCACTATGAATGACATCATTTATTTATTTTTTGGACTAAAAAAACATTCTGGATGTTTTTAAACTTAAACAATTATTAAATTGAAAAAAAAGAATAAAATGGGTTTAGTTCTGATATTTGTATAATTTTATATAGAAATAAATGGTGTATAATTACATTTTTAGAAGATAGGAGGTTTTTAGTGTTTCCTTTTTTGACATTACTTTAATCCCTCGCCATAGCAAAACCGTTTGAGATATTTAATATCTGTTTACAATTTAGCATCTTTAATGTATTTTGATCATGTTGAAAAAGTTTGGTGGGAATAAAATAAACCACTTAAGAGTAGTGGGTAAAAATACAGAGGCTGATTTTGCAAAGAAATTCACATTCAAACCAAAATATCTGACTTCCTGTTACTCAGAGCTAATTACTGTAAATTAGAAAATTGTCCGGCTCGATGAGACCAATATGTGTACTGATTTTTGTGACTGTACATAAAATTAACCCCCTCACTTTTGTCAAAAGCATTTAGAAAGTGACACACTTCCTGCTGCCAGTTGGTGGCGCTATAACTTTGACTCACAATAGTTACATACATGTGATCGGCCTCTTACCACGAACACACTGCTGAAGTTTCATCAAGATCAGTTAATGTATGCAGAAGTTATAACACTTCGTTTTTATCTTTTCTCGCCATAAATTCGTTTCCTCGCCACGGCCAAACCGTTCGAGATTTCAAAAATCCGTCCGCAATGTAGCATCCTCAATGTCTTGACTTCATGCTGACTGAGATTGGAGTCGAGTGGATGAATTCTCTAGGAGGAGTACATCAAATTCCACAGCATGCGTTTTTCAAACAACCCATAATAGCCGACTTCCTGTTGGGCGGAGCTAATAACTTAGAGTGCGGAAGTTGTTCGGCCCGATGAGATCTATATGTGTACCGAGTTTCATATTAATTCATGCAAGCGTGTTTGATATATGGACCAAGTTTTCAGAACGTATTCAAGCGGGCGCTGTTGAGCCCCCCTGCCACGCCCGGGTACCAGCTTCAGCCCGGCCCTGATGGCCGCGGGTTCTGACCTGTGTGCAAAGTTTCAAGAGTTTTTGAGCATGTTAAGGGCCCCAAAAGCCCCTGATACCTTGAAAAACAAAGATTAAATGGAATAGACAAATCACCCCCCCACACACACACACACAGACACACAGAGAGAGAGAGAAAATTCTCCAGAAAATCCTCATTCAAACCAAAATATCTGACTTCCTGTTGGTTGGAGCTAATGACTATAAATTAGAAAGTTGTCCGGCTTGATGAGAACAATATACGTACCAAGTTTTGTGATTCTAGGAAAAACTAAGCCCCCATTTTTGACTAAAGGTGGCGCTACTGAGCCATTCCACCACGCCCGTTTCTGAAACTTTGCACATGTCTACTGGCTAATAAATGTGATGTGTCTGTCGAGTTTCATCCAATTTCAAGCATGCTAAGAGTCTCAAAAGCATCAAAAAAGAATATTAAAGTTTGATGCGTTGCCATGGCAACAGTATCTAAGATATCAATAATCCTTTCACAGGTCTACATCTGCCGTGTGTCTAAATTATACACATAAAGTTTGAAGCAAATCGGGTAAAAATAAGAGGGTGATTTCAAAGCATTTTGAAAGTGGCAAACTTCCTGCTGCCAGTTGGTGGCGCTATAACTTTGACTCACAATAGTCACAACCATGTGATCGGCCTCTTACAACGAATACACTGCGGAAGTTTCATCAAGATCAGTTAATGTATGCAGTTATAACACACTTCCTGTGTCCCATTATTCGCCATAAATTCGTTTCCTCGCCACGGCCAAACCGTTCGAGATATCAAAAATCTGTTCCCAAAAATTCATCCTCAATGTCTTGACTTCATTCACGCCGAGTTTGGTGGCGATCGGATGAATTCCCTAGGAGGAGTATTTCACATTCCATTGTATGCATTTTCCAAACAACGTATAATAACCGACTTCCTGTTGGGCTTTTGTAAAACTTAGAGCACGAAAGTTGTTCGGCCCGATGAGATCTATATGTGTACTGAGTTTCATATTATTACATGCAAGCGTGTTTGATTTATGGACCAAGTTTTCGGACACCATTCCAGGGGGCGCTGTCGAGCCCCCCTGCCACGCCCGGGTACCAGCTTCAGTCCGGCCCTGATGGCCGCGGGTTCTGACGTGTGTGTAAAATTCCAAGAGTTTTTGAGCATGTTAAGGGCCCCAAAAGTGGCAAAAAAAAAAAATCGCCCTTTCAGGGCTTGGGCCCTAATGACCGTCCGTGACGATACTGCAGCCTCACTACCATCTCACTCAGACAGGGAGTCTGAGACAGAGGGACCGAGTCAGACACTTCAGCCACCCGAAGCGTCATGTTGCAGACACAGTTCATCTGCTTGTGGGTCAGCCGCACCTCCGGCAGCTCGGATCCTTTTTGGGATAAAATTGATGAAGACATGAGGACATAATGGATTAAAATGGGACCTGAAAGTTGCCAGAACAAAGATGCAGATGTTGCTGCCTCAGAAAGACAACATAAACACCAAAAGAGGTACTTTTCCAAAACCATGTTTAAAAGGAAACTAGCAAATGGTGAAACTCAGCCAAGAGAATGGCTGCTTTATTTCCCCTCAAAAGGCACTGTGTTTTGTTTTGCATGTAAATTAAGTGGGGACAGTGACATGCAGTCTGCACTGACATCAGGCCATAGTGACTGGAAAACGCAGAGTTTTTAGCAGAGCGAGGACTACCGTTTAGGGGACACAGTGAAGTTTTTGGGCAAATAGATAATGGGAACTTTATGGGTGTGCTGGAAGTTATTAGCGAGTTTGATCCCTTTTTGAAAGCGCATATAGAAAAATATGGCAATGCTGGAAAGGGAACGCTATCATACCTCTCATCAACAACATGCCTAGAATTGATTGAACTGATGGGAGAACAGGTTCTCGCAGAGATAATCAGTCAAATTAAAGTGGCAAAGTACTTTTCGATCAGTGTTGATTCCACTCCTGACGTTACGCACACCGACCAGCTCACATTCATCATGCTATATGTGGCACCTGATGGCTGCATCGCAGAGTGTTTTATCAAGTTTCTGCCAATCCTGAGTCATTCAGGAGAGTTGCTTTGCCAGTCTGTGGTTGGTGTTTTACAAGACATGAGCATTGATATCAGTAACTGCAGAGGCTAATGTTATGACATTGCAGCCAACTTGTCTGGCGTTTACAGTGGCCTACAAGCACGCATTAAACAGGTAAACCCATTAATCGAGTGGGTACCGTGCACTGCACACACACTTAATTTAGTGGGAGATAATAGTGTTAACTGCTGCCTTGAGACGGAGGAATTTTTTTTATTTAGTACAAACACTTAAAGAATTTTCCTCCAAATCCACATCCCGTTGGCAGACAATTACAGCGGGTTTACAGCCAAATTACAACCAGCGGATCGAGACTTTGAAAAGTCTTTCAGACACAAGATGGTCAACTCACGCGCAAGCAACAAAAGCACTGCACCAGAATTGCACCAGAATTACACCAGAATCCAGGAGTCGCTTCAAAAGATCAGTAATGACACAAACCAATGTCTTACTGCACGGGATGAAGCCAGGACACTGTATTTGAAGATGGACATGAAATTGAAGTAGGTTTAAAGCTACAGAAGATGAAATTTAAATTGGACTCTGGGGCGCAAGTAAATATAATCCCAGAAAACAAAATAAGAGATGTTATCGGTGTCAGCCAACTAAACCCAGCAACACGTAGGTTGTCAGGATATGGCGGAGAACCCTTATCAGTGAGAGGAACATGCAAGCTGCAATGCAAGCACAAAGAGACCAAAGCCATGCAAGAATTCTACGTCGTTGACACTCAAGCACCGCCTATCCTAGGACTCAGAGCATGTCTGGAAATGGATCTAATAAAACTGGTCCTCTCCGTGCAAACCGACACCAGACAAAGTGACGATCTACTGAGCGAATTTGCTGACGTTTTTGAAGGAATTGGGGAATTCCCAGGCGAGTGTAAAATACACATAGACCCCGCTGCAGTCCCAGTAGTATATCCCCCACGGAAAATTCCATTCACACTTCGCGGACTTCTAAAGGAGTTAGATAGAATGGAGCGTCAAGGAATCATCTCAAAGGTAACCGAGCCAACAGATTGGATCAACACTTTAGTTGTAGTGGAAAAACCACTACACTGCACTGGGGCGCTTCGCATATGCCTCGACCCGCGCGACCTAAACAAGGCGATCAAAAGGCTGCATTATCCATTACCAACCCTGGATGACGTGATCTCCAGACTCTCAGGCGCAAGATACTTTAGTGTATTAGACGCCAGATCAGGATACTAAACCATTAAACTGACAGAGGAATCATTTAAGCTCACCACATTCAACACGGTGGTCGGACGGTACCGTTTTCTCCATCTGCCATTCGGAATAATCTCTGCACAGGATGATTTCCAAAGGAAAATCGACAAGATGTACGAAGGACTGCCCGGAGTAGCAGCAATTGTGGACGACATCCTAGTGTGCGGTCGCACAAAAGACAAACATGACAAAAACCTGTGTGCAATACTGGAAAGAACGAGGGCGAGAGGTTTCCGTTTGAATCCTGAAAAAAGCACAATTTGCGTGTCTGAGGTCTGTTACTTTGGACACAGATTCATAACGGCATCAAACCAGACTGAGAGAAAATCAAAGCCAAAAAGGAAATGGAACCGCCACAAAACAAATCCAAACTGGAAACCATGCTGGGCATGGTCAATTACCTGTCCAGATTCGCGCCGAGACAGGCAGAGATAAATGCACCGCTGCGACAGATGCTGAAGCAGGGCAATGAATGTACATGGGACGAGACTCACAACGCTGCTTTTCAACAAATCTTGACTTGATCACGAGGGAGTCGGGACCTGTATTACCATACTGCAACCCTAACGAAGCACTGTGGCTGCAGGTTGACGCTTCTAAAAATGGTTTGGGTGCGGTACTTCTACAAAAGGAAAAAACAATTGCATACGCATCCAAATCGCTCACAGAGACAGAACAGAATTATGCGCAAATCGAAAAAGAACTGTATGCCGTTCTGTTTGGATGCAAGTGAATTCACCAGTATGTATACGGGAGAGCATTCATTGTGGAATCGGACCACAAACCATTAGAGTCCATATAAAAGAAACCGCTATCTGCTGCCCCTCCACGTCTACAGCGCATGTGTTTACAGCTACAGAAATACGCGACTTCACCTTGATCCACAAACCAGGTAAAGAAATATCCGTTGCTGATACATTGTCCAGAAAATCTGTGGCCTACCATGACACATCACTTAATGAAGGAATGGAAGCACAGGTCCACACCGTAATCAGCAACTTACCTGTAACGAATATAGTGTAACGACAAATAATAATTTTTTACGAAGTGTTGACAACTTAGTGTTAACTAATAATTATTACCAACAAAATATTAGTGCATTCCTGGAACTGGGCGTCGTTACACTACATCCTTATGCATCGCTTTCTGACAGGACTTTTACGGGCTTTTCCCAAATCACTGAAGTGACCTCGACGTCCGGGTTAGCGGTAGCATGAGCCATCAGTCAAGTGTTATTTAAATAAACTTCTGATGTACTTACAAACTTTCAAAGTACATTACAAAGTACAAGTACAAAACGAGGCAAAACAATGCCTCGTTTTATGAGTACAGAACTTATTTGTACTACTGTATAATGGCGCTTTTCCATTACCAGTACTCGACTCGCCTCGTCTCGTCTCGGCTCGCTTTTCGCTCCATTTTCCATTGCAGATAGTACCTCCAGAATAGTACCTGGTCGTCATAGCGACGCTGCAGGAAACTGCCGTGACTTAATCTTCTACGCGACACACACCCGCTACCCACACACACAGGACAATGGAGGAAATCGAGTGTATGCTGTTTTTGGATGTTTTTGTTTTTGCTGTTTTTTATTCAGGATACTCTGTCTGGCGCGTGCAATGATGACGCAGTGAATAGTGATGATTCTCTCTGACCAATCAGCAGTCTGCCGTGTTTTCACGTCACATTTTAGTATCGCCTCAGCTCACTCAGAACCTCGCCGGAGGTGATACGAAAAAAAGTAACTGGAAGCAGGTACAGGTACAACTTTTACACAGTGGAAAACCAAACAAAGGCGAGTCGAGTCGAGGCGAGCTGGTACTATGTAGTGGAAAAGCGCCATAAGTTTGGTACCATTCTGGGCATTATTAGTGGGGTAATTTACGAGATACAACCTTGGTTTCATTAGCGCCTGCACTAAACCATTCGGCTGACATCTTTACATAAGCTCTAACTTTAATAATGTTCAACCAAGGGAAAAAAAGCTTCTGGGGGGGTGTTTGGCTCGAGGTCATGGTGCAAAGGACCCTAAGTTGATTTTACTCTGAACCATCCCTTTAACAAGGATACGCACTTTGACGTAACGAGGAAAACTGCACTGTCAACTCCATCTGCAAGTGCCAAAGTATCTCCTGCTAAGGTACTCTGTACAACTCTCCTGATTCGTTTTGACTGCCAAGATGTAGGTGGAAATTTTCCATTTACTCCCATAAGCATGATGAAATGTCCACCCTGTGTGCCACCGCCTGGAAGATTCCCCATTGAGGAATCTATGAAGGTAATATGAGGCCTGTGAACAGCAATTTGCGATTCTCTCACTCATTGAGTTTTGTAAGCGTGAAGAGGAGGGCGGGTCCACCTTCGCTGACTCTCAATTTACTCTTATCTGATTGGTTCAATAAACATGCCAGTCACCAGAACACATCTTATTCTTCATTTGGCTCAGAAATGTTCTCGTTGCCGAAATGGTACTTGTAATCCACACATACATGTTAAATAAATAAATCACGATTGCTTAATAAGCTGTTTATTACAGCACCATTAGGCTGATTAAGGCTGACTGACATTCATACTGAATTTCAAGCTGGCGTTAACGTTATTGGATTGGAATTTTATATATTATATAATCTGTTACACCACTGAGCTGATGTTAAACTTAACAATCAAAACATTTAATACCCATTCTTTACGTAATAATACCATTCTGATGCAGTGTTTTTCACATCATGTCTCTGTTCATGGTATTTAACACTCAATTATATATTTTGAAATATTGTCTTGGTCGCACTGTCAATATCGATTCTGATTAGTGATTACTTTCGTGTGACTGATCAAGCTATTATATGTCGCTAGTATGAATAACAAAATGCTTTCTCTGTGTCCAGATTTGACTGTAATGAAAAACTGATACTAAATCAACATAAGCTCAACTTTGACAAAAAGTAACTAATTATGTCTGAGTAAAAACCCAGCAAGCAGGGAATACACAGCATCTTGATATGTTTTTACAGCTATCTAGTGGTTACACGATGGCATTGCAGGTGATAAATGGTGCATAATTTAGAGATGCTCTTAAAATACACGTTAAAGGGAAAAAATATTATTGTAATTCATTTGAGTAAAATAATAATAATAATTCTGGAATCCTCCCGATCAGTAGACAGGTGAAATTATGCATGCAGTAGTAGATACTAGGCCTACATTCAGCAGCATCAAGATTACAAACTGATATTGCCTGATGAGCAGGATACATGCACTGAATACACAGAAATTTTCTTTCTCAACACACCAGCTCGAAATTCAGTATGGACTCATATAGTCAGCCTAATGGTGCACAGCCTATTAAGCAATCATGATTTATTTGTTTATTTATTTATTTAGCATGTAGGACTATGTGTGCACAACTTCTAGAGGGAAACAGCGCAGACATTGGACAAAGATGAAACTTTCTAGTGTGCATGTGTTGACCACCTGTGTTCACATGTGCTATCAAATGGAGGATACTTAAAGTTCTGCATTTCTGCTCTCTCGTCACATTATGTTTATTTATATAGCACTTTATACAATAGATTGTTTAAAAGACAGTAACAACACGTTAGCAGGTGTGTGAATGCTGCCCGGTAGACAGAGCCGCAGCACCTGTTGTGAGTAACCATACAGCTTTGCGTTTGGTGGTTGTTCTACCTAAATCGTAAATGGGGAATCAATGGAACATCACTATCACTAAGACCTAGCTGTAGACGCTACATGTGACACCACTGCTGTTTTGCTTCCAGGCAAAATTTTCTTTGTTTTGTTGTTTGTTTTGCACACGTGCATTTGTGCTGCTGTTTTAGAGCTTGGTTACTTTTGCGGGTCGCTTGGACTGCAAGCTTACAAACATTGCGTCCGCCAGGCTGCCTACCAGTATTATTTTGCTTTGTTTACAAGTATAGTTCAGTTTGTTTCTTTTTGTTTGTGCTGGGTTGTTTTCAATGTGTTTTTTTTTTGTGTGTGATTTTGGTTTCTTTTGCTAACAGTGGGTTTATTTTGTTGTTATTTAATTGTTTTGTTATTCTTTGTGGTAATTTTTGATGTGGTTTTGATCTATTTTGCAGCTTTATCATATTACTAAGCTATTTTTTTTTTTCCTTTTCCTGGTAATGTATTTTATTCTAGTGTTTATTCTCTCTTCATCCCCTGTCCGGTTATTCTGGTGCCACTAAGGTCCGGATTATCTGCCTTTGCTGCAGAGGGTGCCGTCAGGAGGCCTGGGTGCTATAGCCGCCATAACATTGTGTCTGTAAACTTTACTTTGGTTCTCTCTTTTTCATGAACATTCAATCACATTATGAAATAAATGTTTTTCTCCAAAACACGTTGGCCACAATTATTGGTACCCCTAGAATTTGTTTATGAGTAAAATATCACTGAAGTATATTCCCATTAATATTGACAATGTTTTTTTTTGTTTTGTTTTTTTCACACCAGATGACTAGGAACATGAAATTGTCTAGCTATGACTTCTTGTTTCACAGGAGTATAAATATAAGGAAACACAAAGGCCAAATTCCCTTAATCATTCATCACAATGAGTAAAACTAAAGAATATAGTTCTGATGTGCAGAAAAAGATTGTTGAGCTTCACAAAATAGAAAGTGACTGTAAGAAAATAGCTAAAGAATTGAAAATCCCCATTTCCACCATAAGGGCAATCATTAAGAAGTTCCAATCAACTAAAGATATTACGAATCTGCCTGGAAGAGGATGTGTGTCTATATTGTCTTAATGCACGGTGGAGAGGAGAAGTTTGAGTGGCTAAAGACTCCCTAAGAACCACAGATGGAGAATTCCTGATACTAGTTGAGTCTTAGGGTCAGAAAGCCTAATAAAAAAATAAATAAAATAAAAATAAAACAGCCCCTACATCACCACACGTTGTTTGGGAGGGTTTCAAGAAAAATCCTCCTTGCTCACCCAAAAACAAACTGCAGTATATTCAGTTGTCAGACACGACTGGAACTTCAAAAGGGACCGGATTCTATGCTCAGATGAAACTAAAAAGAGCTTTTTGGCAGCAAACACACTAGATGGGTTTGGTGCAAACAGGGATAAAAAGTACTCCAAGTCCATGGTTAAATAAACTGATGGATCTTTAATGTTGTGGGCCTTTTTTTCTGCTGGAGGTCCTGGACAGATCTTGTTCAGATACATGGTAAAAAAACAAAAACAAATAAACAACAACCTGACAACCTCTGCTAGAAATCTTACAAAGGGCAGTGGGGCCGTGGTTGGATCTTCCATCAGGACAACGATTCAAAACAAACAGCAAAATCAACACAAAAATGTGTCACTGAGCACAAAGCCATGACCATCTCAGTCCCCTGAAGAGGAGAAGCACCAACATTTATATAGCGCTTTTCTAGGTACTCAAAGTGCTGTTACATATGGAAGGGGGAATCTCCTCAACCACCAGCAATGTGCAGCATCCACCTGGATGATGCGACAGCAGCCATATTGCGCCAGAACGCCCACCACAACACCAGCTTATTGGTGGAGAGGAGACAGAGTGATAGAGCCAATCAGTATATATGGGGTTGATTAGGAGGCCATGATGGACAGAGGTCAGTGGGCTAATTTGGCCAGGATGCCGGGGTTAAACCCCTACTCTTTTTCCGAAGGACATCCTGGGATTTTTAATGACCACAGAGAGTCAGGAGCTTGGTTTAACGTCTCATCCAAAGGACGGTGCTCTTTGACAGTATAGTGTCCCCGTCACTACACTGGGGTGTCAGACTCAGGACCCACACAGACCACAGGGTGAGCACCCCCTACTGGCCTCACTAACACCTCTTCCAGCAGCAACCTGGTCTCCCATCCAGGTACTAACCAGGCTCAGCCCTGCTTAGCTTCAGTGGGCAAACCAGTCTTGGGCTACAGGGTGATATGGCTGCTGGCCATATTGTGCCAGAACGCCCACCACAACACAAGCTTAATGGTGGAGTGGAGACAGAGTGATAGAGCCAATCAGTATATATGATGATTAGGAGGCCATGATGGACAGTGCTTATAGGAGAAAACTCAAAGCTGTTATCTTGGCAAAAGGAGGTTTCAAAAAGTATTTAATAAAAGGGTGCTAATAATTATGGCCAACGTGTTTTGGACAAAAGCATTTTTTTTCATAGTGATTTTCACTCTCAGTTCTTTAATCGCAATGAAAGGTTAGATTTTTGCACAAAAAAAAATTATGAAACATCAAAAGGATAAACAATGCAGATTTATTTTTACAGACATCTTTGATCGAATTTACCAGGGGTGTCAATAATTCTGACCACAACTGTATCAATATATTAACTCTATACAATAGAAATTAGTTTTGCTCAGTATTTAAATATGTGTCCAGAGGAGTTTGTCATGAGGGTGGACAACCACATGGCAAAAGAAAATAAACAGCCTCAAGGCAAAGTAAAAAGTGAAGGATGCAAATTAAAGACAAGAGAAAGAGTTGTTGAAGTGTCACCTGTTCAGACAAGTTTCTTATATGTGCCACATTTAAAAGGTCATATGAACAGTCTCACCAAATCATATTTGAAAAGAAACTCAGATTTGACCCACTTTCAGCTGTGGTGTAAACGTACAGTAGCCTTAATTTTACACAGATCCTTACTTTCTGGTGCCATTTTAAATGCTGAGCCATTTAAAACTCTTTCCACACAAGGAACACAAATAGGGTCTCACATCTGCATGACTTTTTAGGTGTATATGTAAGTGTGATGGCAAAAGAAACCTTTTATTACACTGTTCAAAATTAAATGACCCTCCTCCAGAGTGAATAAGCAGGTGATTATTGAAATTGTTGTAAACCTCTTGCCACACTCAGAACACTGCATTTTATTTCCAGAATGAGCAAATTCCGTTTCAAGTCTCTATGATGAGTGAAACCTTAGGGCATGTGAAAGGCTTCTCTCATGTGAGTCTTAAGACTTCTTTTTTTGTGAGAAGCTCACAGTTCGCAGGTGTAAGGCTCTCTCCAGTAGAAATCAAGCGATGGTTTATATGTGAAACTTTTTTTGTACTTGAGAGCATGCATAAGGCTTCTCTCCAGTGTGAAGTCTCATGTGAGTCTTAAGGTTTCCTTTGTAACTGAAACTTTTTCCAGACTCTTGGCATTTGAAGGCTTCTCTCCAGTGTGAATTATTACATGATTTTTGAGGCGTTTCATGCCTGCAAAACTCTTTCCACACTGCTGACATTTAAAAGAGTTCTCTGTTGAGTGAATCCTTGAGTGGTTTTTGAGGGTTTCCTTACGTCTGAAACTCTTTCCACACCGATCACATGTGAACGGCTTCTCTCCAGTGTGAACGTTCATGTGATGCTTAAGGTTTGGTTTTCGTGTGAAGCTCTTCCCACACTGTTTGCATGTGTGAGGGCTCTCTCCAGTGTGATTTCTCATGTGGATATCAAGAGATTCTTTATACGTGAAACTCTTTCCACACTGAGGGCATGTGTAAGGCGTCTCTCCAGTGTGAAGTTTCATGTGGACCTTGAGGTTTATTTTATTACTGAAACTCTTTCCACACTGATGACATTTTAAACAGCTCTCGCTTGAGTGAGTTCCCATGTGGCAAGTAAGGCTTACTTTACGTGTGAAACTCTTTCCACACTGATCACATGTGAATGGCTTCACACCATTGTGAATGTTCATGTGATACCTATGGTTTATTTCTGCTGTGAAGCTCTTTCCACACTGTTGGCAGGTGAAAGGCTTCTCTCCAGTGTGAATTCTCATGTGCATTTGAAGGGCTCCTTTTTGAGTGAAACTGTTTCCACACTGTTGGCAGGTGAAGGAGCGCTCTCCAGTGTGAATTTTAATGTGGACTTTAAGGTGTGCTTTTTGAGTGAAACCTTTTCCACACTCCTGGCAGGCGAAAGGCTTCTCTCCAGTGTGAATTCTCATGTGGGCATGAAGGTTTTGGATGTCTTTGAAAGTCTTTCCACACTGACGGCAGGTGAAACGACTTTTAGATTTGGCAGATTTGGTCTTCGGAGCTCTTTTTCTAGTCTTTTTTGTCTGTGTGGATTTTTCTCCAGTCAAGAAGTCATGTTTCTCATAATGAAATTTCTCTTCTATTTTATTCAGTTCTTGACTCTCCTCTGTAAAAGTCATCAGGACTAAAGTGAAAAAAGACAAATACAAGTTAACTCCAGTTTAGTGGGACAAAAAGCAACAGACATCAAAACCAACAACATGTATGCTAGAATCCTATGAATGCACTGAGGTACTGAAAAAATGTGTTTCCTGTAATCTCAGAACTAATGTCAGTATTGTTAACTCTTCACTTTCTTTAGCACACGTCCAAAAAAAACAAAAAAAAACCTTTAAAGCTGGCAGTTATCAAACCCTTTTATCAAACACAGCTCGACTCAGGAGATCTGGTTGATTATTAGACTAGTACTTCCCAAACCTGTCCTGGGGACCCCCCACCAGTGCACATTTTGTATGTCTCCCTCATCTAACACACCTGGTTCAACTTATTAGTACAGACTGCAGGACTGGGACTGCGTTTAAAGGCCCACTGGAGTGCCTTGGAACGTGCAGCTTTGTATGATGCATTGACATAATTTCCACTGAAGTAGAGTTTGTGTAAGAAAAATATTCATATTTAAAAAATTCTAGCTTTCGGCCAAATGGCCATACGCAGTCTACTTACGTCTAAAGCGTAACTTATGACGTCGGAAGTACGTTGGAAGTCAGCATTATTACTATGCTGCTAATTTTTCAGAGTTTTTTTTGTGTATATGGGTGTGTATGATTTGTTATTTGTATTTATTGTATTTATTCATGATGAGTAGTTCAGTTGTTTATTTGTGAGTGGTTTTAACCGGACCTCAGTACCTAATTTCGTTCCAGGTCATGTACCATGTTTTGGAATGACAATAAAAATCCTTAATCCTTAAGTAGCGTAGTGTGTCATGGCGTAGCATAAATATCAGCAGTTTTACTCGCATAAGTTGCGCTTTACACTTGAATCCATATGCTCGTTTGGCCAAAAGTTATTTTACTTTATAAAGTTTCACAAACAAAGGCCTTTAACGCCCTAAGCCCTTGATCACTTGGAATCCGCTATATAGTTTTTTTCCTTATAGTTTTCTTCCACACCTTTTTATAGGCCTGTATGCATGCTTGGATGCATGCATACATTTTTTTATATAAAATAAAAATATTTATATTAGAGCTGTCAACGTTAACGCATGCGATTAATATTTTTCAGTTCAACGCGATAAATATATTTAATGCAGCATCCGTTTATTTCTGTCATCCTTTGGCTAGTGATACTTTATATGATCTTTTATTCATGCAAATGCTTTTAAACCATTCAAGCGCGACAAGACAAAAGAGAAAACAAGACACGCCCTTTGAATAGACAAGACTATGAATGCCCTGACACACACAAGGTGCACAGAAAGACGCGTGCCAGTATCGTGCGTGAACACAGACAGCGCGCCAGAATCGAGTTCTCTTTCACACTTGAACGAACAATAACACACACAATTATGCCAAAATGTCTGTTTTGTCGAGTATCCTCATAAGAGAAATGAGGGTTAAATAAAGTCTTAAATGAACTTAAAGAATTGTGAGAGAATGAGGCACATGTGAGATTGGCATCTCTGTCAGCAGCAAGCAAGTCTTAAAGTGACAGCAGCAACTAATTCTGTGTGTCAGTCAAGTTAATCAAAGAACAAAGGTAACAGAAAATTACTCACTGCTCTTGACTAAAGAACTTTTGTAGCTTTAATAAGGATTATTCTATATTTAATTTATAATTTATGCAGTGCAGACTGCATATGTATCAATTTTTGTATATGTCCTACCCGTTAGTAAGGCGGATGCCAGAAAGTCTGGACTACCCCTCGAGAAAACAAAAGACTCTCCTGAGAATTAACATTTGAACTCTCTCTTGCATATGTAACAGCAACATCCGAGACACACCACACAGTGCAGCTCTCGCCTCACCTTCACAGCCTCCTCATCTCCCTCTGCTCCCCCTCACCTTACACTAGAAACCCACACAATGTCAAGTGTGTACAATAACTATACATGTTTGGTATTGTTTAAAATGTCTCCGTGCGCCTGGTAAAACAGTCTCATTCTCCCAGCCATAATACAAACCTTCAAAAGGTTCTAGAAGATGAGAAATATTGTGTATCACTTAAGGGTGTACCCTCCCCCAGATCCTCCATTCAAACCACCTCCTGTATGTAAATAAAGCCCCTTTCACACAGAGATTCCGGAAAATACACGGATAAAGTGACCCGGGATTTGACCCGGGTTCATTTGATTTTGGTTCATTCACACTGCCAGTGATTTTCCGGAATCAGAGAGCGCGTTCACACACAACCCGTGTATGTCCCGGAAAGACACGTGACATCGATGTGACTTGTAATGTCTCAGCAGCGTCTTCAGTTTGCTTATGAGCTGCGATTTCTCTCTCGAGAAACCACGCTTGTGCATTTATTTCTCTGATTCGATCATAAAATTGCGCATTTCGTACCGTTTCACAGCTGGCGAACGATCCCGGCTTCAGCGTCATCACTGCGACACGGCATTATTACGGCTTTTGTTCACACAGCGCACGTCCCGGGACTGAACACGGCAATGTTACTAGGTCCCCAACCCGGCATCGATCCCGGCATTAAACCCGGGTCGTGTTTGCGTTCACACAGAAGGCGTTCCGGCAATTTGCCGGCAATTTCCCGGGTTCAATGCGCTGTGTGAAAGGGGCTCAAGTGTTCTCTTCTACAGGTATCGAGATTCAATCACAAATTCTGATTCCCCATTTGTGACCCCCTGAATGGGGGACCAAAATCTAATTATAATTACAGACACCACCATTTGGTAAGCCAATTGAATTATCTTGGTAATTAAGGAGAGTTGGCAAAAGGTTCATGGAATCTATAGGCAGATCTCCCGTACGAGTAGTTTTCATTGCCAGGTAAATATTTCTACATTTCTGAATTGTTGTTAGTGTATATGATTGACCAATGATTTTATTATATGAATTGGATTTTGAATTATTGTTTTATTACCTGGTTAATAAATTGTTTCGTTTTAATTTACGTTGACTTACTCTGAAATTAGATTAAGCGAATGCATGTTACCGCAAATCTGCGTCAGATTAGTGACGACTAGAGTCGAGTTTTGAGTGTAGCATAGGGCACACCAACTGTGATTCTACAGTTCCGGCTAATATTTGGCACTAATTCAAGTGTAAATGGGCTGTAAAGACAAAAAGGGAATTTCAGTTTAGGACAGCAAAATGTTGCCATCCAACCTAAATAGGGTGAGTCTTACCTCTGTTTTAATGTATTGTTACTCTAGCATTATTTTTTGTAAAGTGTATGACATGACCAAACCAAAGCTACTATCAGAGAAGTAATATTGGTCGGCTTATATCTGTAGTAGTGGCCATAACCTCTGACTAGAGAAAATGTTATTTTAATTCAAGTGTATACAGATCCATGGGGGCTATACAAAATATCTTAAATAGAGTAAGCGTGAATGCCGTTTAAGATATTAACCAATTACCTCTGTTTAGTGACCAAAAACTGACAATTTTGTGATTGTGAGACCCGCATTAAACAGCCGGCGCAAAGACCTCAAAGCGACGTAGATTCCTAATGAATAGGTAAAATATAAAGTAAAGAGTTGAATAGCATAATCAAACACTCACCCACATTTAATGATACTCAGATATCATTAAAATCATTTTCATTTATGGAGTCTGATGAAATAACGAGGTAATACATATGAGAAAATGTTTTTAATTTAATCTTGTTGTGTTGCATTAAAGGAAAAACAATAACGCACAGAAACCTTCACCCATCCTATTGGAAACCGTCATTGGACCTGTAGACGGGCTAACAACAGGTAGGAAGGGCACAGGTAAATATGACATTTATTATGGGTTTATGTGAGGATTGTTTGAAGTTCACTTAAATTAATAGTTGTTATATTTTTGAAGCCTAATAAATGTTTAAAAATTGATAGTTTTCAATCACACTGTAATGTTGAATGGCTGTAATTAATATTTAAAATTGGCGGCAGAAATCATTTTCATGAGACATCAGTAGCTGTTGAAGGGTGTGGATTTTGGAATAAACTGCTGCGTCAATGTATATGTTATAAGTGATTATAATCAAGGTATTCATCAATATTTTTCCTCTAAATGTCACATGAGTTGAATGATTTTTCTAGGCTTGTGAGATTTTACTTTGTTATAGAAGTTACCAATTTGATTAATGAAATGTTATTTTCATGTATTCTCTAATGTCTGTATTTGATATCTGAATGCATTAACAGAGCTTGCTCATTTAGCCCGGCTTCCAGAAATGAAATATGGAAAGATGTTTTGTATTGTTAAGAAAGGTCTTCAACATGTGTCAATACATTCATCTGTTTTTCTAGGGTACCCTGACGACTATAAGTCACAGGGGTCATTGAAGGCTATAGTTTAAGGGAACCTTTCTCAGTTAAAGCCTTACTTTCCAGTTAGACTAAAATGTAGCTCTCCTTGAGAGAAAGAATGCATTATCTTGATGTTTTGAGAGGACTCTCCTGTTTATAGTTAGAGCCTGGCCAAATCCAACCTTGGAAAAGTTTGTGTCGGTATGTGTGTTAGTCTTCTTGGTTACAGGTTAAGGAACCACTGGCATTATTGGAGATTGACTGAGTTGTTGTTGTTCTGGACATGCTGGCGCCCAGCAACCCAAATCTGCGACCTGGAAGGTCATGACGTGCCTAACTTGTCCACTTGATCCCCAAAAGGAGGATCACAGCTGTTGCGAATTAAGAGATGTTGATGAGAAAGTGTCTGTTTTGTTAGGGTACGTTTACACGACAACGATATGCTTAAGAAAACCCTGTATTCCGCTGCCAGGCCATTAGATGGTGATGAAACACTATAACTGAACACATAATAAGCATGTGCATGATGTCATCGTCTTCAGAGATTCGCATTTTTGTTGTTTACACGGAGACCGTTTTCAAAACGCATTAAAAGTTATATGTTTTAAGTTGAAACGGCGTCGTGTAACCAGCCCTTTAGAAATACTATAGAGAAACTGATGTGTGTTTTCTGTTGGAAGTTTAAGTTTTGAGTTGATGATTAAAAGAAACCAGTTGCTTTCTGCCTGGACTGAAATCTGCCAACCCACACTTTTGGTGGTACCCTACCTCTCAAAATGCCACAGTATTTTATGTATTTGTATGTTGATTGTACAGCACTTTGGTCTGCATGGGCAGTTATAAAGTGCTTTATAAATAAAAAAGAATAAATGAATATTCATTTCTGTAGAGGTGGATATTTGAATAAGAATCAAATGACTGAAAGAAGCTCTGAGAATGAAACCAACCTGTTTGTTCCTCAGCATCTTCTTGTTTCATGCTGAATACTTCTTCAATCCTCATGTCTTCACTCTCCTCTTTAATAGACGTCATCTTTATAATAGTGTCACATGGATCTCAGTTGCTTCACCAGGAGTTGACTTCACTCTGTCATGTTTAAGATGAGAATAATTAACAGAAAGAAAAATTAATCCAAAATTAAATCTCTGGGTGCATCTCAATCAGCTCCTTAGTTCAGTAGTCAGAGCACTAGCAAGAGAGTCAGTCAGAGTATCTGATAGTTAATGGCCTTTAACTGGCCTCATTAGCCAAGAGTTACAAATTTTTAATAATTCGCACTTAGTAGATTCCACCTTAATGAAAACATCTTAAATGTTTATTTTTTTCAGTTGCCATCATGCTTATGTTGTGTTCTAGCTGCATTTACATCACTTTGACCAGTAGATGAGGTCAGCGTTCGCTGTTTCGAAAAGCACTTCGAATCAATTAACCATTTTGCAAAGCAATTGGTTCAACTGACTCAGCGTTTCTAACAGCGAATTTTGCACCCTTGAAGGGCACTTGGGGAAGTTGAACCCACACTCGGAGAAGTAGAAGATAATATCGTCAGGATATTTGTTGAGAAGATGAGTCAGAATACAGCTATTTTCAATCAAGAAATAAAACAAAACCGAGAGTGTGCTAATTCTTTGAAGGAGGCTACAGAATTGATCTTTTAAGAATTGAAGGATGTAAAGGCAAGACATCTCCAATATGAAAACGATGGGAGACCATCAGAAACAGAAAACGGAACTGGAGGACGAGCTCAACGAAACGGAAAGGTACCAAAGATGGTGGAATTTGAGGCTGTATGGTCTGGCTGAACAAGAAGGCGAGGATGTTAAAACCCGGGTGGGTTGACATCTGCTGCTCTGTCATACAGAAAATGAGGAGACGTGTCAACAGCACATTGGGCCTCATTCACCAATATCTTCATAAGAATTTTCTTAACTTTGTACTTAATAAACCTCCTAAGAAAATTCTACATCGGATTCATGACATGTTCTTAAACAACAGAATTGTTTGCACCTGTGTTCTTAGGATTGATGAATCCTACGTCTTCGTAATTGAAAGCGCGTGCCAGTTGTTCTTAATTAGCATAAGAAAACGCCCCGCAAATTCCCATATAAGGACATGACACTTCAGGGCCGTGTGCAAGAAAAGTTGGAGAATGTCCAAAAGACGCACAGAGGGTGGTGGTCCACCGATCACCAAACGAAAAAAGAACTTCAGTAATTCTGAAATAGAAATTCTACTGCAATAGGTAAATGCAAAACAAGGCATAATATTTGATTTAATCAGCTTAATTGCTGATGTAAATTGCAGTGTTAGTGTTTCTTTGCATACTATGATTTTTTTTTTTTTTACAAATGATCAGAAATACATTACAGTAAAATACTATCATTGTAAACGACTGTAGAATTAAATAAAATGCAGTAACCAATTATTTGGAGCAAACTGTCATCACTCAAATGTGCCTAAGACTGCTCTTGAGTGTGCGTAGATTTTGTTCTTAGCTAAGAACAAATCCAAGATAAGAAAACATTAGTGAATGTCAGAATCTTCATAAAAAGTACGTAAGTGGGGTTTAAGAACACATTGGTGAATGAGGCCCAGTGATGTGAGCCACAGGGTTGGCAGCAAGAGCGCAGAGAAGATTCAAGCAGTTATCATCAGGTTCGTAGCCAAGTCAACTAGAGATCTCATTCGGAAGAACGCTAGAGGATCAGAATATTTGAAATCTAGGAAGTGGCGGAAAAGACCTTTCTGTGCAATGTCATTTTGTTTATATTCATTTAGTGTGAGGGGTATTCGTAACGTTAAAAAATAAAATCTTTTTTTATATTTTAAGACATTCAAGGCCAACTTTTAATTTTAGCAAGAGACCCATGCTTTAGGATCTGACAAGTTTTGGAGAAATCAATGGGGAGATGATCTTTGGCTATCCTATGGAAGCAGAAACTCTGCCGGTGTTGCGATTTTAAAAGGAATGTTCAAGGGTAAAATACTGAAAATTAATATACACTCATCTGTAAGATGGATAATTGCCGAAGAAGTATCCGGAAGAACGAAATTGCTAAAATTTTCCCTGTGCTTAGTGTTTTCAGCGATGTGCAACCTGTACATTTCTGTTCACATCTCAAAAAATGTGTTTTGGGGTTTCATGACCCTTTAACATTTACAGAGTTGACTATGGTCTCCTGCGACTTTCGTGGAGTACAACAATGAGTGTGTAAATGATTAGCGAATATAACTGCAAATGTCTATTTCATGTGATCTTACAAAACATTTAGCATTATATTTCCCAAGGTTATATTCAAACCAAAGCATACATAAAGAGTGAACACAAACTCTGTACCTTACTGTTGTTGTTATATCCTTAAGTAAATTCATATGAAAACTTGCATAATATAAATTTATTTATTTACATAATTTACAAAGACAATGACCTTTACAAATAAATTAACTTTTAAAAATGGCGTTTATCAACATATAAATTGTGCCAAAATGTATTGAATATCAAAAACTAAAACTCCAGACAGCGTAGATAGACACATAAAACAGAAACACCGAAAAAATCCTTGAACTCGGTTATGATAATGTCCCTGTGTATCAGTCGTTACAGATTTTTAGCTTATGAGAGCTTTGTTAGCTGGTGCTGGGTTTTCCTGGGACGAAGAGTACGAGTTGTGATTCAGCCTGTGTGGTCCTGAGTATTTGAAGAGAGTTTCCTGATGCCCAGGGCAGCTATGTAGGTTTTCGACCGCCTATATCTTAAAACGAGACACCCTGCTGGAGATGGCCTCATCCTAAGCAAGCCGGTCGTACTCTGGACACAGTGGCGGTGGTATGGGGATCCTCAAGACCTCATCCGCATATGGTGCAGGATCCACAAAGACTTGATCAAATATGAGGTCCAGCAGGTCATCCACATATCCTGTGCAATATGACATTTTTTATTTGTAGATAGTTATATATTGTTTTTTCACATAGCTTGTAAGGAAAAGTGCAATAAAGGTAATGTACAATTCTATCACATTTTGTAAGTAAACTTAGGTTATACATACTGAAAGTTGCTTGTCTCTTCCCTTCTCTGACCCTATATTCTCCCTCCTTGGCCTTCAGAAAGGTCACTTTGAGCACGGGTTGACCTGCTGCTGTTGTGGCTTGAGGACGCCCGGCGTTCTCGTTGTAGTGTAGTGCAGCCAGGTACAGTCTGAAAGCAAGAAATACATTATCAACCTAACATGTCAATGGTGTATGCAAATGGGAAAATCATTTTACAATAATTACGTTACCTGCACAACATTCCAAGAAATGGAAAGACCTCATTTTTGGGTGCAAACCGTAGTATGACACTGTGGAAAACCTCAATGGAAGAAGTCTGGTAGTGAGGACATAGCTTGGCCACATCCTTCAAAATTCTCTTGTTGGAGAGAACTTTCTCCAACTTGTAATATGCCAGAGTTCCTAAAGAATTGGAAATATTCTTTAATTATACTAATCAGAATTAAGAACTGACTAAGCATTTAATTTTGACTAAAAAAGACAAGCTTTATGTTTTGCATACAGTTTGTTTAGAACTAACTTCATTGCTTCTTGAGACTACATACCAGCTGCCAGCCACTTGTTTTTGTTTAGACTTTTCCTCGGTGGATGTAGACATGCAGGAAAATTGGTGTCTTCATGTGTGTGCTTATCTTGGACATGGTTCAGCATAGATGTCCATTTAGCCACTCTTTCAGGCCCATTTCTTGATGATTTAGCAGTCCAATAGATGTGATTTTTAATACTACGCAACCAGTTATGTAGTTTCTCACATCCCTTCAACTTGCAAATTTTCTCCAACTGTTTTGAAATTCCTGGAGATTACAATTAAATACAAGTGTGACAACACTCACAATAAGTGGACTAATGTGTAATAGGTGGTGGATATAAAAAAACAAAAACAAAAAAACGATTATATTGTTATTGGTGATCCAGAAACATTCGCTATTACAGTATTATCACATTTATTAGTCTGTAAAACTTAGGTTATATACCTTTCTCTATGTGCCAGACATCATAGAACTGGTTAACATTGCGCTCCCTGAGGAATTTTTTAATTTGCAGGTGCCGGTCAGTCACAATGCAGTCCAGGGTCACACCACGAGCGTCCAAAAAGTCGAGACTTCTCTTCAAACCTTCCTTCTCCATGTGGTAACTTCCTCCCACTTCATTACTCTGTCAAAGAAACATAGTATAATGAGTCTTTTAATTAAAAACGCAAATCTTCCAGCATGTTGCTACAAAGGTTTCTGCTCACTTACCTGGACGAGTTGTACGTCAACAATGGTGTTCGTCTCCAGGTCCATCATTGTGTAACTGCCATACTTGGCAGAGTGTCCTTCAAAAACAATGTTACATAATTCCTTATTACATACTGTGCCTTGTCTGGTAGATGTGCGAAAAGTCTATCATTCTTTATAAAGTCTATCAAACGTTCTTTTTTTGGGAGATTTTCAATAACAAGTTTAATTTTTTCCACAATGTACCTGGTGAGTCAGTCCTCATGTCTCCTCCAACAATGACTTTTTCCCTTTGAGTTAACTGCTGTAGCATCTCATCCTGCCAGTTTCTCCATCTGTGAAGAACAGCAGGCTCAATCCACATTCGCGCATGGCGACGAAAGGTGTCGTACCTGAAGAGTTGTAGCTTCATTGCTGCAAATATCTGACAACATAGAGAACAGTGAAGTTGCTATACAGTAAAGTAATAAATTACTAAATGTAATCATCTTTGACATCATAAATGTTTAGTCTCTGTAACTGCATTTCAATTAATTATTTGAAATTCAATTACTTTTTCAAGTGTGAAGAATGAAGCACCACAGAGATACACGGCAGCAGAAAGGTGAAGGTTGCCCGCTGGAGTACAGCCCATAATTGGCTGACTGTTCCATTTCCGTGAGAACTGACAGTGGTGGCAGAGTTGTTCAACACGTAAAAATGTCCCAAGCCTTTGCGATCGTACATGACAGCTTCGCTGACATACCGGGCACAACTCGAACAGTTCCATGATGCAGGTCTCATAGACAATATATTTACTAATGTTTTGAACAGGACTGGATGCTTGAGCGCTGAAAAAATATGCATGCATATAAGCACAACGTGAGGGTTGCTATGATTAAAACAAACATAATTCTAAACCATCTGCACATAATAGAAACTTACAACAAGCCGTTTGGCTCTGTTATTGATGTGTGATTGAATGTGACATCAGTCTCTTGTGCTGTTAGTATAGGAGAGCATTCCTTGAGAGTATCTTCTTCATCTCCCTCTTCCTTAAGGTCCAGATGAGATCTCTTTGATGGAGTCTTGAGTGGTGTGGGAGACATAACTGCTGTATGAGAAACTGATGCCATACTAAGGTCAAAACTGGACACAGTTGTCTGGACACCTGGAATGTATAATGCAGCAACGTTATGGCACATCATTAACGTTAAGAAATTAGGGTGATATGATGATTGAATAAATTGTCCACTGGCAAACATCAAGCTATATTGTAGTTATTATTTAATATAGCAGAAACATCATGGTCACGTTTTATTTATTGAAAGCTACGTAGGATTTCTATGAGTGTATGATAGACTGACGACTAAGCGGTCGTATGAATGCAATCATTTTATTCTAACCGAGTGCAAGCACTCGGTTTTCCACTGGTGATTTGTATTTCTTGTCATTGAACACTCCTGAGCGGCTCCCACAAACATGACGCTCATTACCTATTATGCAATGCACAACGAGGTAGGTTCACATTCTCTATTGCGGCTACTGTGCAAAACAAATATAATTAAAACCATCAACGTACCGATACTCCTGTGGTGTGCTTGAAATGTCGATGGTTGTGTGACAAAACTGTGTAGCTGTGATGGTTCTGTCTGGACGCCAACATCCCTCGAGCTACGGCTTTGTGCAGATGTGCTGGCCTTTGCAAATAAACAAAAAATTTTAACGTACACAGTTTTTCAAGACAATAACCTTTTATACTGTTCTTTATAAAAGTGTGGTTATACAGTATATAAACAAGGTTTAAAATAGACGACGGACATCTAGGGCCCTATTTTAACGATCTAAGCGCATGGTCTAAAGTGAAGGGCGCAAGTGCACTTAGCCCGAATCCACTTTTGCTAGTTTAACAATGGGAAAAATGGTCGGCGTGCCCAGCGCATGGTCTAAAAGGGTTGTCCCTATTCTCTTAATGAGTAATGGGTGTGTTTTGAGACAAAATAAAATAAAATTCTGTAACAAAATTTATAAGGAAAGACCAGTACTTTGTTTAGGCTTGGTTTGTAGGGAATTACAAACCTGCTCACATATATTCAAACGCTCATAACTATAGAACCAATTCTTAATGCGCATGTGAACGCCATCAGCATTTCTCACAGGTTTGTGTTTAAAGTCTGTGTAGAGAGAATGGTGTCGTCTTAGGCTATGTTTACACGGAAACGATCTGAAGAGAAACCGCAAAAGTGGCGTTGCGTTATCACTTTTTATTCTGCGTTTAGAAGAGCGTTATGGGGGGGAAATCTGCGTGCATATGGTGACGCAAAAGTGTGTGAAATTCGATGTAGTATGCACTCCAGGCGGCTAGGTGGCAATGTGAGAGATCCACCGTGAGCAGATCGGTGCCTTCACTGTCTAGCAGACTTTTGCGTTTTTACCGTTTAGACGGGAACGCGACGGTGGAGCGTTTTTAAGATTTCCACTCTGGAGGGTGGTTTCACTTTTTTGCGTTTTTAAGCCCCCAAAACGCCGTCGCCGTCTAAACGAAAGGCACATCTGATAAAATATTTTTACGTTTTCACCCGCGAGCGTTCTTGTGTAAACAGGGCCTTAGCGGCCCCTAATTTAATAACAAATGATCGTTGCGACGGAAGCGAATCAATCAAAACTAACTTTAGCTGGAAAATAACTTTAATAAAGAACCGCTATAAAGCCAAAACAATCTCTGTTACCTTAAATTATACGTTTATCTCTGTAAAGGCCTGTTCACACCGGGACGAATTTCGCGCGCGATATTCGCCGACGTTTAACGCCTCGTGACTAAACAAAGGGCGCCAATGTGAGTGTGCACACCGGCGCGAAAAACGGCACGCGTAAAAGCGTCATTTTTAAAAAAACGCCTCGGGTTCGTTTTTTTGGTTTGACGCACCGCGTCAAAAACTATCCGACCAATGAGATTGGCGCTTTTGCTCACGTGTCTGGAGCTTCTGAAGTTACAGTAAAACACAACTTGGGGGCGCTCAAACACAAACGGTCTTGCCGTGCACACGTACGTAACGGCGAAGAAGATATACACCAAGTAGCGTCTACACTGCCGGGAAGAAATAAGACGAGGAAGATGCAAGGCAAGATGAGTGTAGAGCTGCTGGTCTCGTTGGTGTCGGAACATAAAGAACTATATGACAAACGCGACAGCGACTACAAAAATCTTGATAAAAGAGAATTGTTATGGAGTGGTTTCTGTTTTACATTAAGCGCCATCTAATGTCAGGGAATGAATTTGCATGTTCACTCGGCTCATCGTCAGCGAAAATCGCTTGGGTGTGAACACAAAAAACGCGTTGAAAAACGCTGGCGAATAACGCGCGCCGATATTCGTCCCGGTGTGTAGGGCCCTTAAAGCTGCTTTGAAACAATCTAAATTGTTAAAAGCGCTATATAAATGAAGATGACTTGACTTGACTTGAGCGTAACGTGCAAAAAACCAATCAGAGTCTCATCTCCCATTCCCTTTAAAAGCCAGTTGCGCTCGCGCCATGGCGGATTCACTATTTACATGCCGGAATTTGCAAGCTGAAAGACTGAACGCTTCTCTTGCGAGGAAACGGATCTAAAGCACACAAGCAGATCATCTACGGGACAAGCCGGATTCCACCATATCTTTATGCACACAATATTATTCTTTTACAATGTAATCCTTTCATTTTTAATATGTGGCATGTTTGTGTGCTGCTTCCCTGTGTGTGTAAATAAGCAAAGTGTACCTGAAAAAAAAGTTGTGGACCTGCCTATAGGCGCACATTACTATGGAAGCTTGTTTCCGCCACAAAATTAAATGATAATTGCGACTTTTTATCTCACAATTGCGAGTTTACATCTCGCAATTCTGACTTTATTTCTCAGAATTGCGAGATACAAAGTCAGAATTGCGTGAAATAAAGTCGCAATTGCGTGTTATAAAGTCAGAATTGCGAGATATAAAGTCAGAATTGCGTGAAATAAAGTCAGAATTGCGTGTTATAAAGTCAGAATTGCGAGATATAAAGTCGCAATTGCGTGTTATAAAGTCAGAATTCTGACTTTTTTTCTCGCAATTGCGACTTTATATCACGCAATTCTGACTTTATAACACGCAATTGCGAGTTTATATCTCGCAATTCTGACATATTTTCTCAGAATTGTGAGATATAAACTCACAATTGTGAGATATAAAGTCGCAATTATCTCTTAAAATGTTTTATTCTGTGGCGGAAACAAGCTTCCATACATTACTGACGCACTCTTTAACAAAAAAGAAATATTTCGCCATTGACCAACTGAAACCTGGTCTAAAGTCAATGGCGCAGTCATTTCAGTTGCCTCAAAATAGCAACGTGCCATCAATGCGCCTGAACACTCGTTTTCCGACCATGCCCACACAAATGGGCACAAATGCATTTGCTATTTAAACAACGTGGCGCAGGACGTAAAAATGAACTGCGTCAGGCTGAAACTAGCAAAAAACACTTGCGTCACACTTGGCGCTGCATTGCACCGGGTGTATGATAGCGTCCCTAGTCTCTAAGACAACAATAGCCTTAGCCGCATAACAGGCACATTGACTGAAATGGCAATTTGCTCAAAATTCATAAAAAATAAACAGCGTGACACTTACTACTTCTGCAGGTGAAGCTGGATCACGAAGAGTTGGTACCGATCCATCCTTCAGGATCAATTTTTTAGCAAAACCTGCTTTGTACTGACCCTCGTTCACAAAGCATTCTGGCATAAAATGATTTGCGCAAACATAAACGCATTTAGGTAGATTAGGGGGAACATCCCCTTCAAAAATAAAAGTAATCCATCGCGTCTTCAGCGGCTCAGATGTCGGGAGTAAATGACGACTGCCGTGTTCATTCTTACATCCAACAACAAAACACCTCAATCGCTTAGAAGACATTCTTGTCCGGTACAGCTGCTCCCACGTCGAAAACAATGGCAGACTGTGTATCAGTTCACTCAGGGCAGGTTTATGCTAATACGGCAGTGTCCGTCAACAGTCATGGGAGGGGCCTGAGCAAAAGGACGTCACATTGCCCAGAATCAGAAAATGGCTTGTTCTGAGACACTGCTTATGATTTATGGGGATTAAACAAAAACACACACTGTGTGGATTTTTATCATTTTTATCATTGGTTGTGTACACACACTGCCAACACACATTGGGCCCTATTTTAACAATCTGAAACGCAAGTATCAAACGCGAAACGCAAGTAACTTTGTGGGCGGATCTTGGCCGACGCAAATCTAAAATGGGTTGGTCTGAAGTAGCTACATTACTCATAGGTGTGGTTTGGGCATAATGTGAAATAAACCAATCAGAGCGTCATCTCACATTCCCTTTAAGAGCAGGCACGCTTGTTCCATGGCGGATTGCTATTATAACGGCGGATTTGCCAGGTGCACGCCAGGAGCGGTTCACAGCCGAGGAGACCGACGTTCTCGTCAGGGCCGTAAAAGACAGAGGCCGTAATTCGGGTAAATGTGTAAGCTAGATTTATGCATATTTTTTCACATCTTCATGGACACCACAATGATTTCCCTCGTGTGGAATATTTTTCCTTGTAATTATGTATGCTTTGCAAAATTGGAACTGCTGCGTCTGTGGGTAGATGAGAGAAGCAAAGTGTATGCGCGTTGTGCACACGCTACATTATGGCCAAGCATGCGCCCTTAAAATAGCATCTGAACAGACTTTAGACTAGGTTTTTCCTGGTCTGTGGTGGAATTGTTTTCTGGAACTGCAAAATAGCACCAGGGAACGTTTGCGCCGGAACACGCCTCCTCTTTTCGCTGAACCGCCCCCGGGAGTGCAAGTTCATTCCTTAAATCACGACGTGCGTCTGTGGAGGGAAAAGTCCGCTGTGCGTCGGGTGCAAAATAGGAATGATACATGCGTCGGTGTACAAAGTCAATTGCGCTGGGTGCAAGATAGGGCCCATAGTGTTCAAACACCATGTAAAAGTGAATTTTGCATAATAGGTGGCCTTTAATCTCGAAAAGAGAAATACTGAATTGTGCTCCTTAAAAATACTTAGGATTGATGCTAAAGTTTCAAAGGTCTCTCAGTTTGTAACAAGCTTTTATTAAAAATTATACACATAAGATGAAGGTATTGGAGACGCAGGGCCTTTTTTTTGGGATAGAATTAAAAAAAACTTCTACAGTATTAGATAAAGACTCAAAAAAAATTGTGATAGGAATTATAATATTGGATGAAATTGATAAAAATATTGCCAAATTGAAGAATAATAAATCACTGTGTAATATCAGTTTAACCGCTTAATTTAATAAAAACCTTTCTGGAAGATATCTCTGTGTTCCTTTTACATGTTTTTTAAGAAATATTGGAAGCTGAGAAAATGCTGCATAAATCAGAGTTTAATAACCCTTATTCCAAAGTCAGGTAAATCTCCACTTAGTTTCATTAATTAATAATGATGCTTAATTGTTATCGACAATATTTGCAGAGAAATTCAAACTTTGTCTGGATAAAATTATTGATGACTGCCCATCTGGTTTTATGCGTGGCAGATATATTGGAAATAATATTCGTCTTGTTTTGGATCTAACTGATTATCATTTCTTAATTTAGGATGAAAGTTATATATTATTCATTGATTATTATAAAGCCTTTGACCATGCATTCATGATGGTTACTCTTGTTTTTTTTTAGCTTTGGTAATCATTTTATCAGAGTGGTTCATACAGTGTATAAAGATTGCAATACTTCAATTAAATTACCTTTTGGAACAACTCCCAGATTTAATATTTCTAGATGTGTAAAACAAGGAGACCCTGAAGCTCCTTTCTTATTTTTGTTAGTGGTTATGATTATTAGTTATGCAAGTGTTGTGTCTTCATGTTAAAAAGAAAAGTCTAGAAAGAAAAAAAAAAATATATATATATATATATATATATATATTGTTCTTAATTTGTTTATTATTTTAGGGAAATATCACATTCATATGTGTTGATGGTCAATAAATACAACTAGTTTTATACAATTTAAGTTTGAGCTTTGACAGTATCTTAAATCATTGGAGGGTATAAGGAACACCAAGGCAAAAAAGACTATAGATTGTGGTAAAGCCATGAAATGTTATCCTTATTAAGGACCTGTTCTTTTCTATTTTGTAATGATATGGATTTGATCTCTATACCTCTGAGTATATAGTTGTTCTTCTTTGTGTTATTTATTTGTATTATTGTTACTATCTGTATTTTATAATATTTTATAATATTCTTACTTTTTTTTCTTCTTTTTGTATTTAATTGTTGTGCTTTGTTACTAAATAAAGCATTACAAAAACAAACAAAACAAAAAAAACCATAGGGATGCTCACTTCCTATTGGAACTTTCCAGTGCCTCAATTCGTGTTTAGGATACAATCTGATTCATAATACAAGGAGCGAAATGAGACGCACCTTTTCTGTTCTGCTGAAGCGCTTTACTCTCAACAATAACTTACATTAATGTTAGATAAAGCATTACAGTGTTACTTTCAATAATGTTTGCGTTATTTAACAGTTCTTATAAAAACTATGAAATTGTTTTACTGAAACACTTTAAACGCACAAACCTTTCTTTAGTCAGTTTACAGACACAGGACCGTGGCGCAGCTTTGTGACGTCACATCACCACACCAAAATAAAAGTCCTGTCTTTTTCTGCTTGTGGTGTTTTTTGTTTTGTCTGTTTTTATTACAAAAAATATATACAAAATTTGTACCAACATATACAACTCACAACAAATATGGAAACAAATATACATCTGATGAGTGTATAAGGGGAAAAAAATATATATCAGAGGTAAAATATTGCAAGAAGATAAAGTGACGAAACACATCCGACTTTTTTGCTTTTAATATATTCTATAGTGCCGTATTGTTTAATTTCTTTTATAAAATGTTCACAATTTGGCTTAGCTTTAGCCCATTTCTTCACATGAATGTGACATTTGCCAAGTAGCCTGAAATAAAAAGTTGAATGAGAAAAAAGATTGTTATTTTGGAATCAATGGTATCCTGTAGAAAAAAGAATATAACAATCCGTGTATCATTCGTTCAGTCGTTTTTTAATTTAATATTGAAAGCAGAAAAATGAGAAAACAGTTCCTTTTTCGATTTTTCCTTTTTTCCAAAACACGAAAAACAAGAATTCAGTTTGATTTTTCGTTTTTCGTTCTGAGGTAGGAAAAATGTATAAACAGCTGGAATATTCGATTTCTACACGTGGGCGGGAATGAAACGCCCCTTTCCTCTGATTTGTCAGCCGAAGATCAAACTGTCCCGTCATCAGTTCTTCCTCAGTTCTGCACTGCAGAATAAGAGTCCTCCGTTGTGTGGATTCTTAACCAACGCGTTTATTGCAACTACATTTCATATTTTTTCCATCAACCAGACTAACACCGACACAACCCGTTCTGGGGAATAGACTAGACAGGGATTTCTTCTTTGTAGGAGTTCAGTGCTAGGGGTTTGCTATTTTCATATTTTCCGAACTGTAAAGTGACTTTTTTTTTTTTTGTTTTTTTTTTTTTTTTCATGAACCACGCTGTGTTTTATTCCTATATAATGCATTTTACTTCAAATAATCTAAATGTTGACTTTGAAAAGTAGGCACGTCAGAAGGCTATTCACTCTATTTTGGTTCATTTGTGGTGTGCGCCAGAAAGATGTTCAAGGAGACTGAGACGCGCTAAAGCAGCGCATCATGTTGTTTTCTTTATTTTTCAAAGGCATGACATTTTGTAGTCATTTTGAATGTACACAAATAAAAATATAAATGTTACTGTTTCGAATGACAGAGTATTAAACGACAGAATATTAAGTTATTTCCCCTGCTGAGCACAAATCCAAGTGATGGCGCCCGCGCATCGCTCGCTCACACAACATCTAGGCTATTATCAGTTCACTTCTGGCATTGCTAACTTGACATCGCAGCCTGTTCATTATTAAAATAAAACACAGTCAACCAAACATATAAAAAGTTATTCTACTTAATTTAATTGGTCTGTTGTAAAGGCTGTGCCGCACAACTTGCTGTTATTCCAAACTCATTTCCCTTGCTGTGAAGATGCTGATTTAGCCTATACGTGTATATTGGGACTCGACTGAAGTATAAAGCCTTCTTTACATTACTAGTTAGCATCCAAATGTTACATTGCAAATATGGAAACTTTGGAACAAATGAGAGATGCGCGAAATCAACGTCGGTACAGTTTCAGTTTCGATCCAAATAAATTTGTTTAGGCTTGGCGTTTAAAATTGGCTAAATGTTGTTTATACTAATAGACACAATAGGGTATTTTTTATAAGCTATTAGGCTATATTTTTATACGTGGCTTAGGTGGCTATTATTTTTTATTCTTGTTGTTTTCTATATAGCCTACCATTCATTTAAGGATTTGACATACAGGGAAAGTCAAATACGCATAGACATAGCCTATATGTTATTAATAGTGTTTATGATGTTAATGTTGTATTTTATTTACCGTTTTTTTACACTCTTTCTGAATAGGATAATAATAAAATGCGTTTGTTTCCCTCTCAACATGACCTGATGCGCTGCGCACAAAAGCGCACATCTTTGAGATATAAATTAATACATTTTAATAAAACACAAGGCCTACATCATAAAACTCAGAAGAGTATGTATTTTAATATATCCGTTGTTCTCTGTTCTCCGGTTGTTAGATAGTCAGTCTGAATGACAGTTCATGCGTTTACGTTAATATGGGCCTATACTATTGTCAATGCATTATTCTTTTCTTTTTGTATTAGTGTTAAAAATATTTAATTTACAACTAATTATATTGATTTATATCTTCATTTATTATTTAAAAAAAAAATACTGGGCAAGGGCGACCATGGTGACCATGGTAGGTTAATTCACAGCCTCATTTAGGCTACCCTGCATACCCAGCTGATGCAAAGCGTAGGTGAATTTATACACAGAAGAAAGCCCTGTCTAGTGTATTTCCCAGTAGGCCTACGGGTTGTGTCGAACCATTCGTTAGTCTGGTTGTTTGATGAAAAAAAAGATGAAAAGTAGTTGCAATAAACGCGTTAAGAATCCGCACAACGGAAGACTCTTATTCTGCAGTGCAGAACTGAGGAAGAACTGATGACGGGACAGTTTGATCGTCGGCTGACAAATCAGAGGAAAGGGGCGTTTGCGTTTCATTCCCGCCCACGTGTAGAAATCGAATATTCCAGCTGTTTATACATTTTTTCTACCTCAGAACGAAAAACGAAAAATCAAAATGAATTCTTGTTTTTCGTTTTTTGGAAAAAAGGAAAAATCGAAAAAGGAACTGTTTTCTCATTTTTCTGCTTTCAATATTAAATTAAAAAACGACTGAACGAATGATACACGGATTTATAACATCATTCAGATTAATTTTTCTTATTGTTCCAACCAGTCTAAAAATTAAGTTAGAGGCATCCAACTAAAACATTCTTGAATATTCACTTTCAAAGAAAAGATGGGAGTCTTCGAGTCTTCCGTATTCAAATTGAAACGTTAAAGGGTCCTTTACAGGGTAAATTCGGTGTAGAATTTTAAAGGAGACTTCTTTAACATTATTATTTATATATAAAAAAAAAACTTATTTGTTATTGATCATCCTTTTTTTTACAATGAATGTTTTCATATTTAGATAAAAACACTGTTGAATAGAATAAAGTTATTGTCCAGCTAAAGTTAGTTTTGATTGATTCACTTCCGTTGCAAAGATTCTAAGTTTATTAGTTAACCTTAGGGGCCGCTAACACAACACCGTTCCAACAGAAAACCCTTAACGCGCTCCGGCCTGCCCACAAAACAGTGCCTGGTGGCTCGAGAACGCAAACCTTGAAATAGGTTCCAAGGTGCAAGCCTTGAATTTTTTTTTGAAGAAAAGGTTATCTCTGTGCAAACTTCAAAACACAAACCTGTGAAAACACTGACGGCGTGCACATGCGTATTATGTGTTCAGTCTATAGGTATGCGTGTTTGAATATATATGTGCGCAGGCGTGTAGTCTTTCTTTACAAATTATAATGAAGAGTTATTTATCACTTCCGCCTAGCCATGTGAACTGGAATTATCTTGACAACGTTTTATCTATACAGAGGTAAAGGGAGGGGAAGGAGGCCTTCACAGGGAAGAGACTAGTTGACACTTCAGGACTGCGTTGTCATCGTGTCCAGGCGCAGGATCTTCATCAGATCTGGATCCGGCAGACTGCATTAAACCTCGGGATAAACAGAGAGACTAATATTAGCGTAGATGCCATTCTTCTTACGATGTAACGAGTATATCAGGACACAACATGACAGAGTGTGTCTGCTTCCCGGACAATGTTAGGAAGACTGTTCCTAAGTTTTGGTGCTAAATAGAAAAAAAGGATCTACCACCAGCAGTCGATTTTGATATTCTAGGTATTATCAACTGGCCGGAATTTTGAGATCGCAATAGACGTGAAGAACTATAATGCGTTAAGAGCTCGCTCAAGTACTGCGGAAGAAAATTTGTACATTTTAAAGATAAATTCATTCATCTGGTGCACTTTGAGTCACCCGAATCCACTGTTAAAAATAAATAATCCACCCGCAAACCACCTATATTCTTTGATTTAGATATCTGCATCTGATCATCACATTACAATTATTCATATTCTTAGTGTTAAGCATGATAATATGGTAACATATCACACTGAAGTAGGCTGATTTAAAATGAACATTTATTTAAAATAAAAGTTCTTCTATTGGCAAAATTACATTTCCTTAATAGCCTAAACTGAGGCTTTACTCCCTTCAAAATTAAATTGTCAATGTTTCATTACATCACTGTTTGAAAACACGAATTTTTTGTATAAGGCGCCAGATCCATATAAGGCGCTCCGGATTATAAGGCGCAGTGTCGTTTTTTGAAAAAATTAAAGGCTTTTAAGTGCGCCTTATAGTGCGGAAAATACGGTACCTTTTTATAAAGGGCATTTTTCCCTTAATTTTATTAAATGTATGCTCCATCTTTCATTTCAAATTCTTAAATTTGATCAATATATTCAATTAAAAAATAAGACACTAGGCTGTTACCAATCAAATTAAATAATTTACATTGAAAAATTATAATTGTATTAAATGAGATTATTTTAAATATTTTTGAATATACAAATAAGGAATGTTGAAAAGAATGATACATTATGAAACTAAACCGCCAGTAGGAGGCGGCAGGCGACCGTCTTAATGAGCGAGTCATTGAGTCATTCATTCAAACGATTCGTTCAAACGGCTGATTTATTCAGAATGAGGCAGTTTATGAATGGGTCATTGAATCTTTGACTCAACCGATTCCTTTAAAATGCTGAATCATTCAGTAATGAAACATGGCTGAGTGTTGCTGTGAGATGCGCTATGGTTCTGCTGTGATCCTTGTTTGGAACTATTTTCGCTGCTGAAACAGAACAAAAACAGTCATTGCGTCTAAAATGTAAGTGACTTAATTTTAACTATTTGTTTATTGAACTGTTATGAAATCAGTCTCGGTTTCAATCTTGATGGCATTCAGGAAAACAGCTCTCTGGTCGTGTGTAGCCTAGGCTATATATTGTTTCTTAACTATAATATGTTATAAATAACTGCGCGATCCTCAACAGTGCAACATTGTTACCGTCAGTACATTAGGTAGGCCTATATATTATTATCAACTATAGGCTATCAATCGCCACTTACATTAAATTAAATTAAACAGAATCATCCTCACGTTTTCGGTGATTCCCTGGTTATTTTTTATTTTTATATTAAAAATTGTTTTAATCAGGGCATTTGTCCAGTTGGGCAAGTAGTAGGCCTACAATTCTCTCTCACTTTTCCCTTCAATAAAACAAAAAACAAAACACACGTGTCCAGGACAGTCTATGGTCCCTGACAAGCTACTCGAGCCCTGATATGTTTTCCTTGATGGGTTTTCCCTGAAGAGAATAACGTTGTTGAAAACGAAAGTAAAAGAGTCACGCACGTTCATTGTGTTTTACCGTGATGAGAGTTCCATTTCTTTATTAAACTCAACACATTATAATGATTTATTTGTCATCCACCCTCGATTAATTGGAAAGGAATGTTTGTATTACTTGGCCCGCCCGCCCCGCAGCACTATCGGCAAACTATACAGTTTGAGAATGGACACAAGCGGTAACAGCAACAGAACCGTCACGGTGGGAAAAGTGTATCTGACCATGTGTCACTGACCATTTATCTGACTGTCTGTCCGAGTTTTGTCGCGAGCCGGAGGCAGCACGGAATTTGTGGGAACCCTGATGGTCATTCTTCCTGGTTCTGGTAAGGACTCGAGCTGCTGCGTTTTGGACCAGCTGTAGTTTGTTTATTAAGCGTGCAGGGCAACCACTCATAATAGCATTACAATAATCTAGCCTTGATGTCATGAACGCATTAACTAATTGTTCCGGATTTTTCATTGAGAGCATATGACGTCATTTAGATATATTTTTAAGATGGAAAAATGTGGTTTTACAGATACTAGAAACGTGACTTTTTAAATGAAAGATTGGTATCAAAGAGCACACCCAGGTTCCTAAACGAGGACAAAGACTTGACAGAGCAGCCATCAAGTGTTAGACAGTATTCTAGATTATTACATGAAGACGTTTTTTGTCCAATAATTAGAATCTCTGTTTTTTTTCTGAATTTAGTAGGAAATTACTAGTCATCCAGTTTTTTATATCAGCTATGCATTCCGTTAATGCACAGTAATGCACTGTAAATAGAAGGTTGTTGGTTTCAGTTAAGAGGGCAGAATCCAGGACTTAGTAATAATGTTACAACTCTACTTGGGATTGAATCAAAGATAATAGCATAATATTTTGGCTTCACATGGATCTTAAATTTATTTAGGAATTCTGATTATGATAAAAGTAGTCCTTAATCATTAAGCAACTGATTAACAGTAAGTATTCCATACCAAGTCTGATTAAAGATAGACTTTTTTTTTGTACAAGGTATTTCTATTATTTAATATAAAGTACCGATGCAGTGAAAAGTTATGTTTATAGATTTATTGCCAAGCCAGCAGTGCCTTCCTTATGGAAGTTTGCCAGTTAATTGGGATTTTTTACAATAGCAAAATTACATTTTAAAATAAAATTGATGCCACCCAAAGAGTTCGTCATCAGCAAACAATGATCGCCCAATGTCTCCTAGGACCTAAGAAAATAATTGTTTTATAATTTCATATTATTCCCAAGTTGTAGCCAATATCAGTCCATCCAGTTTTTCATATATAATTTCATAAAAATCAAGTTTGGTCATTAATGTGATTTTGAGTGACACATTTTTGTGAAGTTAAATTTCTTTCCAATAAAAAAAATGAGTTGGCTTGAAAAAGCCAATATACTGAATCTGATATTCAATTTAAACCTTATTCTGCTTCTTTGTGTATCTGTCTGAGTCTGTGTGGCTACAGAAGGTGACTGCAATCCGTTGACACTGGAAATGGTGCTGCAGTTTGCTTCTGGAGCCTCATCTGTGCCTCCTCTAGGATTCCCCCATCAGCCAGAAATCGAATTTTTACTTACATTTGGTCAAGACACCAGAATATTTCCAGAGGCCAACACATGCCTTATTGTTCTCAGACTTCCAATTCACAGAACCTACGAATCGTTTAGAACGCCAACTTTTGGCATCATGTTCATGTAAGGGTGATAAAATAAATACTTTAAATAATTATCTTAACACTTATCCACCCTTATGCCATCTCAAACACACATTTTACTGTTACTGCGTTTACTGTTATTGTTGTACTGTTCTTACCTTTAATGTTTGATTTAGATTAGCACATTTTGCTTCATTTACTCGATTTATCAACATCAGTTTTAATTCCTCTAAATTTAAAAAGTACATCACAGCAAGTTGTGATTCAAAACAGTGATCCATCTGACATCTAAATGTTTCACTGCATAAATGTAACAATAAAACCTGAATCAATTTTGATTGCATTTGCCTGAATCCTTTTTTCACATTGAAGTCTAGTAATCTAAAAACATTTTGTCAGAGCATGAAACAGACAGTGTGGTATTTACCTGAAGGCATTTAATTGGTTTTCTTTGAGGGGGGGGGGTCCCTTTGAGATAGTCAAGCATCCAGAATACATCAACATTTTTATCATTCTGATGGCGCGTTTCAAGAAAAAACACGCTTTATCATAAATTGTATCTCAGCCATCTTGTAATGTGTTTGCAATTTCTCTGCAGCATGTCAGATACTTAGCAGTAATATCTGAGATGGTCTCAATTGCCTGCATAATGTTTTGCTGCTGTTGGCTCAGACTGATTCTGGGTTGCTCCACAACTACAGCTGGAAAATGACCTTCGCCATCATCAGTCACAGGGAAGTTGTCTATGCCATGTTGTGCCAAATGCTCTTGTAGAGTTTGTGTACTGTAAGGATCTTCACCAAAAACATTGCTGATGGCTCTGCAGTTTGTCTCCATGTTGGCAAGCATTCCTGCAGTCCATATTTGGACAGGTGTTTTATTGTTCTCCGTTCTGATTTTGTGGTGATTCCATCCCTTCCTAAATAGACCCAGTCTCTTTTGAATCTCTGGCATGAAGACAATTTGCAGGGACATCTTCATCTGGATCAAGGACCTCAGAATCCTCAAAAGTGTAGAAGTTGTAGAAATACTGGAGCACATGCAGGAAAACATCTCTCCAAAGCCGCTCTATGCACTGATTGTGAACAGATTCTCCTGTTATGTGACTCCTCAGTTCCACCTAGGGTGACCAGACGTCCCGAAAAATTCGGGACAGTCCCGAAATCCAAGCAGTTGTCCCGAATCCCGAATCCTGCCCTAATTGTCCCGAAAATTAGAACAAAGTCTCAAGAGCAGACTCTCGAGTAGTTATAGTCTGATAGAATATTAAAAACTGCTCATGGTCATCCTGCAGCCAGCTCCTGTCGGCTTCCCACAGTATTCATAGACAGTAAAATAACGTAGATAGCTGCAGTAGCCTAGGCTACGTAGACTATACACTCTCAGAAAAAAAAGGTACAAAAGCTGTCACTGTGGCGGTACCTTTTCAAAAGGTACACCTTTGTACCCAGAGAGTGCATATAAGTCCCTCAAAGGTACATATTGGAACCAAACGTGTACATATTGGTACCAAACATGTACATATTAGTACCTAAATGGTACATATTAGAACCCTTTTGAAGGGTACTGTCCCAGTGACAGCTTTTGTACCTTTTTTTTCTGAGAGTGTACGTAGGCGGCAAGGCGCGAATTTCATTCATTCATTCATTCTTGAAATGGAGGCTCAGGCTGGTGTCCCGGGACCCGATGAACACGTAGCTAAAAAGCAAAAACGTCTCTGCAGGTATCGGGAGGACTGGGTAGGGAAATACCCCTGGATTACTGCAGTTTTACGTGATGCTAACAAAGCGTTTTGCAATGTATGTAGGAAGGAGTTTGGTATTTTGCACGGGGGGAGTGTGACGTCAGGCTGCATGCTAGCAGCAAACTACATTTAACTAACAGCACAACTGTACAGACCAACACTTTGGTCTCATCCTTCTTTAAACGGGAGGATGATTCTATGTATAATAAAATAGCTGCTGCTGAGCTGACCTCTGTGTTCCACTGTGTGACCCACCAACAGTCATACAGATCACTTGACTGTGCTATGAAGTTAACGCCAAAACTGTACTCTGACTCGGCTCTAGCTAAACACATCTGCTGCGGTCGCACAAAAGCTGAAGCACTGGTCACAAACATACTGGCACCGCTCGCGTCTGACTTCTCCCAGAGCCTTGAGTCAAAGGACATGTATTTTTCTATTGCAACTGATGCCTCTAATAAAGGCAATGTGATAACATTCCCCATCTCAGTAAGATTCTGGACCCCCGAGCTAGGTATCCAAAACAGGGTTCTGGATTTCTTTGAACAGGCAGCCGAGAGCGCAGATGCTGTCACAGACACCTTACTGCAGAAGTTAGCAGAACACAAACTCAGCATCCATAACGTATCGGCCTTCTCAGCTGACAATGCGGCTGTGAATTACGGCAGAAAGCACTCAATTTACCAAAATCTAAAACAACACAACAGCAAGATCCTGCCAGCAAACTGCCCAGCTCACATAATACATAATGCAGTAAAACGTGCCAGCAATGTGCTGAAAACAGATGTAGAGTCTATAGTGATTAAATTATTCAATCATTTTAGCTGTTCTGCCAAGAGAGTCGCCACCCTCAAAGAAATGTTTGAATTTGCTGACATGGACTACCTTACCTTGTTGCGCCACGTCCCGACACGCTGGTTGAGCCTGCTCCCTGCAATTGACAGACTTATCAACACCTGGCCAGCTGTGCAGAGCTACTTCTTGTCGCTGGGAGGCGAAGAGTGCCCCCGTGTCATCTGGGATGCGCTCCGAGGTAACGAGCATGGAGAGGAAGATGAATGCAGCGAGCTGCAGGTCACTCTCTTCTTCTTGCAAAATGTTCTAAAGATTTTCTCTGGTGCTGTGCTGAGTCTTGAGAGTGACAATCTGACCTCAGTTGAAGTCTACGCGCTGATGAACGGCTTCCAAACCAAACTCCAGCAGCGCAAAAAAGATGCTTTCTTCGGAGCACGTGTCTTCGTGTCCTCTGTTACTTTTAGGGTTGACAGGCTCCGTGAAGAATTTACCAGCTTCTATGATACCGCGGAGCAATACCTGGAGAAATGGTTCAACTTCTCAGAAACTGGGCACCTGTTCAACCTCCAGTGTTTCAACCTTAAGGAAAGGCAAGACATAAGCTACCAGCAATTGACCACAGTTGTATCCGCCCTTCAAATGGATGAAGATCTTGACATGGATGAGCTCTACAACGAGAATTGTGCTCTGCTGGATGTCTTGCCAAAACTGGCGACACACAGCCACCCTGTAGGTGAGCTTTGGGCCCAAGCGCTAAAGAGCAGGTCTGCATTCCCACAGTATTCTAAGCTGCTGTCCTTCGTCCTGAGCATTCCCGTGAGCAATGCTTACTCAGAGCGGGTGTTTTCCATCATGAAAGGTGCCTGGACTGATGTTAGAAACAGATGTTCAATTAACCTGGTCCGCAGCGAAATTAAAGTAAAAATTAATTTACAAATGAGCTGTGGAGAATTCCACAAATTCATAATGGGAAAGCCGAGAGCGTTGGCAGCAGTGAAATCCTCCGCGAAATATGTCAGCGCCGAGACTCCAGCGCAACCCAATCTGAGGAGGTATAGCGTAGTGCATTTTCACCTTTGTTGTTTCTGTTATTCTATACGCACAAAGAAATACAACCTTTCTGTCCCCTTTTTATGTTATAGAGTAGATGAAGAGAGCGCAAGTTGCAGCCGTGAGGCCAGGGAAAGTGCACGTGCAGGCAGCTACGAGGAAGAGTGATTTGATTGGATGTTGCTGTTAAAGCGCAGTCATTGTGTTTGTTTCATAATGAGACTTGAGTTCATGATTTTTAGGCCTATTTGTAATTTCGGGTTTAGCCTACATGACAGTTGAGTTTTGGAATTAAAATAGTAAATAATTTTGGTCCGGAGTTTTGAAATTCATGCTCTGCAGGCAGTCATGAGGAGTGATTTGATTGGATGTTGCTGATGTTAAAGCGCAATGTTTGTTTTATTTGTTTCATGATGACACTTGAGTTCAATAGGGTTTTTTTTATTTGTATTTCCGTGTTTACATGACAGACAGTCATTTCATTCAGAATTCCTCAATAAATAATTTTACCCAGAGTTTTGAAATTCATTCATTAATAAATTCATTTGAAATTCATACAGCTCTGCCGTACATTGAAGAGCTGGAGGCTAGGCCACAGAAAATGTCACTAGAGAAACAAATAATAATGAGCAGATTTTGTGTTTCTGATCACACAATCAAATACTACACAAAGTTTCCCTCGCAGGAAGTTTTCCAGGTGTTCTGGGAATCTGTTTGTCCATCTGCCAGCAATCTTGTGTACTGGACTAAGGCACAGAGGATGGGACAGGAAGCCTTCCCAAGTAGAGGTCTTCACGGATCCAAAAATTCATCCCCAAACCTATTATTTCAAAAGCTGGACCGGGACTCGTGCAGATCCGAGAAATGCCTAACCGGACCGGACCCGGACCCATCTATTATTTCAAAGCTGGACCCGAAACCGCCGGGAAGACACAGACCCGACTGGACCCGATTGTCACATATTCCACTGCTATTACAAGTCAATAAACCTGTTGCGAAAAATTCAACTTTTTGTCTTAATTTAAGGAGCCGTGGTAGCGTAGAAGTCTCCTCTCCCTTCCTTGTAACATTACCTGACTGGCTGTGATCATGCATTACAATCCTCCGACAAGAAAGTTATTCATGTTATTCCTCTCGTTATTCCAAGTCCAAGCTTAATACACTCTTTATTTCAGCTTCAAAAGTCCACTTGATGTCACGGTGACGGATGACAAATGCAACTTTGCACATGTAACTTATATTCTGACTCGAGTTAACTCGCATAATAACTTTGACTGTTTGCCCTTTTGAACTATAATAACGATTGCTCGTTCAGTGCCATAGCCGCTGACGTTATTTATTTGCTATCATCTCCGTGCTCTCTGCTCTGCATCGAGTCCTAATCTGACCACTAATACTTTAAGATTAAACAAGACTGTTGTTAATTTATATTGTAAAATCTAAAGCGCGGTTTGGCGGTCCCTCACTGAAGCTCTGGTAACTGGTTGCCATAGAAACATGACACGCGCTTGAGACTGCACATGCGCGCTAGCTGGATCAACCTAAAATATTCTTTTTAACGCAATTTATTTTGAGTGTCCTAATTTTACAAGTTGCAAGTTACAAAAAAACACAAGCAGTGTCTAATCACGACCGGGTTTTCTCAGAGTCGACGGGTCTCGGGTTCACTGTGAAGATCTCTATTCCCAAGCCCTAGCCCTGCACGGAAGATCCAGCTCATAGATTAACTGTTCATGTATTCCTGTCGGGTAGCTGCTGGAATGAGGGAACAAGTAATCGCCGACATTTTCGGGGTAAGCGTGGCCACAGTGAGTAGGGCCATTATCACCTGGGCTAACTACCTGTTCTTTGTGTTGGTTTCAGTACCCATTTGGATGTCCAGGCAACAAATATGCTTCTCCATGCCAAATAAGTACAGTTTGTTCTGTCCAAACCTGCGAGTCATCCTGGATTGCACAGAAATCCGCTGTGAGAGCCCCACATCTCTGACACTCCACTCAGAGATCTTCTCCAGCTACAAGAGCACTACAACATTTAAAGGTCTGGTTGGAGTAGCTCCGTGTGGTGCAATGACTTTCATCTCCCAGCTTTACACAGGTTCAATCTCCGACAAAGAGATCACAAAGAAGTCTGGCATTTTGGACCTGCTGGAACCTGGAGATGAGGTCATGGCAGACAAGGGGTTCACAATCGAGGATATGCTCTCCAGTGTTGGTGCTAGACTGATCATTCCACCTTTCAAACGTGCTAAGCAGTTCAGCAAACAGGACTGTGAAAAAACACAGGCCATTGCACGCCTCAGAATTCTGGTGGAAAGGGTAATTCGAAGGGTCAAGGAAAATCACATTTTGGATTCTGTTGTGCCACTCACCTTGTCAGGAAGCATCAATCAGATCTGGCATAATTGCTGTTTTATGGTTAATTACCAGGGACCAATGTTTCTTCAGGAGTGAATGTATACAAGTATATATGTATAATATAATAAATATTAGATATTTACACTGAGATTGATTTTTACAATAGTAGTGATAGACGTTAAATATTTACCGGTAACATCATTAAATATCTTGTTTTTATATCTTTTTTATATCTTGTCATTGTTTATACTAAGTTTCCTGAAAATAATTTGACAGACACAATGAAATAGTTGACAACAAAATGCCTTTTTTTAATAAAAAAAAAAGTCAACTCAGTTCTGCTGTTCATTGTTATTTCACACAATATAAATACATATACAATTAGTAAATGTGTATGCATACATATAATCACATATATTATACAAGATCAAATAAAAAATATAAGCATGTATTCACCATTATGTACATAAATGTGGGTATATATACAATTATAAGAATAAATCCAAAGGTCATGTACAGAACAGAATATGAACATATGAACAGAAACTGTCCATTTATACCACTGAAAGATACACATCAATATAAACACTATAATAGTACATGTCTAGCTTGTCTTTCATTGATGCTATGAAGGCATCATCTCGCCAGATCCTCTGTATTGTGAAATCTGATTTTGTATCAGTCACAAAGTCACACCATTGTAGACCAGTCACTGCAAGCTGGCCTTGAACCTGCCAGTCGTACTTGTGGGTCTCTTTGAGTTTGGCTTGTCCTCTTTGTAGTTTCATAAATGGAACCTGGGCAATGTTATCAGCAGATGTGCTTTTTACCTCCACTAGTCCAAATTGGAAGGTTTCAGATGGATCATGCACTCGTCCATCTGGACTGGCACCTAGATGTGGTGCTTCTGGATTGATAATAAAACCACATGGTAGGACACTAACACTGGCTGTCTCAGAATATTTTCTCAAAATATCTGGCTCAAGTTTGAGGCCACGTTTCATAGCACTTGTCTGCCTCGTGCCCATGATGATTCTTAGCGCTAATGACTGACTAGCTGAATCCCCAACTACATGACAAACTTCCCGGAACCTGCTTGCAGTAACCCTTTGTGGCATGAAGAGGAGTTACTAAAGATCTAATGTAATGACTACGCCACCTGGGAATTCTCAACCCAGGAAAACCAACCTAATAGGCTGCACAGATTTATTCCCTTCATAGGACAAGAGACGTGGATGAATAAATAATTACTTTTTTTTATTGAAGGACACAAGTGTAATAAATAGTTCAAGACAAATTTTGTCTTTATTGCAGTCCTGCGAGGACTACAGACACTCGATTTTTATACTCTCTTTTTCAGAGTGCTTACATTTTAATTATGTATTGGTATATAAAGACAGTTTAAACAAATTTGGGAAAAAGTTTTTTTCGAAAAAACCTACCTACCCTGCCTTTAACATATTTAACTTTACAGAACAACAATTACTTGTTTCTCTGTAACACATTCCATTAAAGAAAATAACTTTTCAATAAAGGCTTTTCCAAAATTACTTTTGTCTATATTTGACTTGTTCTGCAACACATTATAATCAATCACAATACATTGACCTGCTACTGTTTTCACATGCTCATGAACAGTAATTCCATTTTCACACTGTCACATAAATGATTCTCGCATTTGGCTTCACACTAACCTCATGTTTTACCATAGACTGTAAAAAATATGGACAAAGCGTCTGTGATGTCACCCGTAGACTTTCTGAAGAACGGTTTTGAGGCCGTTTATGGGGGGTATGGGTGGCGCCATCTTGGAAAATCTTGGGAAATCCTAACCCCGCCCACCTTCTGGCCAATCCATATATGGGTAAAAGGGCGGGCTTTGTGTGAGACTGAGCCGGCCGGTGGACCCGCCTCTTCAGCCAAGCAGTGGTATATTATTATAATAACAATAATAAATAATGTAAATTTATATATTTAAAAATATTCTTACATAGGCTATATAAAATAAAATGACGCAACCCTGTCTCTTTTTGTTAAATTTCAGTTTTTAAAAGGTATAAGAAGCTATACAAGTCAAGAAATAAAGTAAACGATTCAGTCAAACATACAGCAGGCTAACGTTACAACGTTAAAATTAAATAGCCTAAATATATAAAGTTATGAAACTTCACTTTGCCCTCAGCCAAAACGATTTGCCAAGGAACAAATTATAGATTAATGAGACCAAAGATCGCCCGTTAGATATACACAAGACGAATTATTCTCATGTTTAACCACTAGACTAAAGACATCAGATCCAGCGGCGAACGTCAGAAGCACTAGCCGAGGTAAGGCTGTTCTCGGCGGGGTACATGAGCGCTGAGCGCCCGGTGATCGCTGGATCTCACAACTCCGAAACCGTAAGATAACATTTTTAAATAGGCGCTATCTTTATAAATAAACCACAGATTTGAGCTTTAAACAACTACATTGTCGACTGAAAAACTCTTAAAACTACATTTCGTGACACAGTAACAGTAGTATTTTTAAATTTCGCGGCCTTTCTCCTCGGCATTTATTATGTCTATGGGTAAAGTACCTCGGACGCTAACTTATCTGAGGTGATTTAATGCTAACTGTTGCAGTGCCACTGCCCACAAACATTGATGCTAAATAGTGCTAACTACGTAAAATAGTAGTGGAATGTCACTTACCGGAAAAAATGGAGCGAAGTCCTCCTACAGTGTCGGTTAGTGCAGTTTATAGCAGAGCAACCCATTTTATGTATGATATTTCAATACAAATGTTCAGAAAGGATACAGAGGTGGTATGATGTGTTGTCAGATCATGGCCGAGACGTCAAATTTCAGGAATTCCACTCGGCGCAGCCTATGCTCGTTATCAGCTGTCAATCAAGCTGTCAATCAAAGTTAACCATGCCCTTATTTGTCATACATTTTATATCTAAATACAGTCTAAACTAACGAGTTAGAAAAAAATTCACCCCCCTCACAGTTGTCAGGCTGAACCTATCGAAAAATACAATAAAAGTCCATGGGACCAACCTGTAAAAACATGAATTTATGCTGTGAAAACGGACATTTTAACATGGGGGTCTATGGACATTTGCTCCCTTCTGGGACCTGCCCCTAGCGGATTTTCGATGTATTCCAGTTTTTCGCACTTCCGGGTAGGCTTCATTTTTCAGATTAGAATGTTGCCACTTGTGTTTTACATGCAAGCCGCCATTTTGGCTCCAGTTCACACATACATGCACTGCCATTTTGGCTCGAGATAAGTCCAGTAGCAAATGTACATTTACCTCACTTAAACTTTATCATCCAATTACAATCAACATATAAAACATTCCTAAACTCTTTTCACATGAGTATTTTTTCTCATTTCGCTTCAAATTCACATATTTGTCACTCGTGTGTAATCTGATATTTGACTCATTACTACTGCATGCTTATGAACAAAACTAACAGTCTTTCTCAGTAACTGACCAAAAATCAACATGTACATGTTTGAAACACAGTTTTTAACATCAGTTTCGACCAGTTTTAGAATCGTTTTTGCTCACCTGTAGAATGATAAATGAAACGCTGTGAGACAGGAGTACTGGCTGTAAGCTCCGGCAAAGTTTAATTAACTCTAAAGCACCCGGTGCAGTACCTTAGTTCAACAGCGCTAAACGCCCTCTACAGGAGACAATAATAACAGCAACATTTTCTTTACCCACAACAAAGAATGTAACGATGAATTTACCCATCAATAGACAAATGTTGAAGGCACATGCATTTATGAACAATACAAAATTTTAAAGGGGTGTCCTTTTTTCCCTCTTTTATTTTAACATATACATTTTTTCAACCTACTACATAGTGGGGGGAAATTAACAACAGGAACATCTGCAGCTATAGGGGGACATTGGTATGAAAGTGGACTACCACGAGGTACAGGACCAAATTGTGAGGGGACCAACTCTGTTTTTGACATGCCCTCTAGAATGTGTGCCAGCAAAGGCCAGGGATGGATCTGACTCAGTTTTGTACCAGAAGCCAAGACATCAGGATCTGGAAGAGGACCTAAAGAAATTAATACAAACTACAGTATTAGTCTTGAACACATTAAGTTGTAGCTGAGTACATGTGTATACATACAGTGTTGTGTATTACCTGTGTAACCCTGTATAGGGTAGACTTGATTCCAGTCTTCCCAACTGACTTTGGCTTCAGGACAACAAGTTCACTCACTGCCTCTGGATGGACTCCCTTAGTATAAAACAAACAAATGCAGTGTTAAAGTATTCTGGAAACACTTTATAATAAGGTTATATACATTGACATTATGCATTTAGTCAATATGAAATAATAATGAGTAATAACAGTTCACAGATTGTATTAATCTTGGGTGATGTTCATTTATACCTTTGTTACTTAATTTGCACTCTTGTGCATTATTAGTCCATAATGCTTTGATGTTAACATGTACTTGTTTGTTTGAGTTGATACTATAGTGTTCTTACCAATTGCAGAAAAGGACAAATACATGCCTGTGTTCTTGGACGATGCCATCTCTGTGGCTCACTCGTGCAGGCCAGTGGTGGTGGGACAGACTATAAATTCAGCTGCACATAGTGGGCCGTCTGATACACAAGTGCTGTCAGATGGTTGCACAACCCTTTACCAGCTGCACATATAGGCAGAAATACAAACAACCTCTTCTGTCTCCAATGACACCTGTTTGAGAAGACAATAGTTTAGCTAATGAATTGTAATTTTATGCTGTGAGCTACATTAAAGGGATAGTTCACTTCAAAATGTAAATTAATACCGAAAAAGTTTCTGTTGTCCTCATAGTATTTGTTGCCATATTTGTCAACACCCACTCAGGCTCCTGTCTTGATATCATTTACCCTGAGAAAGACATTTCAATTATCTCTTAAATCCCATTGACTTCCATAGTAGGAAAGAAAACATACTATGGAAGTCAATGGGACCAGTAAACTGTTTGGTTACTGACATTCTTCAAAATATCTTCCTTTGTGTTCAGCAGAAGAAAGAAATTCATACAGGTTTGAAACAACTTGAGGGTGAGTATATGATGACAGAATTTTTATTTTGAAGTGAAGCAAAAGCAAGAAATACAGCTGTAGTCTGCAACCGCAGAAGCAATGAAAGAGACATAACTAAAAACCAACAAAGAAAACCTTAAGACAGGTGAAACTAAAATAAAGGGAAATAAAAATCTGCAACCGCAGTAACTTGATATCAGAACGATCTGAGTAACTCATATAAGCCAACAGGCATATTACATATAACCTCAAGTGTGTGGGGCTCCTCATTTTTCCTCATAGACCGATAACACCTGTCTCACTACCACCTTGCGATCAACTACATTAGAGACTGAACACATAAAAATGGTTAGCAATTAGAATTCATAATGTTGCAAGTGCTAACGCCAGATAGTTGTCAACTTACCTTGATAATTGTGAATAAATTCCTCAACGAAGAATTTATAGCCTTTGCTCAGCCTTGCTTCTTTAACTGTTGAGTGCCGTCCAACAATTCTGTCAACATCCTCAAATCTAAGTCGTGGCAGTGTCGAGAGAGAAGTTGTGAAATAACGCTCCATGTTCACTCTATATGAAAACACCGTAGTTTCAGCTCTGGCGGAAATCCGTTTACCCGGCGTGACGTAGTTTCCGGTTGCGTGTGAAAAAGGCGAATTATGTCGAGGAGCAGAGACGAATGAGTGCTCGGAGGTCAGCAATTTTGCAACAACTTCTCCTCCCTCCAACACGAAGAACCAGTGCCTCTCCGTTTAGAATGGCAAAGGCTTGAAAGCACTGGTTGTCTCCAAGCATGAGAACATGTGGAAATTCAGAGTCTTTTGAGCGCAGGTACTCAGCCATATTGGTCCCAATCTGACAACAACAAAAAAAAAAAAGAAAAAAAAAAGAAAGAATTGGCATCAATTTAGAACACAAACATTTAAAACTAATGTAAATACCTTTAGGAACAGTAAAGGCTATGACACACCAAGCCAACCATCGGCCAATGTTAGCACTAGTCGGACCCCTGTTGGCAGGGGTTGGCCCTTGGCCATAGCTTTTGCAGTGTGTTCCAACTTTTTGGCCCAGATGCAAATGACTCATGGCAACAACAGTTACCGTTTGATGTCACTAGTTTTTTTTTTTTATGTCGGCTTGGTGTGTCATGGCCTTAAAGGGTTAGTTCACCCAAAAATAAATACTTAAATTAAATTAAATCTGTTCATCATATAAAGCGATCAAGTCTCTTCAGAAAATTTGGAATACAATAGATTCATATGAATTAGTTTTACAATCTTTTTATAAATTTTTTGTAGCATCAAAGTGGTAATTGCATAGACTGTCAATAGTGGGACAGAAAGCTCTTCATAAAACTGCAATAAAATTTGACTGCAATAAATCTGGATGTATGACATTCATTTATTAAATTGTGTTACAAAGAAATAGTTAACAAAATGAAAATGGAAATTGTCATGACTAACAGTAATTGTAAACAGGGAAAATCTCTCCTTTTTTAGAATGACATGAGAGATAGTAATTCATTTTTAGACTGAATTATTCATTTGTAACAGTGTTCTTAATACCCATTACCTGCTGACATCAATTCTACACTGGAAAGTAGATCAAGAGATTGTTTCTCTCTGCTGGCAAACTGCAGAATCTTATCCTTAAACACAGGTACCCAATTTTCGGTGAGTTTTGAAGCGGAGTCTGGATTCAAAATGAAGAAATCCTGGGACATCTAAAAAATACAAAACAAAGGCCAACATGGCAAACAAAGTTGTAAAACAAAAAAGAAAATAGCCAATGAGCCAATGTTTTTATTTCTTAAATTTAAACCCACCATGCCTGGAGTGTCGTGGAGACGTGGATACTCCTTGAATATTTCCATGATTGTCTTGGTTCCATTGTCACGAATCCATTTGGCCCTATGGATAGACGTCTCCTTCATGTATTGCTCAACCTGACTTAGTGGCCAGATATTATTTTTAAGCCACTCTGTCATTTGAGTAGCTCTTTCTGAATCTACATTTGACTCTGTTGAGAGCAGAAATGTAAATCACAAACAGGAATTTTGAATGGGAAAATATGTTAAACTGAGGTACACACAGACACACATATACACACACATACATTATAAATATATATATATATAATGTCTGTCAAAAAAATGTCTGTCAAATCCAACGGTGTCCCATTTTTTCACAATGAATTTGACTTTGGAGTCAATGAGCACAATGCTCTGAATGGTTGCAAACTGGGGCTCACCATCAGCAGAGTGAGACACAAAAAGTGTCATTCCTGACCTGTAAGTAGTTCCTTTGCATTTAATCCAAGATGGCAAATAGACATCTGAGAACAATGGAATTCCCTCAAAACCACATTTCACTTTCTCAAAACCCTCTATAGATCCCAGGAGTGTGGTGTATCCTGGACCAACTTCAAAGTCATGTGAAAACATCTTCCCAGAGAGCAGGGTGTAGCACAACATCATCTGGTGTCGGAAAGCCTGCGTTTTACAGATATTGTGGAAATTGCAGGTTATATGGCTTAGTCTTTTGAAAAAGCCATGCTTTGCTTCAAAACGCATGCACCAGAACTGAACCAAAGGTCCAAGTTTCCTGATGGCCCCAGGATAATGAAGCATAAAGTGGTGTTTTGGCTTAAAATGCCTGTCTGGATAAAGCTCCAAAAACAGCCTATGGTGTTCCTCAATCAGATGCTGCAAAAATATAGCTGCCTCTGCAGTCAAGGCTGGAGAGAAAATCAACTCCATACAGCCAAGTAGTGAAAGTAGTAGTTCCCAGTGTTTCTCACCTTCTGGAATCAAATCTCCAATCATAAGAGGCAGCAGCCTTAGAAGGCACCACATCTGTGCTGCTGTTTGTCTCATGGACCCATCAGGGTTTTTAAGATCCTGAGGTTTGATTGCAGATTATGTTGTGGCAAATTCAAAGTTCTTTTTGGTTCAGGTCTCAAAGAAGTTTCTCAGAGTTGAGGTTCCAGGTCAGAAGAATTAACTTTATTGTACAAACAATAAAGGAGAAGCCAGCTGGTCATTCTGAAGTTATAATATCCAGCACTCATTTTTTATACCTTTTTCATATCACCAAGTCTCCAATGGATACCCTCAAAGCTATCTCTTCCCCTCTGTCACGCCTGGTGACCCTGACACAGTTAGACATGTCTTCTCAATTGGTCAAACCTTACATAATGGTGCTTTGTTTCATACAGTATTTTGACACCTTGCATACTGGGTATTTTTCCATTCTCTCATCCTTTTCAGACCTATTTTTTCATGCTTGTCATTTTCATTGCATCATACTTAGACATGAATCAAGGGAAAATTCTCCAACAATGGCTTGTTGTGACTATCAGAAAAAACATAGTCAAAGCTTGTCAGTCTATTATTCAGCTGATCAAGTGTCAAGACTTTTTGTTCAATCAAAGAATTGAGAACAAGTTTGGTTTCATAACCTCCAACCCCTTCCAGAATGTCATGCATGACATCTGGAGTTACGTTGTCAGTTACGTGATAGAACTGCAGTTTATTGAGTGAACACTCTCTTTTGATGCCAGTTTCAGTAGGGTTATTCTGCAGCAGATCAGAGTGGTAGTTAACCATGTTGCGCATTACTGACAGATCCTCAACTGTTTGTACTCTCAAAACCTCTCTTTGTACCCGACACCATCGACACAGTTTTCCCTGAGAAGCTTTCTGTGTAGCCTAGGATGCCATTAAGACCCAAGTTATCCCCACAAACCTGTGCGACTCCTGCTTTGACAGTGCCCTTGAAATGTTTTGTGACAACCTGTATTCCTTCCAATTCCAGATCTTTAATGTCAGACACAATTGGATCTAAGACAGCATTGATTCCATATGTTTTTACATCATCTGTCTTGTACACTGCCAACAAGAAGTGAGAGTTTAGGCTGGAAAGATACTCAGGATGCAAGCATTTAAGAGTAAAATAAATAAAACCTAGCTTGTGAACTGAGGTTTTTGATCCAAGTGGATTGACCATCTCACAATCATCATTGCAAATGACAAGAGGAATGGACAACTCTTTAGAAAAGAGTTCATTTGTTTTGAAGATTGTGCCATCTTTAAAATCTGCAAGACCTGTGCTTTCTTGATTTTGCCACTCAAAGATTTTCTCCATTGTTCCTGGACTTTCTAAAACCTGCTTCAGCAAAGGCTTTAGAGGAACACGCTGAAAAGTGTCTCGGACTGCCACTTGTCTAACAGTCAATGTGTCAATGTGTCTCTCGCTGTGGCCTATCTCTCTTAAAAAAGAGACTGTGTTTCTCTGTAGAGATCCAACAACATCACTGATAAGGCTGGATGTGTGATCTACAACAAAATTAACAGTACTCAACGTCTGGGAGGAATTTGACCTTCATTTCGCTAAAAACAAAGCTACTCTGTCTTGTATATTTTCTTCCTCTAACTCATCAAATTGTTCTTCAGCAATTTCATCACAGTCCTCATCACACTGCTCAACAGCATCTAAAACTGAATTTGATAAATTATCAGGCTCAACCAAAGGGGTTTCCTCCATTTCATTTCCAATGTCATTAACATGCTCCAGTAGGTGTCTTCTAAATGATCTAATAATACTGAATGTGCGATGACATCCAGCTTGAGCACACTGAAAGTAACTAGATGTAGCAAATACGTGATGTACAACCCTCAAATGTGAAAATAAAGCTCTGATATTAGGCCCCAAAGACCTTTTGCATTTAAAGCAGATGAACCCCATGCCTTCTACACCTAATACCTTGTACTTACATCAGGTGCATTCTTGAGGTACTTCTTGAATTTTAAACGAAGTCCAATAATGGGGATAAGAGAGGTCAGTGTGACATCATCTAAAAGAAGGAGGGTTTCTTGATCAATCTTCTCAGCTGTAAGAGAAAAAAAAATATGCAGAACATAAGTATTTTGATGGAGATGATGAAACATCATTTTATAATGGATGGATACACTTTTTTGGGCTTCAAATTTTGGGATGCCATTCACTGCCATTATAATGATGGATTATCCAGGACATTTTTTGGTCCCACTTTATATTAGGTGGCCTTAACTACTATGCACTTACATCAAAAGTACAATGTACTTATTGTGTTCATATTGTATTGTAAAACACTTTGGCTGATATTGAGGTGAGATACGGGTAAAGTTAGGAACAGGTGTGGTGGTATGGGTAAGTTTAAGGGTAGGGTTAGGTGTAAGGGACGTGTCAACAGTGTAATTATAAATGTAAGTACAATGAAAAAACATGTACACAATAAGTGCATTGTATTAAATTATTAATTTAAATGTTAGTACATAGTAGTTAAGGCCACCTAATATAAAGTGGGTCCTATTTTTTTATATAACTGAAAGAAGAATGTATACACCTAGGATGGCTTGAGGGTAAGTAAATTATGGGGTAATTTTTTATTTTTGGTTGAACTAACCCTTTAAGGACATTTCAAGGGAACGGCAAAGCGCTGCCGTTACTAACTGGTGTTCATTCACTCAGTTTCAGCTCAAATGCAATGCCCGACGTTATCGACTCTGGGTTATTTCATAAGGTTATATTCTTTTTAGATAGGCTATTTCTTTTTCAAGAACAAAAAAGGACAAAAAAATGTTAGGGTTAGGGTTATTGTTTCTGATGTCACAATTTCGCAAAAGTAAAATTGAAAAAAGGGGAGAAAATGGCAAATATCCATTGATGTAACCGAAAAACTAAAAAATTAACGTCTGGTTTCAATTTTTTATTTTTGCATAGCATTGTATAGTCTGAAAATTTAATTGTTAAGGTTACACAGACCATGATGCATCATGAAACATTTTATAATCTAATTGTTACCCTCAGAATTGTAATCGAATCGTGAGGCAAGTGAAGATTCAAACCTTTTCTAAAAATACGCTTGTCTGAACAGCAGATTTGATAAATTCAACAGAAAAGTCCATTTGTAATTTCTACACTAATTTTTCAGTTTTAAAGTGTCAAGTGGCTTACGATTACAATGAATCCTGTAAAATATTACTACATATCTTCAAATGTGGGAATTAACTCTTCAAGATTCCATTCTCTTAGTTTAGTTTTCACATATTCGTCCATCTAAGATAAAATTACAGATAAAATAAATTTTATGACTAAATTATGTACATCCCAATTACAGAGTGGCAAGGCAAAATTGGCGGTCATGATGCTAGTTAACATTATTGAACTAGGCAACTGTAGTCAGGTTTATAGAACTGAAAACATGTAAAACGTCTCATTGCTCTTTAATAATAGTGAAATCAGGGTCGATGATGTCAAATATACAAGACTTAACAGAGTTGAAATTAGAAGTGGGAAAATGAGACGTAACAGTTAGCTGGATTTAACACTTTTCTGCGTCAAAGCAGCATTTGGCAAAAAAAATTATTTATGATAATTTGAGTGTGTGTGTTAAACTGGTTTAACAAACATGTTGAAGTAGCCTACTCTGTTTAAATTTATACATTTTAATACAGGCTAATGTTTGTGTTTAAGCATTTTTCTTTACAATTTTGTTCTTTGTATTTGATACTCAACAGTTTTGTGGGCCAGGTTTACAGTAACAAATGGTCTGTGGTTTTATAGTTGCCCCAGCATACTTCACTGTGTGAGTCTTACACAATTACAGACACAAGTCTGAATGCTTTTCAACCAGTTTAATTCTGATCAGACACAAAAATGGTTTGTCATTACGGCATTAAAGAGAACAAACACTGTACAAATAAAATGCCTCTGTACTGCTTACTGCTTATAACTAACATATTACAAAACAATAAATGAAACAGCATTCAAGTGACTTTTCCAAGAGGCTTCAAGAGGTGTGTTTGAGCTTATTTTTATTTGATTAGGACAATACACATTACATTTCGTAGATGCACCAGTGTTAGCCATAGTACAGTTGGCTAATTTTCAACTGTAGTCCTAGTTACCTAGCATATTACAATAAACAAATTGTATAACTGTTCAAAAATAGGGCATACGAACAGTGTTCAAATGAACTCAATTTGGAATTCAACTGACCTCAATGGTATAAAAAACATTCCAAAGGTACATTAAACACTAAACAACCAAAAAAGTGTAATTTCTGTAAACTCTTATTGCAGCTGCCAAAGACATCAGACAAGCCTTTATACTTTCCTTTAAAAGTGCAATTTGTGTAAACTGTTATTACAACTGCTGAAACATTAGACAAGCTATTATACTTGCCTTTTTACAGGTGGGCGGGTGGGCGTCCTGGAGTCTACCACAGGATGGTGAAGCAGAACAGGGGACTCCAGGGCGGATCAGGCTGAGCAGGCGGCCATGGCGGAGATGACCCTTCAGGCGGCCATGGCGGAGACTTATTGCGGCTATGGGATTATGGGATTATGGGATTATGGGCAGGAATAGACACCGGCTCAGGAACAGACACCGGCTCAGGAACAGACACCGGCTCAGGCGACGTGGCGGCGACCATCTTTGCTGAAGGCTCAGGTTCAGGCGTGTCGGCGGCCATCTCTGTTGAGGGCTCAGGTTCTGGGATGGTGACAGGCTCAGGGCTGGGCAGAACCAGCGGCAAAATAGTCTCTGTGTTGGACGGGACCAGCGGCGAAGGAAGCTCTGGGCTGGACGGGACCAGGGCTGGACGGGACCAGTGGCGAAGGAAGCTCTGGGCTGGACGGGACCAGCGGCGAAGGAAGCTCTGGGCTGGACGGGACCAGCGGCGAAGGGAGCTCTCTGGGTATGCCCAGTCTCAGTCTCTGGCTCGGCGGGCATGACGTGAACAGTCTCTGGCTTGGCAGGACTGACGTGAAGTGCAGGCTCAGAAAAAAGGTCAATTAAGTCCTTCTCGTCCAGACTCTGGACGTATGGACTCTGGACGTCCAGACTCTGGACGAGGACAGGAACAGGAGACAATGGACTCTCGACGACTCCCACAGTGAGGTTGGATCCACACACCCATAAGGTGCGGTCGATGAACTCGACAAAACGGCAGGTGAACGTCGCCTAACAGCAGCATCTGGGTGAGTAGATCGGCCATCCTAAGTGCACTAACTTGTGCAACCCCAGTACTACTAGGGCCCTGTTTCCACCTGTTATTAAGATGCGTTTTGGTCGATCGGATCACAATTAGACGAGGGAGACAAATTCCCGTTTACACCTGGTGCTTAAATCCGTCTCTTTTGTCCACTTTCGACCACTTCTGTGATTTCTTTGAGAGGAGAGTCTATGGGCGGATAAATGTATGGGCTTTTTCAGATCTTTCAGTCTAATGGACGAAATAAGCTCATGCAATGTACTACTGTATAAGTTTGGTACCATTCTGGGCATTATTAGTGGGGTAATTTACGAGATACATCCTTGGATCCATTAGCGTCTGCACTAAGCCATCCGGCTGATTTCTCTAAATAAGCTCTAACTTTAATAATGTTCAACCAAGGGAAAAAAAGCTTCTGGGGGGGTGTTTGGCTCGTGGTCATGGTGCAAAGGACCCTAGGTTGATTTAACTCCGAACCATCCCTTTAACAGACTGGCAACTCTTGATAAATTTCTGATGTCGTTGACCACAAAAGCCATAGTGGTACGTCCTTTCAATGGCATAACATTGCCTTCCAATTTGCCTCAAAACCTCCTCTGCCATTGCCAGTTTGTTCACAGTTCATTGCAGTTCTTGAGCATGTAAAACATCACGCAAAAACATCACGCTCTTATTTGAATATTTATAAGCAGTCGTCATTACTATGCACATATCCAAAAACAAATTCTTGATGTCTGCAATAACAAATTTTACTAGTGAAAATTCAATTTTAACATGTAAGAATTAAATTACAGATATCAAGAATTAAATTACAGACATCAAGAAGTATGTTTCTTACAAGTTGTAATTTCATTTGTAATATCATAAATGTATTTCTGCAAGTGATGATGTCATTTTTGATAACAACAATCAGAATTTCTGATATCAAAAATTGAATTGTTGATATAAAACAATTCATATCCTACGTTTAGGCTAAATGTTAAAAGGGCGACAAAACTATTAGATATCAAAAATTAATTTCTTACTAGTTAAAATTCTGAATACACATATCAGCTTTGTATTTCTTAGTAGAAATATCATTTTTAATATCAATAATTACATTGTTACTAGTAAAAAAGCGAATTCCTGATATCAAGAATTACGTGGTTACTAGTAAAAATGTCTATTCTAGATATCAACAATTAAATTGCTACTAGTAAAAATGTAAATTTTTGATATCTGAAAATGTATTTCTGATATCAATATAATTTCAGATATCTAAAATGTCTTTCTTACTAGTAACAATCACATTCATGATATCAGAAATTAACATTGTCACTAGTGAAAATGGAATTATTGATATAAAAAATGAACATTGTTACTAGTAGCAATTCAATTATTGATATCAAAGAATAGACATTTCAGATAGTGACAATTGAATTCTTGATATCAAAAATAAAGGTTTTTACTAATAAGAATTGTATTTATGATATGTGAAATTGGAATTTCAACTAGTAAGAAATCAATTCTTGATATCAACAATTGATTTTGAATGGTAGCCTATGGTGACATTTCACTAGTGAAAATACAATGACAGATATCAAGAATTATATCTTTTTTCTAGTTGAAATTCAATTGTTGATATCAAGAATTATAATTTTAACTAGTGAAAATTTAATTGTGGATATCAAGAATTAGCATTGTTACTAGTGGAAATGTAATTTCTGATATCAAACATTGCCATTGTAGTAGAAATCTAATTCCTGATATCAATAACTATCATTTTAACTTGTGAAAACTGAATTGTTGATATCAAGGATTCATATCCTGTAAATTAATAAAAGTTAAAACGGCTTGCCATCCAATCCAGTATTCAACTATATTAATCATAGTTGACGTTGTCCGTTATATTTTAAATTATGACTCAAACTGTCCGATGCGCGGCGCTGCGGTCCAAATTATAACCTCTAACAAACAGCTGAGTGGAATTTATTATTATTACTTGAGATTAATACGTCACTTTTTATTGTTTTATGTGTATTCAAACCTTAAAGGCTACATGTTTTATAATAGAAGCGATGTAACAGCGCTTGCGCGAGCCGGTCAGAGCCTCCGCCTCATCTGACAAGATAGTTGGATGAACAGTCGTAGGCCTACTATGGCAACCGCTTGGCTCGTGAAATATTAATTAGGTAACTTCATCCTCGATCAATAGGCCTTTCTGATTGGCTGAAAGGCAGGCGTTGGTAGGCGGGCGCTGGACAGCTGACGAATAAACGAAGCTTAATACTTACCTTATGAATATTAATTAGATAACGTGCCTGAAGCTCAAATGAACGTACTTGAGAAACGTCAGCGCGACCTAATTAACATTCATAAAGAAACCGTCGCAATAGTAGGAATCGTATATTCCACACAGAACAGCAGCACAATCATGAAGCAGGATGGTGGCAGCCGGTGGCTCTGTTGTGTCTTTGTCTGGCCCTGGTTACTGTCTTTAACCGAGGACTAGTTTATCACGAGAAAGACATGCGTTATGAGAGGAAAAGCGCGAACTGTGTGATCGTGCAAGCGTTCATGTATTAATATTAATTATATTCGTGTATTTTCTTGAAGGAGGAGCGGGATACATGACAGACACACAATTCCTTCAGGACATGTGAGTGCACTTACATTAGACAGCCATCTTGCGCTTTTAACATCCATTCTTGCTTTTATTTATTGCATCAACGCCAAATCCAAAGTATTATGTCATTGTGTTAATGAGGCTTTGATGCATTATTCATAAGGAGTTTGTATCTATGACATGGTGTTGAGGATCACACTTGCAGTGCTTGAATTACAATGTCTTACTCCTCAGGGTTTGTTGAAAGCATAAATATAATAACTTGACCTCTTCATGCACGCGCACTTAAAGATAGCAGGTGTGTGTAACGTTACATATAATAATATTGAGTTGTTTCTGCATCTAGCACTGCTGGTCCATCTCACTCTGAAAGCTTAATATAACCTTAATGACAGTGTGTATGCAGCACTTGCTTCTACACTGTAGTGTATTAGCAGTGTGTGCTGAGGAGCTCCTGAGGAAATTAGTTCAGCCCCTCACCTCGTCCTGTCTTAAAACAATAAGCCCTATGTAGTAAGTTAAACAGTATGTGGGGGTTGAATGGCTTCAGGTCAGGCGGATAACGTTACCTGATCCATGTGCTGGTGACAGTGGAGTCATTGTGCACCTACTATAACCAGTGTTATTAGTGTCATCTCACATAGAAGACTAACCTAATGTACAGTTGAAGACAAATGAAATGACATATTATATTTTTATTCAAATGATTCCCAAATGCTGATTAACGGAGCAAAGATTTTTTAACACAGCATTTCTAAACATAATAGTACTTTTAGGAAACTTGGAGTGTTTATAATACAAATAGAAACAAAATTATAACCAATAATAAAAAAGTCTACAAGTCAAAATGATTAGCCCTCTTATGTGACCCTGACAGCACCATAGAGTTGGCCCAGATCCGGTACACGTGGATTCCATGTGGGCCGGATCTGGGCCGGATCTGGGCCGAAACCGTGTTGCTGTCTGGGTAATAGTCAATAGTGTATCCCTTTAGCTTGATAACTGCCTTTAGTCATTTGTGTTAGGGCTGTCACTTTTGTGAAAAATCTTCGATTTTCCTGTTCGAAGTGTTCATTGAATCGATTGTAAAATCGATTTTCCATGTCTAAAGACGTTTACATTTTAAACGCCAAATATGGTCAAATCCACGGACAAGTAACAGGCATTAGGACGAACGTAAAGAGGGCGCTTGTGTCGCGCACAAGTCAGCAATATCCCTGATGATTTATTGGCGTGAAGTTTCGTGCACAATGACAAACAGGAGTGCAACATTCTCGAAAAACAATAAGCAGAGTGGACTGCCATTTCACGAGTTCACACTTACATATAATTTGAAGGGGTAAAGTTTAATGCGTATTTGGCGTGCTGTCCGGAGGGAGGGCTCCGAGCTCGGAGTTCGGCCCGAACCCAGAGTACTCCCCCCGTATGTAAGTGTTTAGGACTAGAAGCGTGGAGAAGGGGTGGTGGAGGGATGCTGCAAAAACTGTCAATGGAATGAGGTGAAACTGTTGAGTATATACACACACCTCTTACCATTGATTGCTGAGTGCTCTCCACCTGTGTTAATTATCTGAACGTGCTCCTCCCGAACCTTGTTAATAAAACATCATAACATCAATGAAGAACATTACTGCAGTCTTCAACATGGCTTTGTTTACGATTAGAAATGTCAGACAAATTTCGCCTACGTAGGCTATTGTAGACCGTAGACCGAATCTGTATCTGTATGCATGAGACCGGCAGAATTCACATTTTTGTAGTAAAAAGAGAAACATTATGCAGAAGTATAATTTGCTGTTTTGTGTGTTTGTCAGAGCCTGCAGTCGCTATATGACGCGTGTTTGCTGCGGGCGTACCATGACGAGCTGGACGCGCTCCAAGAAAAGACCGTTAAAATCGATTCCCTATTTTCGGTTTCGAAACTTGCGTTGGTTGGTCCGATCGATTGTGCAATCGATTTTCGAACGTAAAGTGACAGCCCTAGTTTGCGTCAGTCCTGAGGAGTCGCAGCCCATTCCTCCTTGGCAAATCTCTCAAGCTCCTCCAGATTTGTTGGTCTCCTGGCATAGACTCTGGTCTTCAGTGTGTCCCACAGATTTTCTACTGGATTACTGATACACTTCGCTCATTTGGAGGTAGTTCTTCACCAGAAGTGAGGTACGCTTTGGGTAGTGTTGTCAAAAGTACTGACTTCGGTACCAAGTCAATACTGAAATTCAAAAAAATGTGGGCACTTGGACAGATACACACGTGAGCGTTTGAAAGCAGGCGTCTATCAGTGGATCCGTCTATTAGTGGATATATTAGGGATCCACTGATAGACGTCTGCTTCCAAACCTTCCGTGTGTATCTGTGTAAGCGCTCGGTGAAGACATTTTTTTGAAGCTTTTATCATTGTAGCCAATCACAGATATGTTGAGTGCGTGAACGCAATGGCCAATCAGAGGTGTTTAAGAATCCGTTCAACAGTCAAAATGCTAGAAGGAAATGCTGGTATCGTCACATTGTACCAAAGTCAGTACTTTTGACAACACCAGCTTTGGGTCGTTATCAAGCTGGAAGACAAAATGTCAACACAAACCAAGTTTTGTTGCTTTCAAAATCTTCTCTAGTCGATGATTCCTTCGACCCTGACGATATTCCCAGTTCCAAACGCATTGCAATCCCCACAGCATTATACTCCCACTGCCATGTTTTACTGTGGGAATGGTGTTCTTTGGGTGTCCTTCTTTCTCCAAACATAGGCAACATATCTTTGGCCACAGATAGGGATGGGCATCGTTAAGAAATTATCGATATCGATGCCATTGTCGAGTCTGCTTATCGATGCGATTCCTTATCGATTCCCATATCGATTCCTGTACCATTTGCTGAACACTTACAGGGTGGCTTTGAGAGTTGTTGGCTTTGAATGTCTAATTTAAAGTGGTTTTAGAGAATGAAAACAAAGTGTGCAATATCAATACAGAAGTTGATTGCTTTGAAATTTCTAAAAAAAGTAAACATTTCTAAAACAAAGCTTTGTATTGTAATCACACTTAGTCGTGTGTGCTAAACTATAAAAGAGTAAACAACGCATCATGGTTTATATTTTAACTTTAACTTTTATTGTTTTCACAAAAACTTCATCAATTAATCATTTAACATTTAAACATTTCTAGCAGTTATTGTGCAGAAAAACAAGCATGTCTGCTTTTTCTGGGAGGATCCTTGATCTCTCCAGGCTGATCATTGGTTACTTACATCTAGCATTAATGTTTTGATATAATTTATAAGCCAACCTACCATTGTTTGTGGAGCGCAGGCTGTCAAATATAGTGCACTCCTGGTATTTAATTTGAGCATATTTGTTGTGCTCCCTGAGATGCTGACACGCATTTAAATGATGACAGTTATATGAAACATGCGTCCAAGGTTTTGCATTCCCAAACGTACATTATCGGAAACCTAAACAAACAGCACATGAGGAGACTGAGTATGTGTGGAGCAGCGTTTACTATGAACAGAGCTGAGTTACTTTTAACAATCTGCACGCATATAAATAATTAAAGCGTCGTGCTTCTCTGTAAAAAAAAAAAGTGCATATATTTTTGACGCATATCACAGCCTTTACGATTTTATGATAGCACTCTGCTATTTTATGATTGTAAATTGTTTTAAATAGATCGCGTAGCCTTAGAAAACGGTGTAATAATGCGGTTCATGGATTCGATCTAAACAGGCTATGAAAATGTGAACTTGGAATATAAATCTGACGGCACGCACTTATCACACTGTTGGATTGACTTCGTTTACTTAGTTTACTTCTGTTGGTGGTAAAGAAGATCAAAACAGACTAGCGCGTGAGCCGACAGCATCACCACCATTAACGTTACCACCTCACATACTGTGACGTCCTGCCGCGACGCAGGAATGGACGGAACGAATTAGGAATCGTTAGTGGAATCGTTAACGTGTGGACGTGTACGATTCCGATGGATCGGAACGTTTGGAACCGGTTCCAAACCGGAACCTGGAACCGATTCCCAAGCCTAGCCACAGAGCTTTAATTTTGTCTCATCTGACCAAATGACAAGTTTCCATAATGCCTAATTTTTCTCCAGATTGTCCTTCAATGGCAAACTTCAGTCTAGCTTGGAGGTGTCTCTTCCTCAGAAGTTTTTCTTGGTCAGCAACCCTGTCCATTCCTGTGCAGGGCTCTTCGTTGAGACGTCAATCCCAGACTTGGCTAAATCATTCACTAGAGTCTTGGCAGTTGGTCTCGGGTCTTTAGAAAGTTTTCTTTCCAAAGTATTTGAAATCTTTCGGAGCATCAATGCGCCACATGGGCAATGCTGAAACTGATGCTTCGCTTCATAGAGATCAAATTGACCAGCGCTGACGCCATTCACAGGGAATTATTATCTTTTTTTTTTTTTTATGAATATATGGCTTGACCTGAAGGACAGACCAGGAAATCGCACACGCCAAGTCGATGTCTCTCTCTGTCACTGTCTGTTTAGGCTTGTTAAGTGCAAATCCCGAGCCTATGTACAAATCACCATGATAAACACAGTCTTGTTATCATTAGCCGCTTTCCGACCGGAGGAACCTTTTCACAGTTCCTAGAACTATTGGCTAAAGTACCCGGATGTCGGCGTGTTCGCACCGCAGGAACTAGGAACGATTTTAGTTCTAGGAACTCCATTTGGAGGAACTAATTTAGGTCCTACTTCAGAGTAGGGTCTAAACCAGCACTATAGGAACTACCTGTGACGTTAGTATACGCTGATTGACCGAACGCACGCGGAACACCAGCACCCGCCATTTTTAAAACAGCTAGAATGTAAACACACAGAGTATAGCCTATATTTACTCCAGAAACTAGATACAAACATGGAAAACAGTGATAGATGGGTCTCTAAACCTTTATGCTGAAGAGAAAATCCAACGCAACTTTGAGGGGACCAAGCCAAACATGATTATGTTTATCTGCCCAGCTAGCAACACTGGACATCAACCACACAGCATAGGCTAATAACCTTTTTTTCATATACTGTCTACTTTCTATAACAGTTCTATCTAATAACATATTAAACAGTACTGTTAGACAGATCGCTAACTAATAAACACAGAGAATGCAAGCATTGTTTGCTCTGGCGTTCTCAGCGCCGCCAAAATAAAGGTCAGTCGCGCCGTCAAAATAAAAGTCACCGTGCTTGCGTCACTCCCTTACCCCTCCTACCAGTTCCTATGGCCACTTGGCCAGTGCGAACGCAAACAGCAAAACTGAGTTTGGGGGAGAGTAGTTCTTAGAACTGTTTAGAAGTGGACAGTTCCTAGAACTAAGTTCCTGTAACTACTTGGTCGGAAAGCGGCTATTATTAACTTATTAACATTTAAAGCACTACAGACACACTTTTAGATGGTATTCGGTCATTGTGTCCTGCTGTTTTTAAAAGAAGTCCAACTTTTATTAATGTGTCCATTCCGTTCTGTTGATTCTTGTTTTTATATAAATGTGAGGATGTGCCTCTTTGGCCGATGATCACATTCTATGACTAGTGATGTTGAGTCACTAGAATAGTAAATCAATGCAAATTGATCTCACCAACCAATCACAATTTGATGACATCAGACTTTAGTGCCATGAAATGAGCTGATGACGTGTGATGCAGAGGTATGAAAATACATACGTTGACAGGCAGGTAGGACATCGTATCGTAGCATTCGGACCTAGTATTTATATACATTTAGACCACTTAACTTAGTGATTGCTATCAGGATGTGAAGAGACTTTCAACCAGCATAGCAAAAAAAACTAAAAAATCTGGAAAAAATCACCTACCCTGCCTTTAAATACAAGTGAATTGTTATAAATGAAAAAGAATAAATAATGAAAATGAATAAAGAAATACAAATGAAATAATCAGTGCTTTTAAGGTTTTTCAGGTAGGTCTAACAGTAGTTTTATCATCGCGATATCGATGCTAAAACCATATATCATGCAGCCCTACGTGAAATTACAGGTCTTGTCCTGGTCCCTCCTTAACTCTGTGGGATTTTTTTCCACATTTTATTGTCCAGAAGGAAACAATTGTCCATCTGACCTCTTAGTAAAGGATCTCCTCAAGACGAACCACAATGACCAACATTGAGCTACATAAACAGTATTGAGCTACACACTGTCAGACACACAGTCAACAGTAGTTTAGTCTCTGTCTGTGTGTCTGTCTCCTGGAGGGATACTCTCCTCTATTGTGCAGTTGGATGTAGGTGATTGTGTTCATATGACTCTGGTTACTCAAGAAGATGAACTAATGCCGCCCCGTGACAATACAGTCTGTACTCTGCATCCTATGTTGCCATCTTACACCAAAACAGCTGAGTATGTTTCACACACACAGGGCCCTATCATATACCCGGCGCCAGGCAAGTGTTTTTTGCTAGTTTCAGCACGACGCAGTTATCATTTTCACGTCCTGTGCCACGTTGTTGAAATAGCAAATGCATTTGTACCCATGGTCGTGCTGGTCTGAAAACGAGGCATTGTTGGCGCGTTACTATTTTGAGGCAACTGAAATAGACTGCGCCATTGACCAACTGAAACCTGGTCTAAAGTCAATGGCGCGGAATTTATTTTTTGTTATTTAAAGGTTGCATTAGTAATGTGCGCCTATAGGCCGGTCCACACTGCACGTACACTCTGCTTATTAAAAGTCTCACTCTGTAAAAGATTAATATTGTGTACAAGATATGGTGGAATCCGGCTTGTTCCGTAGATGGTCTGCTTGCACGCTTTAACCTCTCGCACGAGCAGATCCGTTTGCTTTCTGGAGAAGCGTTCAGTTTTCCACTTGCAAATTCCGGCATGTAAATAGCGAATCCGCCATGGCGCGAGCGCAACTGGCTTATAAAGGGAATGGGAGACGAGACTCTGATTGGTATTTTGCAATTTACGCCCAAAACACACCCATTACTCATTAAGAGAATAGGGAAAACCCTTCTAGACCATGCGCCGACCATTTTTTTCCGTCGTTAAACTAGCACTTGCTCTGTGCACTTTGACCACGCTTTGCTTTCCAGTGGCTGGATTCATGGAAATCTTACAAAATTAAAAAATGTAAATTTCAAGAATTTCTAAAGGCCATTTCAGGCCAACTCTTAAGGCCATTTCACACTGTTCCGACCATAGACTGTAAAAAAAGATGGACGACGCCCCTTCGCTCTCTTCCATTGATGAGAACTGAAGCCGCCAGAGTCCCGATATGGCGCTGACATATTGGAACTTGAGTCTGCGCAGTAGCGATCTCGGGACCAGACCTGCACAGTAGTGAGCAGGAAGTAAAGCCGCGAAATCAGCGCTCCGCCCTCACTCTCGCAGAATGAGTGGATTCTGCACACTTTTTAAAAAATGTATTGCAGTACGACAAGAGGCTTGATAAAATAAAGTAAATACAATCTCCTCAGTCCTCCGAAGATCCCGAAAAAAATGTCCGTTGGTGCTTCAGTGACTACATCGCTCGAGAACCTGTCAATCACAGCTGTCAATCATGACGTTACACCACCGCATCACGTAACTAACTAAAAACCAACTTATTTTTGAAACAGACACTTGAACTTACATCAGCTTGATTAAAACGACAGCAAATGAAAGAAACCACCTTTGGAAAAAAGATATTTGAAGTGTTGGTCTCATGTCCCGTTGAATAACACGGGGAGGCGGGGCTTATGACCTATACTAGGACCAGTCACCGGGGGGCGATCGAGACGTTTTGGCTTCACTTTTCAGGGCTTGTGCGGCACGCTTGGTTCCGACAGACACGACCAATGCTGACAGTGACCAGATTATAGTATGTCATTTCTCAAACATTCCAAGACCCGACAAATGCCAATGTAACATATTCAGTTGGCAAAAACGAGAGCCGACCAATGCCGACAGACAATGACGGGTAACACAATGGTTTGGTTGCATTTATAACCTGTGGCTCGTTGCATAAACTGCTTAGACTAGGCTTAAAAGAACGATCTACATTTTTTCTTCATGACTGGTCCTAACATTTTACGGTCCGTTACATAAAAGGTTGGAGAAAGACTAACTAAACCTGGAGAAAGACTGAAGACTAACTGAGGGGCTGTTTTCACGACACCGTTTTCGACTAAAAACGTAAAACTTTTTTATGCGTGCCTGAAAACGCAAAGTTTTGAAAACGGGTTCCAAAGTGGACGTTTTTGAAACCGGTCTCCGTGTAAACAATAAAAACGTAAATCTCTGAAGACGATGACGTCATGCACATGGGTATTACATGTTCAGTCTGTAGTGTTTCATCGCCATCTAATGGCCTGACAGCAGAATACAGCGTTTTTAGTCGTTTTCGCGGATCCGTGTGAATGGGGATCTTTTGACAATTGTCGGTGTCGTCTGCACGCGGAAAACTCAAAGGAAAAACTTCTCCGTTTTAATCATATCGTTGTCGTGTAAACGTACCCTAAACTAGTCGCTGTCAAAACGCACCACAGATCTGACAATTTTGTTTGCTGTTGTTGAGTAATGTTCTACACATAGTTGTGTAGAACTGACAGAATGATGAATTTCATGTGGACGGAAAAGTTTTACATCATTTACAATAGATGTGACGAGCGTAATTCCTCTGTGGACTGAAGCACTCGCTTAGAAATCTAAACAACGAGCGCATTCATTTTGATCTTTTCTTGGCATAAATGAAATAAAGAAATTCTGTTTTTATTGAAGAGCAGCAATAATGTTTTCTTTTTCATGACATAATAATGTCATTATTATTATAAATGTGACAGTTAGACATGATGCCTGTACTGGATCAAACGAGCCCATGTTACTCACCTTTATAGCTTCCCTGATTGATTAACTTTCAGATTAATACACAACAGACTAATCAGAACACGGATTTTATTTTCTGAATCGATTTGTTTTCTCTTTAATAAAATAAGTGGTCATAGTTTGTTTTGCTCCTATCAATCTAAAGTCATCCCAAAATGATAATGTGTGCTGATGTTATCCAGGGTGTTTCCTGGATGTTTTAAGGGCATCATACTAGGAAACATGTTTCGGTCAAAGTTCGAATGCAATAGAGTGGTACAGGGATGATGTCAGAACCCAGAAGTCTAATTGAGTGCTGGTTCCTTCCTGATTTTCCTATGGGGTTTTATAATGAGTAATTTATGAGTAAAATAAAGCCTGTGGTAAACATAACTTGATGATACAGTACTTTGATGTTTTGCACGTACTCACACCCCAAGCTGTCTTATCTAGTTACTTATTAAAAACATATTTTTACGTATTGTAAAAAATTAACATAACCTTTTGAAAATTCGCGTTTTCGCTGTAAGTGTGTTTTTTACGTTATGTCAAGTTATGTTTACCACAGGCTTTATTTTACTCATAAATCGAAAAATAGGAAAATCTGAAAGGAACTCGAATCTTCCGGGTTCTGACGTCATAACTGCACCACTCTACTGCAAATTAATTTAGTATTTGCATCGCATCCTCATTCCCAGAAGCGATCACTGTCTGATTATTAGCCAGTCCATGCAGGTACGATGGTATGAATGCAAATGTAAGCAGTGCACTGCCCTCATTGTTTGCAGTAGCTTGTGTTTAACTGTACTTCTGCTGTATTGGACTGACCGTTTGGAGCACCAGGACTTCGACGCCTGCCAGGTTTACATACAAGTGTTTTAAAAGGGAAAGAAAAGTTCCAATATGAGCAATTTTTGAGAAAGCCACAGCAAATTCAGTCATTTTGGTCTGCAAAATCAGAAAAAAGTCCCACTGCTAAATCCTTATTGGACTAATCGGTGTGTTACCATAGAGCCTAGCTTCTTGTGTTTGTGCAGAGCATGTGAGGCTGTTTTAGTTTCAAGAACTTTTATCATCCCATTCTAACCAATCAGGGCCCAATGTACCATACAAAAATGCCACTGTAACCAATCACACTATTAAAAACGAAGCCCTAGTTTGGCACATTTGCGGTACATTGGCACAGTTGATTGTTGCGAAGCATTTTGAAATGGTAAAAAGTCACATAATGTTTGTGTTTGTATGATCGGTTGCTGCTGTCACGTCTAAGTACTCATGGCCATACTTGTACATGGAGCGAAAAATGATCCCCTCGTAAGGTTATAAACACTCGTGCTCCAGATAGCTAGTGATTTATTTATTTCTTTTTTCCACTGGTGAAAGTAAGAGCTAGTGTAGATAAGCTGGAGCGCTTCCAGCAGCAGCAGGACTCAATATTTAATGATGAGCAGCTCTAGCCTATCAGATATCTGTTCGGTTTATTACAGCGTTCACACTAATGCCTAGATGTATGCCTTCTCCACAGAATGTTTATTCATTCACGTTGTATATTTAGCAACAAACTTTTTGACACACTGGACTGAATTGATGTTTCTCATGATCTTACACAACTTTACTGATCTTTTCATCATCAAGTACAGTTTAAAATCGTCCCAGGATGAACCTCGTGAAGTTGGCTGATGAAAGTCCAGAATCTAAAAGAAGCTCAGATATAAGAGTGTTTTCTTTACTACATCAGTAGCATTCTTCAATGTGCGTCATGGTTGTGTAGCTTATAATGTGACTTTGACTTTGACTTTATAAATAAACTTTGTTTTGTACAAACCAACCACATCATCATATTCTCTGACACGATCAAACATTAAACTAGGAACACACCTCTGTGTTCAGTCTGGAGTCCTTTCTGCTTATAGTTGTATTATGTTATGAAAAGGATAGGTCATTTAGTAGATCATTTACTCAGCCTCATGTCATTCCAAACCAGTAAGACTTTCGCTCAACTTCGAAACACACATGATGATATTTTAATGAAATATGAGAGATTTCTATCCCTCCATTGAAAGTCGAATGCACAAAAACTTTGATGCTTCAGAAAGTTCATAAGGAGTAATCTATATTGAGCGGTTTAATCCTAGTCTTCTAAAGAAACGCTTTATGAGAATTGATTTAATTTAGGCTTTAATTATTTTATATAAACAAATATTGACGACACACATCAGAGCACATCAAATATGAGAAATGGAATTTCAAACGTGTTTGTTTTACTCAAGCATGTTTACTTCCATTCACTATATGTGATGTGATGTGCTTTGTGTATGTGTGTTGATCAGTGTATAGATAAATGAATACAATCCTAAATTAAATTCATATAAAGTCTCTTCAGAAGACTTCGATTAAAGTGCTTAATTCATATGGATTACGATTGCTACGTCTTTATGAACTTTTTGGTGGAATGGACTTTCAATGAAGGGACAGAAATCTAGTTTCATTAACAATATCGTCGTTTGAGTTTCGAAATATGTTCAAAAGTCTTATGGGTTTGGATCGATGTGAGGGTGAGTAAATGATGACAGAATTTTTGGGTGAACTGACCCTTTAATTGTTGAATGTTTATTGTAATTTATAAATAATGTTCACAATTCTTCTTTTATTTCAGGGATTGACTTGACCGTTCATTCATCTGTAGCTTGTGTTCTTGTTTTGTGTGTCTGTAGGTGAAAGTAAATCAGGAATCAGCCGTGGTTTATGAGGAGAAAACTTTGTTCTGCTCTTCCTGCTGACTTATACTCTAAAGCTTTAAACATCATTTCATCACAATGGTACGTTCACATTTCCCTACTATCAAAATATTGTGTCCTTACAGTTTATTATCTCTTAATTTATACAACAGTTTGTTCTGGTTCTCGATTCTGATTGGCTGAGAGCCTTTTCCAGCCATGCGATATTCTACATGTATCACCACGGGAACCGTTTCACTGTTTGTATCACTCCGCTTGCAGCATTTCTCTCACAAAGAGTGTCATGGCGGACAAGCAAAATGATTTTGTATAAATATCATAATATCAGCTAGATGCAGGTAATGCACTCGCTTAATTGATCTCTCTCTCATAATACTCTTCTCAAAATAATACAATAAGTAAGCAATAAGGACCTCAAGGGTGTGCTGTACTGTGAATAAGTTGTTACGTTGCAAACCCTTCAGCCGTAACTTATTCACGATACAGCACTAGTCTTGAGTACCTTATTGCTTTTATAAAACTGTTCCTAGGTGTAATAATAAACGTTCCTAGGCGTCATCTCATGGAGCTCAAATAAAAACAGACTAGGAACCGTTTTGCAAAAACACATTTATGTGTCCAGGTGTAAATGGAATCGTTTTGATAAATCAGATAGCTATCCGATCTGAGAAAACACATGAAGTCTGTGCCCGGTTGCATAAAGCACCATAAGTTTTTCCCTTAAGTATGATCCCCTTACCTAAGAGAATAACTTAAGGGTAGGGATGGCGAAAACTAAAAATGTTCTTGACCGACCACCGAGCCTCATTAGTCGGTTGAAACCGGTTAACCGATTAGTTTAAAATATGCTACGCTATTTGAAATAACAGCCATTTCGAGCCGTGCCTGCAACTCTGTCGCATCTCTGTGCCGCTCTGCCTCCCGCTCACACACACACTGCCGCCCTTCCACTCACGTCACTTTTTTAAAATCCCCTACAGCGCGAAACATGAGTCCCGCAAACGCGGCGCCGAGGAGCTTGTATGTAATCGGAGGACAAATGGCTCCTTAGTTTCGAAATGGTTTTGGTACAAGGTGATCGCGTTGAAAATAAAGGCGTTTGTCTAGCGTTAGAAGCTCATTTGAAACATTGCCGCGGCTCATTTAAGAAAATGACAGCACCGAAGAAACGCCGCTGTCCCACAGACTAGTTTTCTTTGCACGCTTCATCCTGTTGTCTGCCCTGACTCTAACCTCGAGTGTTTTAGCCTGTAGCCTTTACTTTTCGCAAACCTTGTGAGCGCGCGAACCCAAACGCTGTGACCTCGCGCCAAATGTTTTTATTGGTTTATTAAGTACAAACAGGCGAGTTATGAAAAATTGAGTGTGAGGGATTTGGTCACTTCACACAAAAAGATCTTGGAATGAGATGGCTAACTGTAGTAGCGTTTAGTCCACTGTCTATAATCTCTCTTTTTTTTTCTTTTTTTTTCTTTTTTTTTTTGACTACCGACAACTTTGATCGGTTAACGTTGATACGGTCAACCATCGGTCAAACGGTCATCGGTTAACATCCCTACTTAAGGGTGTTGAATATAATCTCTTAAACGGTTCTCTTAGGTAAGGGAAACATTTAAGTGTTTCACGACAGCGATCCTGGATTCACGTTATAAAAGTCTGTTGTTGCCATAGATACGCAAAACACCAACACTAGCAATTTCGCAGTTTCATCAAATAAAGTAAGCTAGGATATCGGAATGGATAAAGAAAATTAAAAACTAATTGTACATTTGTTGAATGGTAGCCTTTTCTGTTTACGTACTGGTCTTCGTGTGTTTGGGGCGCCTGTATTCTGATATGTGTGCCGTCAATAACACCACATATGCGAGGAAAACCTGCTTTCCGAAAAAAAAAAATGGTTTGAATGACCTCCTGGTGATGACGGGATGGGAACTTGACCGTTGCGTTTAAATGACGGGAAAGAGCCCCCGCAACCCGGTGAACCACTCTGCTGACAGACGATTTATGCATGTGGAAAACATCTCCCGCTACCGTCTGAAAACTCCCAGTTTTTTAAGCAGTTGTAACACCGCAGGTAAAGAGTGGTTGCGATGTGTGACATGGTCAAGGTCGCCGTCTAGTTTGTTAGCGATGTCAAATATTGTGCGTCGATCAAATCTGGATTCTTGCAACAATTTTTCATCGCTAAGATGGTCCAAAGGGTTCTCCCTATCCCTAAAAATTCTTCTTGGCACATAATGATCTTCAGCTGGTTCCATAAATTCATCCATGTCGTCTTATTTTTGTCCGCGTTACTCTTAAGGTTACGATTTCCAAACCTTAAGTTATACTTAGGGAAATGACCGTTAAGGGGTTTTATGCAACACTTAACGCTTTTTAAGGGATTACTTAAGTGAAAAAACAGCATTTATGACGTTTCACTTAAAGAAACCCTTAAGTAACACTTTTCTGCAACACCCTTAGGTTTAAGGGAAACATAAGGGCGAACTTAAGGGAAAATTACACTTAAAGTCCCTGTAAAGTCAAAATTAAGTATGTGTTCTGAGTTTGTCACACCACAGAAACATGTGTTATTAGCCACCCAGCCAAATTTGAATGATAAAAAAAGCCGGCAAGTACATAAAATAAGCTATCAAAATCTTGAAAAAATGAGCAGTAGTCTCTGCTCTCAAACGCTGGGGGCGTGTCCGCTGGCTGCGCTGAAACCACGCCCACTCGCGGGAAAGCTGCCGTCGCCGACTCGCCACACTCAACTGTCACTGCTACAGCCGGAATGGATGCTCCTAGGTTTTACAAAGCCATGTTCGAGCCTGGACTAACGTTACCTACTATAATTATAACACAAGCACACAAGGCAACTTACACTCATTGGTGGGCTCGCACTGCCGACGATGGCACCAGTTGTCGGCGCGACGGGAGGATGATTTGGTTGAGGAATGAGGAAAAATGAGGAAGTTTATAAAACTATCCCGTGTAAAATGATCACTACAGAGGCGGGTTTTGGCGGTGATCCTCAGCTGTCCATCAAGGTGGCTCTTCACAAAATTAATCCACCTCTTCTTGATGTGATCGTTTTTCGTAAATTTAAATAAGGACACCGATCTGTTTTGTACGTGATCGCATCCAGGTAGTACGCATTTCCGTGACGAAGGCATAGCTAGCCTAGCTAGCAAACTGTAGGCTGTAGTAACTAATAGTACTGACAGTAACTCGCGATCGGCAAACTGATGTGAATGAATGTGCTATATTGTTAGGGGAGGGGCAGCGTCAGGGGCTCCAGTGTGTCAAGTAGGGGCGTGTCCAGGAGCTCAGGGGCTTCAGTGCGTCATCGAGCCCCCGTTTTAGCACCGCCCAAAAAATCCGGAACACAGCAATGGTGAAAAACTGTTTAATGGTCTAACTCGACAATTCAGTACTTTCTAACATTTATAATGTGTTTAGAATTTTTTTTTTAGAATTGCCTTTACAGGGACTTTAAGGTGCTTTATGCAACCGGGCACTGATGTTTATACTTGTGCGCTGGTGTGTGTGTCGAGCCGGCAAGTGTGTGTGTGGGGGGACTGTGTGGTAGAGCGAGGGAGAAGTTGAGAGAGCGACGGCGATTAGCTTTGGAGTGAGTAGCGACTCTAGAGTCATATTGAGAGAAACAAAGTGTCTTCCCTGTTCTTTCTGACCACTGTGGGAAATCTGTAGCATGAAAAGGTAACCCTCTCCAAGCAACGTGTATTTTTCGAGAGGTACATGTCGGACGGGACGCATCATAAACAAAATATCGCATAATTATCGCGAGACTTTCGATATAATATCGGGCAACGTGATATCGCGATAACGATATTGAGTCGATATATCGTGCACCCCTAGTTAAAATGCGTAATGAGTCTGGAATGAGTTCTCGGTTCCCCTCTTTTCAGTGTAACTGCACGTGTAATTTTTCACCTTTGGAGCTTCTGACAGTTGCGGAGAAGTCACTGGAGCATGACAATTCATATTTTTAGAATTCTCTCTAAATTGTTCCACATCTACTGTCATGCCACCTAGTAAATCAAAATTTACTTTAAACATTTTAGCCTTTTAATTCTTAGGTTTTTCCTCAAATAAGAAAAAAAAAAAACATATGTTTATGTTGCTATGGGTGGTTGCTAAGGGTGTTGTGCAGTGATACCTAGAACCGTTCAAAGATAAAACACAGCTATTGACCAATCAGAATAAAGGACTGGAACTAACTGTCATATAAGCTTAAATGAAGTGACTCAACATTTATTCGTTGCTAGTTCTAAACAAAGGTTTGGGCCCAACTGTAAAACTGTCAACTTGAGATTTGAATCCGTGGCGGAAGGAAGTAGTTCTGCACAAAAGAGGGTTTTTAAAGACACTCCTTTGTTGTTTCTTATTTATTTACACTCTTGTGCCGTCAAACTGTTGTATAAACGCAATATCACACGAGTAGCCGTGCGATATGGCTGTATATCAGCACGCTACTCGTATGATATTGCTCATGTAAATTATGCTAATGTTCATGTTATACTGTAATGCTTTGGCCAGCGTATATTGAACACCATTTTATTGGTAACACTGTATTTTGTTAACATTAGTTAATGCATTAACTAACAATGAGAAGTATATTTTTTTACAGCATTCATTAACCTTTGTTTACATTCATATTATACCATGGGCTGTTTAAATACTCGATTCTGATTGGCTGGAAGGTGTGCAGTAAAACTGTTTAATGCACAGGTAGTTCCAGTCAGTTTGATTACAGTTCGAAATTAATCCGCTACATTGGTAACCATAGTAACACAGATACACTTGCAAGCAGAGTGAGAGACGCATATGAAAACGTTTAGGTAGGCTAAATGGATGATTTTTGAATATCGTTTAATTTGTATCAGTGTTGCCTGTCATTTATAAATAATTGTAATAAATCCATTAAAGAATCATTAAGTTAGCTATATGCTTAAGCAATGAGGGGACTGTAGCTGCTTTAAAGAAGAGATCGACGCACACAGGTAACTCGCGCACGCATCTCTCTCTCTCTCTCTGTTCCTTCTCCTTCAGTTCTCTGTCTCTCTCTTTTAATAATGAATTTAAATAAATGAATTCATTCAAATAAAAGCAATCCGATGGCTCTACTTTATTTAAAGCGGACGGAGTGCAAGAACTGACGAGCCTTAACTTAAGAAATAACCGTCATTTTTACACGTCTGTTAAAAAATTACACTGTAAACATCAGTTACAGCTTTAACTTATTTTTAACTTGGCAAATAACCAAGGTATAAGCGGGATAATCCACGGCTAGCCATGCATTAAAGAATTTTAATGCACTTCATAGAGGCAACCACCCTCCGCTTCGCGTCGGGTGGTTCTTCGCCTCTACGTCGTGCATTAAAATCCTTTAATGCATGGCTAGCCGTGGATTATCCCTTACTTAGTTCACAGATGCAGATGCATCTTTTGACCTTAAAATGTTTTCAGGGCTAGTTGGCTACTAGCACAGACTAGCCAGTTTTAAAAAATATGCAATTTTGCGAATCCTAATGAGATGGTTTTGGTTATAGACATTGGATTTTGCTTTGGATTATGTGGTCTAGGAATTGAACTACCTGTCCTCTTCTGATGTTTTGACAGAGTATTGTATGAAGATATTTGTGGCTATGGCCAGTGAACCGCTCGAAGGTTTCCATGAGGTGAACCTGGCATCACCCACCACCCCAGATCTTCATGGCGTTATCGCCCCGAGTCCACCAAAGCACAACGCTCCTCCTAGCACACTGTACCGAACACACTCGCTGTCCTCCGGTCAGAACGCACCCAACGCTCTCCGAGCCGACCAGCTGCCCACCCAGCCCGTGTATTCGGCCCCGCGGCACCTGGGCACAGAGGACGCCCTCAATGGCAGGTAAGACTTGAACATGGGACAGCAGGTGAAGAACCGAACACAGAGTCTACAGCAGAAGCTCCAATCAGTTTATTTCCTCTGCAAATTAATTTGTATATACGTTTTTTTATATACAGTATGTTTGCCTAGCCTTGCATTTATTTGTACAAACATTTTGGCTATGCTGTTAATTTTAAGAGCATTAAACGCATTTAAATAATCTCAGTTAATGAGACTGTTCACACCCAAAAATTACAAATCTGTCATCATGTTGTCGTTCCAAACCTGTATGAATTCCTTTCTTCTGTGGAACATAAAAGAAGATATTTTGAGAAATGTCTTTTTTCATATAATGGAAGTCAATGGTCACCAAAATGGTTTGGTTACCAACATTCTTTAAAATATCTTCTTTTATGTTTATCTTTAGCTTCTTTCTTTTATATTATCTTCTTTTACAAAAGAAAGAACGTCATACAGGTTTGTAACGGCATGAGGGGGAGTAAATGATGACAGTAATTTTATTTTGGGGAGAACTGTCTACAATTCTATATACAGATAAACTGAAATTACATGGAAACTACAGAACAAAAAAAGAATAAAAAGCTATAACTTAAAATGGCAATAATAACTAAATTAAAAATGACAAATTATAAAAACCTTTAATATTGGTGCTTGTATCTGCAGACCAAGTTATCGTCATTTTGAAATACAGTAATGCAGATTTGAACCCTGCCACCACTGTGTCCCAGTTCTGTTTCCTGTCCTTCTATATTTATCAAAAGAAAAAAATAAGTATTTTGTATTACTTTGAGGAGATGCCATCAAAAGCGTATAATCACAAGCTGAAGTATGTGAATATGTTGTATGTACCTGAATGTTTTATGCATGCATGCACAACCAAATTCTTTTTTTTTAATGGATTATTGCAATATTTATTATAAATGATTTATCTGTGCACATTTTTTCTTGTTTGAGAAGCTGTTTCACTATACATCACAATAGCGAAGAAAACAATATCACAACTTCAATTTCATGCCGACTTTGAAGTCAACATGAAATCAAAATTGATAATTCATTCTTTTTAATAAAAAGTTGTAGTGTTAATTATGAATTCCTTATTAGTGTACAACATCTTTTTTTTTTTTTATTAAATATATTTTAAGGCTGTAACTAACGATTATTTTGATAATCGATTAATCTGTCGATAATTTGTTTGATGAATCGGATGAAAAAGAATATATATATATATATATATATATATATATTAAAAATAATTTTTAATCCATTATTTTAAACAATGTTATTTCATAGGGTACACCTATCTCCCGATTCGATGCTATCACGATACTTGGGTGCCGATTAGGACTGGGCGATATATAAAAAAAAATGATATCTCGATATTGTCAAAATGTTTACAATATTCTATATATATCTCGATATGTTTGCATTTTCTTTTAAATAATAAAAAAACATGATTTTCTTTTGCCCCTATTAAAAAACAACAAAAACTTTTTAGATAGAACAGCTATTGTTGCAAAGTAAATACAAAATGTTTAGTGCAAATTTGAGCAGTTAAAAAAAAAAAATCTGTGATCACTTCCTGCTTTTTATTAAATGAACTGAAGTGTAACATGAAGTGTTACATGTAAATGTAACTGAAGTAGAGCAAAACAAGTACAGAAAGTGCAATCTGCGATGATCTCCCCGGTGTGTTCATTTGGAAAGTAACTGGCTTGCAGACAAGCCGATTTCAGCTCCCAGCCATCAATAAAATGAATGGTAAGACTGATGTAGGGTTCGCAGGTTCGGCTCGTCAGTAGATCGGAAGTGGTCGCGAAGTGCGTTATCTAAGAAAGCTGCTGTGACAGCTGTTCGACAACTTTAAAATACAATTTTGGGAGCGCATATTTACGGCAAGGCAAATTGTATCTGGGGTCAATTGCCTTTAGCAGCCGAAAAGTTAAATCATACACTTAAACTGACTGTACATGATGTATAAGATGAGTCATATTTACAAAAACAAATCATCACATCTTTCTGACTTTTATTTCAGAAGCATCATACAATACTACATTCTCTTGAATAAATGATTCAATAACAAATACATTTGTTAACAGTCACTTGTCGCCACTTAGTGGTGAAACAATGTAATCGATAAATGCGTTATTTTATTGTTATCAAAAGCTGTTTGATCGCTATCGTAGTAGTGACTTTTATCTGAGTACGTCTATGATAATTGTAACTATTGCATCACAGAAATAATGATACTATGAGGTTGAAAAGACTGTTTCATGACAACTCTCTCCGGGTCAGCGGCATTCTCCCAGCCCTATTATTTCACATCTTGCCCAGTGTATGGAAGAAAATTTATGACAATTTTTTATGAAAAACAAAAGCTTGTTGAATTGCACTACTTGAAAAAAATATGCATTGCATTAAAAGTGCTTGCATTTTAATGCGTTTTATCTTTAGGACTTTCATTTTTACGGGCTGAATTCAAAACATTTCAGACTCCTTTTCATTATTAAAAATTCAATAATCCATATTCACCTTTCAAATTCCACTTCCAAAATATTCACTCTGTTTAAAAATACAGCCTATTATATTCGACAGGCAATTTTCGGTCGATTTTATTTTGCTTAACAAATTTGCTTCCACAAATTCAGTGGTTAAAATTTGACAGAAAATTCAACTTTGCACATCTGGGAACTGCAGTAATAGCAGTAGAGTATCAATCCATAATCTCCATCTGCTGTTAGTTTGCACACCAGCAGGTGGTGCAAGCGCGTGTTGACAAAGACCAGAGCAATGGGTAGATAGTCGCTCATTCATTATAACGGATTTGTGGAAATGGAAATTGCAGCAAGCGGTAAGTGTATGTGTGATGATTATCAGGGCCAGTATATATGCGGAAAGATGATAAAGACACAAAAGCTGTGTTTATGTTTAATTCAATAGGCGTTTCTCAATGTCAAGGAAGGATCCTCGGAAGCCAGAATTTCGAGGATGCTACGTCATCGACATCCGTCGAAGGACTGTTCCAATGTCGAGGATCCTCGGAATTTCCACCAAGGACTGAGTCCTTCGTTCGAAAAATATCCCATATACAGGAAAGGATGCATATGTGTAGCCTTCGCGCTCTTCGCGCTCTCAAATCACCCACAATCCTATGCGCGCAGCTTTGCTATCTTGTTCAAAAAATTCAAAATGTTGGACGTTAACGGAGTCGGAGCGTTAACGGGTCAATATGCTTTCAAATGTAAATATATTTACATTACCAAACATTTGTTTAAAAAAAATAATTACATCCATTAGGTTATGGGTCAAATTGACCCGCACTGTTTAAACACACTTAACAGTCAAATAATCAATATGATTAAAAAGGAGTTTATTGATTTAAAAACGATTATATTGCCTGAGTGAACAGAACTGCGTCCATAGCAACGCTCTGTTTTTCTTTTTCACTGACGTAATGACGCACTGACGTGCACTTGCTAGCCTGTTCCATTTACGTGTTCTCCGAATGCTAAAGAGGAGCCTCGCCTAGCCTCTGAAGGAAGTGACTTGGAAGGACCAGTCCTGCCAAGGAAGTATCCTTGACATTGAGAAACACCTAGTGTCTTTACGGTTACTTTCCCTGTGTAGCCTACATGTGAGCAGCGTTCTCTATCGTGAACGAGATTATAATGTTATTCCCCGATGCTGCTGTACAGATCAAGCTGCGTTAAATCTGAAGTACACATACAGTATATTTCTCTCGATTGTTCAGTTTCCTAAACTTTATATCTTAGCGCTGCGCTGCAGTACTGGGGGTTCCTTCAATATGTCATACTCCAGGATTCCCGTGCCGTCAGGACATATAAAACGCTTAACGTAGCTTAATGGACTAAATACAGTGATATAAAAAACCAAACTCGCACCTTATTGGGGATGTAGGCTGTACTATATATGCTACAGGCAAGCAGATGGACTCAGAATATGAACGTAACGTGCAAAGTTTCACGCTAAGGGTTTCACAGTGATATACTAGCATAAAGTTGGCTTGATATAGCAAGCCAACGGGTATTTTAAGCCAACGGGTATTTTAAACCCTATTTTATAGCATTTAAAGATAATGACTTACAGTCATAAAACTTACTGTAAATGTTATGCGTTGAGGAAAACGTGTCAACGGCATTAAACGGCGCACACATCTGTCAAAGCACGACAGGGCAAGACGCAGTAAACGCTTATGCTTTTGCTTGAAGCGCTTATAAATATAAAGCATGCTCATGTTTCGGTCAGCTTGGATCATGTACCTTTCCCACAGCAACTCACTCTGTGTATTCCGCTATTTTCCGTATGCGAAGTTTTGAAACCAAAGTTTTGAAACCAAATTGATATTTGTCTCCACAGTGGAAATGATCCTTCAGCCACTGTGGATGTGGTGGATGGCAACGTCCTGTTGGCTGATGGAGAGGAGGTTCTGGGCCTGAGCACAGACAGTCTGTCCCGTCTCAGAAGTCCGTCAGTTATGGAGGTCAGAGAGAAAGGCTACGAGAAGCTAAAGGAGGAGCTCACCAAAGCACAACGGGTGAGAACCTTAACAAACGTCATTCACACTCACTGATCTACACTTACATTTATTAATTTAGCAGATGCATTATGCAAAATTACCTACAAAAGACCAACATCATAAGCAATTTTTCATACTCTGAAGAGATAAACTATATTGCCAAAAGTATTGGGACACCCCTCCAAATCTTTGAATTCCGGTGTTCCAATCACTTCCATGGCCACAGTTGTATAAAATCAAGCACATAGGCATGCAGACTGCTTCTACAAACATTTGTGGAAGAATGGGTCGCTCCCCAGGAGCTCAGTGAATTCAAGCGTGGCACTGTGATAGGTTTCCACCTACGCAATAAGTCCATTTGTGAAATTTCCTCACTACTAAATATTCCATGGTCAACTGTTAGTGGTATTATAACAAAGTGGAAGCAATTGTGAACAACAGCAACTCAGCCACGAAGTGGTAGACCACGTAAAATCACAGAGCGGGGTCAGCACATGCTGAGGCGCACAGTGCACAGAAGTCAATTGCTACAGACCTCCAAACTTTGTGTGGCCTTCAGATTGGCTTAAGATCAGTGCGTAGACTAGAGAGCTTCATGGAATTGGTTTCCGTGGCTGAGCCGCTGCATCCAAGCCTTACATCACAATCACAATGCAAAGTGTCAGATGCCGTGGTGTAAAGCACACCACCACTGGACTCTAGAGCAGTGGAGACGTGTTCTCTGGAGTGACGAATCACGCTTCTCTGTCTGGCAATCCAATGGACGAGTCTGGGTTTGGCAGTTGCCAGGAGAACGGTACTTGTCTGACTGCATTGTGCCAAGTGTAAAGTTTGGTGGAGGGGGGATTGTGGTGTGGGGTTGTTTTTCAGGGGTTTGGCTTGGCCCCTCAGTTCCAGTGAAAGGAACTTTTAATGCTTCAGCACACCAAGACACTTTGGACAATTTCATGCTCCCAACTTTGTGGGAACAGTTTGGGGATGACCCCTTCCTGTTCCACATGACTGCGCACCAGTGCACAAAGGCAAGGTCCATAAAGACATGGATGAGCAAGTTTGGTGTGGAGGAACTTGACTGGCCTGCACAGAGTCCTGACCTTAACCCGATAGAACACCTTCGGGATGAATTAGAGCGGAGACTGCGAGCCAGGCCTTCTCCTCCAACATCAGTGCCTGACCTCACAAATGCGCTTCTAGAAGAATGGTCAAAAATTTCCATAAACACACTCCTAAACCTTGTGTAAAGCGTTTACCAGAAGAGTTGAAGCTGTTAGAGCCGCAAAGGATGGGTCAACTCCAGATTAAACCCTACGGATTAAGAATGGGATGCCATTAAAGTTCATGTGCATGTAAAGGCAGACGTCCCAAAACTTTTGGCAATATAGTGTACCTTGTGTCACGTGTTGTGTCTGGTTAAGACACAATGAAATTCACACAGTCTTTAAAAATCTACTTCCTCTCAAACCTGGAGTCTGATTGACTAACAGTCAGTCTCCCGTAGTCAGTGTGCTCTGGTTAGAGTGCCCCTATTATATTTTTTTGAATATTACCTTTCATGCAGCGTGTACTAAAGCTGTTTGTGAATGTAAAAGGTCTGCAAAGTTTCAAAGATTAAAGTGCACAATAAATTGAGTTGCTAGTAATTCCAGTCTTTGTTCCTGCTCAATTCCTCATAGGTCTGTAACAAAATTTGCACAATGCCCAAATATAGTTAGCTGTATGTGGGCATGTTTGACCTGCCCTCAAACACTGTAGCTGTAGCTGAGGCCTGGAAGAGTTTGGTTCATGTTGTCGATTAGGGGTGTGCAATATATATCGTCTGCAATAACTTCGTAATTGTTGTTTTAACGATGTGCGATTTGACATTATCGAGTATATCTCACACACACCCAGAGAGTGCATGCATACTCTACGACGTGATGCAGTCTTGTAGATTAGACTAGTGTTTAGAGTGCACACTTTCACTGCGTGATTTAGGCTTTATTTATATCATTTAGTAATAAATATCACAAGAGTGCAGTTTTTCTCCAAATATCAGCATGATAACAAATGTGATATTGATTTTATACAAGTTTAATAAACAAGAAGTTACTATTAAGTGACTTACATTTTAAACACCATATTGCCTGTTTTTGCTCTATTTCGCCAACGAAAATAGTTCAAAACAAAGCCACACACGGCGGTCTTTCCTTACTGAGTGAATCAGCTTTTTTGAACGAATCAGTTGACTAGGATAGATTAAGATAGTCAAATGTTTTTTTCCTTGAATGAATCAGCCGTTTGAATGAATTGGTTCAATCTCAATGATTCGCTCATTAACAGTGACTTGCTGCCACCTACTGGCGGTTTCAATTTCACATTTAAAGTATCTTTTCTTGTTTTAAATCATTTTAAATATCAGTATTCAATATTGCAAAAATGAATTTTGTTGATACTGATATCATTTGATTGTTCATTTGTATCATTGATGTTTATATTTTTATAATTTTTGTTAAGTGCTTTTGTCTTTTTTTATATATTTCTATATCACTTCATTTTATTTTTATTTTTATTTCAGTTTTAGTTTATTTTAGAGCTTCAACTTGTAATTTATTTCAGTTAGTTTCCAAGTTTCAAATAAATAAATAAATATATATTATTTATATATATATATATTCAGCTTTATTTCAATTAACAAAAAAGATTTTTAATAATTTCAGTTACATATGCTACTGTCAGTAAAAAAAAATTGTTCAAAAAAATAAAATAACATTGATGTTGTTGTTTTAAAGAATACTGTAGCGTGTGTGTGCTGAATCATCCACCCTTTTACATTGATGCCATGGGCTAAATGAGAGACTGAGCCATACATTCCCTGTTTTTTTTGTTCTGTTTATCATTTGTGTGTTCTGTTCATGTCATTGCATGTGTCTGAAGGATCTTAAGTTAAAAGACGAGGAGTGTGAGAGGCTTTCTAAAGTGAGAGACCAGCTGGGGCAGGAGCTGGAGGAACTCACTGCTAGCCTTTTTGAGGTTTGTTTGCCAAATGACGGAGCAGATCTGTGTGTGTCTGTGAGCACTTGATCGTCTGGAGTTACTCTGAACATTCAGCACTATGATGGGTCAACTCAAATGATTCAAGACAGACCTAAAACACTTATTGATGGCACATGTCCACACTATATATACTAGATATATTGCACCATTTGTAAAGTGGGTACATTTTACATATTTAATGTATGAAGTTAAACAGTAAGATTAAAATAATTTTTTCCACTTTGTTTTTTTATTTATAAATAAACACCTATAATAGGTATAATAGACACCTATTTAACAATTCATAGTTATAATTAGTTATACTGTATATTAGTGATGCGCGGGTCGGCTTTTTTTCCAACCCGCGGGTCCCGCTTTTATGAAATTATTTGGCCCGCCTCAGCCCGCCCCGCACCACTGTATCTATTTTTACGACCCGCCCCGCCCCGCACCCGCGACCATTAAATAGACAAACTAGGCATTGTAATGTAAATGAAAACAGCCTTTATTTCAGCCTGAAAGTGCTTGGAAACATCGCCCTGTAAACTGGCAATAACAGACGATTCTGAATATGAACCATAAATCAGGTCATATTAATAAGATAATGATTTAAACATTTTCAATATTTACAAAGCAGCGTTTGTATTCATCTAATTCATCATTCACCTTTTTTTCTTTTAATTATGTAAAATCCCGACCTCAATTTCTCCCGCACCTCATCTTCCATCTTCACTTTTATTTCTCCGTCTTTGTTGTTGTGGCTGGCGGCGGGAGCTGCTTTGCGCGAGCTGTGTCACGTGACGCCAAAGGTTTGGGGAAATCACGCAAGTTGCATTGCTACGGCCTTATCAAATAACCTACTAAAATATGATTAGATTGATATTCCCAAATATTTAATATAGGCTGGACATTGCATGCAACATATGGATTTTTATTTTATTTTGTTTAATGACCCGCCCCAACCCGCCCCGCAAATAAAGTGACAATTTTTTGACCCGCCCCAACCCGACCCGCGGGCTACCCGCGGGTCCCGCGGGTTAAGAGACGACCCGCGCATCACTACTGTATATCCCGAAATATACACTACCGTTCAGAAGTTTCTGTTAATAGATGATCCTTCAGAAATCATTCTAAAATGCTGATTTGCTGCTCAAAAAAACTTTATCATTATCAATGTTTAAAACGATTGTTAAAAACAGCATTTATTCGAAATAGAAATCTTTTAGAAATAATAATATTTACTGTCACTTTTGATCAATTTAATGCATCTTTGCTGACTAAACGTATTAATTTCTTCCAAATTGATCTTACTGACCATAATTTTTGACTGGTAATGTATATTTATTAAAAGTCACATGATTGTAACATGAAGACTTTCGTGAACATTTTTGAGTGTTGATCAGAGTTTTAAACTCTGAAAAGAACAGAATTCACAAACCAGATACCTAAATATGTAGCCATTCTCATATATATATATTAGTGGTGGGCCATTATCGGCGTTAACGCGAGACTCTTATCGCGCGATAAAAAAAATATCGCCGTTAATCTATTCTCAAAGTTGGGTTGGGAGCTGGCTCTATACTACACAAGCTATGATGACGCAATCTACTTGCGGCCGCGAGGAACACCCGGCTGCAACGCATCATATTCGTCGTCATCTTAAGTAAACACGGCTGAAAGTGAAAGCTGGTGAAAAAGATCGGTGCAACCTCCATTATTTGGACTTGGTTTGGATTTAAGCCGTCTGACGAGCAGCAGCAAACTACATAGAGTGTGTGGGGTAGCCTAACAGTTCGGTAAGTTAACACACGACTAATCCCTTCTACCACCTCAAATTCAAAACGAAACATATGATATCACTGAATATCAGCGCGTGCGTATTATTCCCAATATATTGTGGTGTAGCACATAATCTCTGTCTGCGCCCGATTTTAAGAATCGTTGTTGTGTTTCTTTTTACTGAAAAGACATCAGTTAGACAATATTCTAATTTTAAATTTGGGGTTTCATAAGCTCCAAGCCATAATAAACATTAGACCTACTTAAGTCTCTGCAGCTAGTGTACTTAAATTTTATTTATCTGCAAAATTATGTTGTATACTTACAGTTTTAGACAATATTTGTTCTCAAAACTACATACAAAAAACATTTAACAGGTGTTTAGCAGGGTCTGTGTAACCTTTTCTGAAATAGTTTTATTATATATCGTTATCGCAAGAGGCTGCAATGTATATCACAATATGGATTTTATGCCATATCGCCCATCCCTAATTGATAGCCTATAGTAGTTGATAATAACATAGGCCTACCTAATGTTGCCTACGGACGGTAACAGTACTGTAGTAACCTTTTCCAGTCTATGAGTAGAACAGCTTTCTCAAGCAGTTTGTGATGCATTTTGGAAACAGGAGATGAGCCCCTGGTCCAATGCGCCACCTGGCTTGAGAAACCCGTTCTCAAAGACTTACTTTTATAGTCATTATTTGGGTAGCACACATATTCTGAACGCCTTCGGCAGAATTCAAATGAGCCATTTGAATCTAGATTAATCTAGATTAATTTCAAAATTAATCTAGATTAAAAAAATGTATCTATGCCCACCTCTAATATATATATATATATATATATATATATATATATATATATATATATATATATAAATACCATAAATACCATAAATACCAATATATAATTCAATATATCGCCCATGTTTTAAGTCAAGTCAATTCACCTCAATTTATATAACGCTTTATACAATACAGATTGTTTCAAAGCAGCTTTACAGTGATAACAGGAAAATGATTCAATGATACAAACAGAGTTCAATTCTGCTGTAAAGCAGCTCTAAAAAGAGTGTCATTGTTCAGCTGAAATCAGTTCAGTGTTAAAAAATATGAAATGAGTTAGATTCAGCTATAAAGCAGCTCTGGAAAAAACAGTGATGTCATTGTTCAGCTCAGTTTAGTTCTCATCCTATAGTGTCAGCTCAGTCAATTCAATAATATTGCTGAATATTAAGTGTCACCAACTAAGGAAGCCAAAGGTGCCATATTTGTGTACTGATAAACATCTTAAAATAAGTCATAAACATCATCTCCAGACAGTTGTGACATCTGACAGGGAACTTTTAAAAGACTAGAATAAGCAAGCGCTCCATAAATTACATCATCCATAAAAACACACCCATTGAATACGCCTCTGCGACGTGTGTGTGCTATGAGGGTTGTAAAGCAGTTCACATCAGTATTCAGCTCTTGACAAGCTTTCGTAGCAAACCCAGAAATTGACATTAAGATTGTTATCTGGCTGAAACTATTGCAACATGTTTTATTGCATCATTTGCTTTTAGGGTGCCATTAAAACTGGAGAGATGTTAGACAATTACTTCACATTGCTTTAGATGAATAAACAAACTCAATTATATAATTTCTTTTTATTTATTTTTTTTATAAATGTACAAGGAATAATTGTGAGTAAAATAGATTTTTCTAAATAGTATTGGGTTGAAAATATTGATTTCCCATATATAATTAGGGGTGTAACGGTACATGTATTCGTCCCGAACGGTCACGGTACGGACGTAACGGTTCGGGGAATACAGTCAGATGACAAATATAGTCAGTCACAGGGGAGCCACACTCCAATCCAGAAGGGGGCGCGTGTGGTAATGCAACTCTGTTTGCTAACCACCACAACAGGTAAAAGCAGAAGAAGAACAGCACATGTGCGCTTGAAAACAAGTCCTCTAAGATATTGCGCACGCGTCAAGTGCGTTTTCCTGCACTCACGGACAAAGGAGTATACTTTGACAAACTGTCATTTGCACTACTCTTGTAAACCTAGCATTGTGGATTTGTTGCTTTGGTAACTCTTTAGTTTATGGTCTAATTCTCACTATTAACTATTTGCTTATTAGCATGCATATTACTAGGATATAGGCTGTTTATTAGTATTTTTCTATCCTTCTTATCCTGCATGACCATATTCTAGGCCTACATCCCTTAATCCTACCCAATACCTAAACTTAAAAACCTTACTAACTAATAAGCAGTAATTAGGGGTTTATTGAAGCAAAAGTCATAGTTAAAAGGTAGTTAATAGTAAGAATTTGACCCCTAAACTAAAGTGTGACCATTTTTCCTATTGCACCAAACTCGTATTGGACCGTGACATCTGTGTACCGTTACACCACTATATATTTCCAAATAAATTTGTTTCATATTTCCAAATTAATTTGTATCGAATCGAGATCACATTGAATTAAAAACGTAAACACACTATTGTGATACCCAGCCTCATTTCTAAAGTTATTTGAGAATCTTACTGATTTGAACAAGTGTCCAACTCCGAACACTTTAACTGAAGTTCATCTAATTATGTGGACAGGGTCAACATATGTCATGCCTACATTATGTAGGTCTTAATACCATATAAATACAGATGTGCTGAGTGATTAGGTAACCCGCTCTGAAGTCTCACTTCCTCTCCTCTGTTTTGCATTTCATACTCTCCTCATACTTTTCCTTTTTCATGTCTTTCTGTTTTCCTTTGTTTGTTTCTGCTAGTCAAAGTCCTTGAGTGTCCTCATCCTCTAGCGCTGCTCTGCGAGGTGCCTCTGATCTGGTCTGTTGTGTTAGAGGTTTTTTACAGACGAGCTTGAGTTCGATCTGATGTGTGACGTTTCTCAACAGGAGGCTCATAAGATGGTGCACGAGGCAAACCTGAAGCAGGCCACTGCGGAGAAACAGCTGAAGGAGGCGCTGGGAAAGGTGAGTTATGCTGACGTCAACATGTCAACGTGACTACAAATCAGTGAGCTAAATGAGAGAATACATTGAGCTCAGAGAAGAAACAAAGCTAATCAACATCTCACTAAATTGGTCAAATTGGTCACAAGAAATGTCTCACAGTACGACTGAACTTAGGGTACATTTACACGACAACGATATGCTTAAAACTGAGAAGTTTTTCCTTTGAGTTTTCCACAAAGTACAGACAAAACAACTGTCATCCCCATTCACACGGATCCGCGAAAACAACAAACAATGCTGTATTCTGCTGCCAGGCCATTAGATGGCGATGAAACACTATAGACGTAGTTTTGTTGTTTACATGAAGACCGTTTTCAAAAACTTGCACTTTGACACTCCTTTTCAAAAGTTTGCGTTTTCAGGCACCCAAAACAGCATTGTCGTGTAAACGAACGGTCAAAACGCATAAAAAGTTGTACGTTTTTAGTTGAAAACTGTCGCGTAAATAGCCCCATAAACTGTCGTTATTGATCCCTAATGATCTCTAGCATTAAAGGTGGGCCTTATGACCAGAATCTAATATCACTCTGATTTGAAAAGTCATAATTGTAACAGTAACAGTATATTTTAAAATGTAGTTATTGTTGCTGTAAATTTAACCCCAAAATCTTGTATATTACATTGGCCATATAGTAATGTCTATTTTCCATAATCTGGTGACTTGCATACTTAAAAAAAAAATCGATCACAGTGAATTTAACATGACAACCAATGATTAAGTGCGAAATCAGCTTCACATTTGGAAACACTTGAGTTTGAAATAGACGTTTTAAACGATGTAAATATGACTAGATGAGCCATGGGTAAAACCCATACACATCTGCTCAGTGTGACGCTCTGAGCAGGGTTAAAAATGAATGCTTGTCATGTACCAAATGAGAGTGAAAGGATGCTTTGGTGGGTAAATGAAGCTGAGGTACCTTTTTTTTAATAGAGTGAATCAAATAAGATGGAAACAATCCACTTGGAAAAACTAGGTAGGAAGGACACTAGAGGCTTTTATTAATGGTTAAATAATGAAAAAATTAAACATATATAAATATGAGGAACTACAACACAAAAAAACATTGTAAGTTCACTCTTTTTTGCATTTTGTTCCGCGTCGTGCACATGACCCTGGTCTAAAAACACAGCGCTTGAGTTAAAAGAAAAGGCTTTTTTCATTCCACTACCTTGCATCTCACATTTTTAAATGCAAAACGTGTTTTTGTGAGATGTGATATTTTGTAAACACCTGAACTTGAACCTCTTAAGTTTGTAATCTGAGAAGACCTTCTCTTTCTCCTGGGTTCAGATCGACGTTCTGCAGGCTGAGGTGGCTGCTCTGAAGACTCTGGTCCTTTCAACCTCTCCCACATCTCCCTGTAGGGAAATGCCCCCCGGACCCAAAGCCCCCTTTAAGAAAGGCCACGGTCGCAACAAGAGCACGAGCAGCGCCATGATGGGCAGCCCGCAGGAGGTTGCTGTAACGCAGCCCATTGTACGTGAGTGTAAAGAGGTTTGTATCTGCTTGTGTACGTTTGTGTGAGTATCCAGAGACATTTCCCATATACCCCTGGGGTTTGTTCCGTGTCAACCACGATGTCTCAACATGTGTTTTTATCTTTCGAGGTGATATGTACTGTAGATGAATCTCATGAGAATATTTCCAATTTCCTTTCTGACTGCACACTAAACCAAACATACTGTCCAATTTATGAATGAATCGCTTGATTACATTCAGTCATTCACATTCATTTCTTTAGCAAATTTCAAAAAACATTTTTCACATGCAGGGCTCCAGACTAACATTTGATGCCACTAATTCTACAGATGGTGGTGCCAGCTCCTGATTTGGTATCGTTTTGGGGGATTTCATAAAGTAATCATTATAGTTCATTTAAACCAAACTATTGTTATGCAGTTAGTGCAGTTACTAATAATTTAACGTTGGTTAATTGGAAATTTGACAGTAAAGCACTGAGCTTGAATTGAGATGCAGATAAAATGAACTTTTATTAATAACAGTAGCATGCATAAACCAATTTTTTTTTTTATAGGAAACATTTAAATATTCTACTCTTATTAAATGTACCATTGTTCTTTTATAGTGTCATATTGACCTGACCGACAGCTTCAATTATTATAAAAGGAGAACTCTTTACTTGTTTTCTGTATAATTCAGTTATAATTTGAAGAAAAAGTTTTTGTTTTTCATGAGACTGTGACTTCTTTTTTCCATATAGTAGGGAGTGGAAATGTCTAATAAGCCTATAAGTGCTCCTCTGCCGCCATCTACTGGTTATAGTGGTAATTTTGTGTATTTTTTTAATAAAAGTGTTTGTTCGCCACAAAGTTTTAGTTTTCCTACATCTTACATTGCAAGCCGAGTTCCGGCCTGAAGAGTGAACTCTGACCCGACGCATTATGTAGGAGTAGCGTAAACTTAGGTGAGAGTAGGTTCAAACAAATAGGGCTAGGCAACAAACTCAAGCTCCTCTGACATTTCTCTTTAAAAATTCTCCTTTTAGACTTCAAATTCATGATCAGTGTTTTGTTTTGCTCTATCCTCTGTGCTTTTGCGTTCGTCAATATGTCATGCGTCGGGTCAGAGTTCACTCTTGGGCTGGAACTCCGGAAGCCAGTGATTACGGTTTATAAAGTTATAAATATGGATCATTTTCTTACAAAAGCGCATCGCTTCGCTTCAGAAGGCCTTTATTAACCCCCTGGAGCCGTATGGATTACTTTTATGATGGATGGATGCGCTTTTTTGGGCTTCAAACATTTAAGTTACCATTCACTCCCATTATAAAACTTGGAAGAGCCCAGGACATTTTTAATTATAACTCAGATTGTGTTTGGCTGAAAGAAGAAAGTCATATACACCTAGGATGGCTTGAGGATAAGTCAATTATGGGTGACCTTCAAAGGAAGATACAGCTGTGTGTCGTCAACATTACAATGATAATCAATAATGTTTTTTGACAAAAACTATTTGTTAGAAACGAACACATATAGGGAAAACAAGATGGGACTTAGAATGGAGCCTTGAGGAGTCATCTCCCATTTCTACAGAAAAAAATTCTACTAAATTGGATGCTCTAATTCCATGCTCTGTAGTGTTAAATGTTGTGGAAAGATCAAGCACAGTACATACTATAGTACATTGAAGCTACACAATGTACTATAGCTGTGTAAGGTACAGTCTGAAACTTACTTCAAAGTTCGCTGATCATCTTCCCCTCAACCAGTGTTCTGAAATGGACTATAAAAGTTGTTATAATGGTGGATATTAAATAGTATATGTGTGTTTTTGTCATTTGTTAGGTGGATTCACTGCTCTTCACAGAATTCAAAGCATGGAAAGAGGAGCCGAACCTGGAAAGAAGCTGCTCCTTCCTCGAGCGCATTTACAGAGAAGACATCTACCCATGTTTGACGTTTTCTAAAAGCGAGGTATGCTTCTGCTGTCATGCTTCTGTAAGACTTATGAGCTCCTCCTTCTACTGTATATATTTTATGAACATTCGATTCTGTAAATGATTAGCTGTAATGAACTAAAACGTGGCAGCTCAGCTAATGGTTGAGAATCTGGGCTAACAACTGAGATCTTCAGCTGCTCTCTGGTGGTTGAACCTACTCATGAATTGCTGAAAACATGAATGTCAGCTATTTGTAAGTGTAGTTTGCAAAGAGACATGCTGCCTGTATTGTGAAGTAATTCACTATAGACAAGCTACCTAATTAAAAAAGTAGTGCTATATACCTAATGGAAAAGTAAATAACTGCACTTACAAACTTTTTTTAAAGGGGCCAGATATGATGTTGGGATACATACACACACACAGGGCTCCAGACTTACATTTGAGAGCATTGGCACTGGTGCCTCCAAGAATAATATTAATGTTGCATGTTCACATTCGCAATACAACTTCTCAAATCTGTCACTGCAATTTCAAATCTTCACACCTTGACTTTTGCAACTCATTTCGCAATATATAAGATGCAAAACTAACTTGTGCACTTGCAAACTCAGTGGTGGCGAGAGAGAAAGGCGGGGCGCGAAGGAGTCATTTTATTGGTTGGCGCCTAGCCAATGAAATGGGACTTCTTTTGTAAGCGATGATGTCAAGACATCCGGTTTTTACTACAGTAAGCAATGGTATCACTCTTTACAATGTCGAACACATAATTAATATGATTAGCCTTCTGCTCGACAATGTTATCAAACAGCTGATAATGTGCTGCTAATGTTACACAAACCATGTTTCCGTTCGCCATTTCGGTGCATCAGGCTGGCAGCCTTCTAACAATCATCAGAAACGCTTTGAACAACTCAGAACTTCAGTGGAGAAAGGCATATAGTTCATCATAATATACATCATACACACTAAAATTTAGCCGATTTTTCATATCAACAGAAAAATATACCGGGTAACTTGCCATCTCTGGAGCCTCCATTGCTAGTTCGCTATAATGATATGCTAAAGCCCGCTGGCACGTTGACGTGATTGGTCACAAGGTAGTTTGTGACGTCAATTTCAAACCGCGTTTTTGACACTGCAGTTTTAAGGAGAAAATACTCAACAATGGTGTTGTCATTTGAATTTATACATGGTTTGCTTTAAAGCATATTAAAAACACCACATAGCCATATAAACTACATTAAAAACTTGATTTTCACCACAGGGGGTTTTTAAAGTCTTAAATTTGGTTTTGAAAAACGAATAGATACCCTGTTTATTTGATCATATATTCAACATTAAAAACATCTTACATAACAGATAATCTTGTGTCATATATTGCTGAATAGAACAGTAAAATACAACACTTTATTTCAGTTATAAACAAATGTACCAACACACATGTAAACAATACACACTTAGGTCTTTTTTGGTTTTCTGGTTTATTTTGGCGTTTACACGTGTAAGTTGTTCAATGCTCAAATTGCTTTTTTTCAAATTGCGTAAGGGATTAACTTATGGTTAAAGATTCAAACTAATCAGTGAATCATTTATAAACCGGTTTATTAAAACGGCGCATGCAAACAAACAAAGCCTCAGTAAATTGAATCAGACTCTTCCAAATGCATTTTGAAAGAGAGAGGAAACGTTAATGTGAATAGATCTGTGCGTGGCTGATGTGTAGTTTGTGTGATCCGCAGCTTGGATCGGCGATCCTGGAGGCGGTGGAGCAGAACACACTGAGTGTGGAGCCGGTGGGATTCCAGCCGCTGCCGGTGGTCAAAGCGTCTGCTGTCGAGTGTGGAGGACCCAAGTGAGTGTCGCCCACTTCACGACACGAGGCCCAGCGCTACATTACTCTGTGGAGGAAGTCGTTTTAGAAATCCATATCACTCCTAATATGTGAATAGCAAATAAACAATAGCTACGTTTACATGGACACAATCGGAATGAAATCAATACGATTGATGAATCCGAACAAGGTGTTTACATGAATGATAAATAAAGTAATCGGGTTGATGTGCGCGTTTATATGTCACAAGTTTCAAATCGGATCTGATTCAATCCGATCAAGTGTTTACATGTTCTCTTGATCGGATTACAAAAGGGATAAACCACCCCTTTCAATCCGATCGAAATTTCATTCGGATCGAGCTCAATCGGATCGATTAAGGTGTTTACATGAAGGTTTTTTAGTCCGATTGAGCCGTCAATCCGATTATAAGTGTCCATGTAAACGCAGCTAATGAATGTGACAACGGCATCAAACGCATTTAAGAATTAGATTAATGGTTGCCTTTATTTGTAAACTAATTTATCGTGTAACACTTTGTTTTAAGGCGACGTAGTTACACATTACATGTACTTACTGTAACAGTACTATTGCAGTAACACTTTATTTTACAGTGTCCTTGTTACATATGTTACATGTACTATGTACTATAGTAAAAACAGTAAATTATGTATAATTACATGCAACTAACCCTCAACCAAATCCTAATCCCACCTAACTCTATAGTAAGTACATGTAGTTGCTTAATATTACTCAGTACTTAAATATATGATTACACTATAACAATGACACCTTAAAATAAAGTGTAACCAAATTTTGCATAAACTTAACTCTAAACTTAATCCTATAGTAAGTACATGTAGTTAGTTAATATTACTCAGTACATATTTGTGTAATTACACCTCAACAACGTCACCTTAATGTCGGCATGAAATGGAAGTTGCGATCTTGTTTTCTTCTCTATTGTATATTCGAGTAAAATGACTTCTGGGACAAACAGTATCACGTGTACATTTCGTTCATTATTATTAAAATGTAAAAGACTAACGTAAAATATACACTTTCCCAACTACATTAATTTACATTTAATCAAACCGTTATTATTAGATTTGTATCTGAAGTTTGTCAGATCCAATTTGTTATTTTTATTTTATGTCTGTCTGCATGACTCTCATTCGTCATTCTTTTTTTCTGTTCTTTTGTTGCTTTTGTTCTTATTCTGATGGGCTCTTCCTGTGGCAGGATGGTACAGACTCTTGTGTAAGTGAATCGTGATTAGACCCTCGGTCCCCCTGATCTGGCCCGTGCCGCCCTGTGTCTGTGTCTCAGGGAGTTGTGCTTCATTTAGTTATTCACCCAGGTGTTACAGTCGTAAATCCCTCCTCAGATGTCCATCAAGTTTGTGGTATAATATATTTCTAATTGCTTTCAATCTCTTTCCCGCTGTGTAGGAAATGTGCCCTGTGTGGTCAAACCAAAACCTGCAAGCACAGAATCAAGTTTGGTGATTCCAGCAGCTATTATTACGTGTCTCCGTTCTGCCGCTATCGGGTGAGTGTCACATGTTTGGCTTATTATTCGAATTATGAATTATGTATATGATGTATATTACTATGTTACGATGAACTATATGTCTTTTAACGCTGACATTCAAAGTTGTTCAAAGCGTTTCTAAGGATGCTGATTTTTAGAAGGCAGCCGACTGACTCTGAGATGGCGAAGGGGAACATGGTCTGTGTAACATTAGTAACACATTATTAGCTGATTGATAACGTAGTCAAGCAAAAGGCTAATCGTATTAATTACCGTTATGTGTCCGACGTTGTAAAGAGCGATAGCATTGTTTACTACAGCAAAGTTGACCCGACCGAGTGGATCTCTGAGTTGGTGCCGAGTGAGTTGAGGCCGGGGATAATTTGCATATTTCATCCTTGTTTGGAAAAGTTCGCCTCCCCATCCAGTGTTGATAAATATTGTAAATTAATTTGGCTTGCTATATGCTTGTGATTGTCAGGAGTGAATGATTAGGGTCAATTACCATAAACATGATTAGTTAAATCCTTCTAATGTTGATTGTGTTGGTACTGTCACAAGCTGTTTCCATCCAAAGTTGAGAATTTAACGTAGTGAGTCGAAGAGAACAAAATCGTCACTTCCTGGTAAACTGGCGTAAATATCACTAATGGACGTTTTTCGTACCTACTCCTATCAGCGCGCTGACCAAACTCGGTCATGAGAGTTCTTGGAGGGAATTAAACAGAACCACTTTGACGACAGACTTTGCATTTCAGAACGACTAAAAGAGCATTTCAGATGCTCTGCAGCGTGTTCGGTCCACTGATTAGTCTAGTCATCCCGTTCCATCGCAAAGTCACGTCTTTTTTTATGCGCATCAAGGAATTTATTCTGTAAATGTGTTTCCATCGTAGTTTATGTGCATGTTTTCTTGTCAGATAAAAAATGTATCTGACTCAGTTGAGCGCGCGGTTCTTTTATGCAATATCCCAAAATGCGTATAAAAATAGGAGGATGGAAAAATAGATGTAGGAAAGATATTTCTTATATCAAAAAAATTTAATAAATATATAAGGATATCTTTCATAAATCTGAAAAATAATAGATCTCTATGAATAAAATTAAGCCTGTTATACCATAATAAAACTTGATTAAAATCAGCATAAACTGAATTCCATACATCTAACTGACACACTTTTCTTCTTTACCTACCTCAGATCACGTCTGTCTGCAACTTCTTCACCTACATCCGTTACATCCTCCAAGGACTAGTCAAACAACAAGATGGTAAGCTAATAACTTATAATAATATTTAATATATAATCATTTATCTTATAGACTTAATTGTTCAAAGCCACATATCAGCATCCAAGCTTGATGCTGTTTTCTGCATGGATTTAATATATACTGTAAGTATCCGTTTTAGTTTTAATTATAAAATGATTTATGGTTTAACAGTATGAAATTATCATATATTCATCTGAACATGAATATGCGCAAGTTCTTTACCAAAATATATTTTGATAAAAGCTTTATTCAAAATTCAAGTATATTAAAAGATTACCATTTTTAATTTGACAAATTTGTAATATTGCGGAATTGAGGCATGGATCCGGGTCAACTGTGTAAGTATGTGTCGCCATGTTGTCATTATCATGTGACCTACCAGTGTCAGTTGCGTCGCTTCACCTCCATTCATAAATCCTCTCCTGTGGGCTCATGGGATAGTAAAGTGTCCATCGTATGCACACTTCAGAATCTCGCCAGAAAGTAGTAGTAGGTCATCCGGGGACTTTTCGCCTACTGTTTTTCGAATACTATGTATTCGCACATACTACTATGTAGGGGTGGGAATCTTTTACCATCTCACGATTCGATTCGATTCCGATTCTTGAGGCCACGATTCGATTCAAAATCGATTTTCGATTCAAAAAGATTTTCGATTCAAAACAATTCGATTTTATTCATAATGATTTCTAATCAGGTTTCTGATCATGATCTACTCTCATCTGCTTTGCAATACAGAATGACAAACGGAGACATTAAAGTGTATTTTTCACATTTATTAAGTTCAATTCTCAGGGAAGTGCCTTTTATCAAAAACATTGAAAAAATATTTTTACTTGGTACTTTTAAAGCAAAGTATTTATGATGACCCATAACGAACTTACTTCCAATACTTCCTATATTAATTGTATTAATAAAACAAATGGAAGTGATTTGGCAAGTCAACTGTAAGGTTACATTTGCCAGCATATGTCCCAACATTGCTGAGAACCAACAGGAAAATAAATGTGTGCCTGTACTAGCAGCATACTTGTAGTAAATGAATACAAACTTCAGCATATTCTGAATCTCTAGCATTTAATAATAGACTTCTAACCAACATCCTCTTGTAATTTCCAATGAGCAATATAATCCTTCAGACAAAAAAAAAAAAACATTTTGCTGTAGCAAATTCACGAACAGTTTTCGTTCAAAAATATAGAATTATGTACCAGAAGCTATCATATAATGCTTGTGGACTTATGCATATTCTGAATAATTAGTAACATACAAAGTCGCTCTTGACTTATACACAACTAAATAATAAAGAGTTATGACTTGAAATGTTTGCTGTATACCACAATCAAAAATAGCAAAGAAAGTGAATGAACATCTGCAGAGAGTAACTTACAGTCAAAATGTAACTTTTTGTGACTGGAATTGCACATATTGCATACAGATCAGATCGGTTTACACAGCATATTGATGTGAAAACTAAACAATACAGAAATTAGCTCTCATACAAAAAAATACTAAATAGATCACAATGAAATTGCCAATGTTCCATACAGTACGTTAGCTTTTAACGAAGACATTCTCTGGTGCCGTTCGGATTTGGCGCTCAGCCATCATGCGTCTGTTATGTGCGCGTCTCTGTTATGTGCACGCCACAGACTGTCCGCGCACTGCACGTCCGCTTCAGAGTTCCGCCTTTTGCGTTCCTTCAATGTTACGTTATTAGATTTTTTTTTTTTTTTTTTTTTTTTTTTTTAGAAAATTGATTTTTGACATTTGTGAATCGATTCAGAATCGTCCACGTCCCGAATCGCGATTCATCTAAGAATCGATTTTTTTCCCCACCCCTACTACTATGCTGGCGTACTGTTTTTCACATACTATATAGTAGGGAAGTATTCGATTTCGGACACAGCTTAGGTCTTTAGCTAGCGTTAGCATTGCTGTACTCTGTATTCTTACAGCTACCACAATGGTGTTAGAGACTGCACTGCCATCTATTGACATGGATCATCATGAGCGTCTCTAAGTTTTACATACATTTTTACATAAATTCACTGATAAGGGATGAATTACAAATCAAGTACAGAGACCATAACAATATATTACTCTAGTAAAAAGTACTTATTTTCCATTTTACTTGAGTGAAATTACAAAAGTACTTTATTTATTTATTTATTCATTTACATTTTATTACCAAAACATAATTATGGTCAAAACATAAAACTTAAATATACAAAAAAAATGATATATACTACTGGTCAAAATGTTTAGATCGGTAAGATTTTTTATGTTTTTAAAAGAAGTCTCTTCTGCTCACCAAGGTTGCATTTATTTGATTCAAAATACAAACAAAAAACGTTATATTGTGAAATATTATTACAATTTAAAACAGCTGTTTTCTATGTGAATATATAGTTAAGTGTAATTTATTCCTGTGATCAAAGCTGAATTTATCATCATTACTCCAGTCTTCAGTGTCACATGATCCTTCAGAAATCATTCTAATATGATGATTTGATGCTCAAGAAACATTCATTATTATTATCAATGTTGAAAATAGTATTTCATGATGCTATGATGAATAGAAAGTTCAAAAGAACAGCATTTATTTGGTCTAAAACTATATATATTTTTTTTTCTGTTGTTAACAGACCTGCTTTTGAAATTACGATTGGAATTATTATATAAATGTAAATTCAGTCATTCTGTTGGATAATATTTGTTCCTTAGTGTAAAATAGAAATGCATGGTCATTTTATTTTATCAATATAAGCAAAAAAAAGAAAGAAATGGTGTAACAGAGTTTTAGAACTAGACAAATCTCTCTCCATTAAAGGTCCCATGACATGCTACTTTTTGTAGGCTTTAATATAGTCCTTAGTGGTCCTTAGTACTGTATCTGAAATCTCTTTCCAAAAATTCAGCCTCGGTGCAGAATTATAGCCACTACAAGCCAGTCCCAGAATGAGCTTCCTTCAGACAGGCCGTTTCGGTGTCTGTAGCTTTAAATACTAATGAGTAGGAGAAAGGCGGCGCAAGGTGGAGGGTGGGTGTGGCCTTGACCATCTTGCGCAACGGTACCATGCATGTTTGTTTACGTTGGATATATTGCAATGGCACGAAGACACGCAGTCGTTCAAGCATTTCAGTTTGACCCAGAATCTGATCCAGATGGAGAAGTTGCAACTCAGCGGCTCCAGCAGGACGTTTCCGAATGGTTAGTTTAAAATATTATGCCTGGATATGGTACTTTATTCGGATGGTTTACAGTTATTATCATGTAGCTAACGCGAACCTACTGTTGCCTTTTCATGAGAGATCTGTAACGTCTGTAATTTATCTTATTACAATTACATCAAGCTCTGCGATCTTGAAATGCGGATATCGCGCGCGCCATATAACCAACAGGAAAACGGTTATCCAAATAACAAAGAAATGTACAACACTCGCGTTACAGTGTGTGTAACTTGATGCTGTCTACCTTTACATTAGCGCAAGTAACTGCATATCTGCATAGCTAATGTGACAGCCACATTCTACGTGTAACAAGCTAGGTAACCATAAACAGTAAAGCAACACACTTATATAAAATTTGTTCAGCAAGCCCAGCTCTGTATTGACCATTCGATGTTCATTTGTACATCCAATTATTGAGCAATTATTATGCTTCGCTCGCTCAAAAGCCATGATATCTCTCGTGGACAAACTAAAATCGCGTGCGCGCGTTCTACTTCCTAGCTCATTCTCTCATGGGCGAGAAATATTCTCTGGGCGGGCAAAGCAGAGGAAGGGGAGGTAACATTTCTCCTTATAACGTCATAAGGAGGAGATTCAAGATCAGCCCGGTTGAGCCTCCATTTTCTCAAAGGCAGAGAAAAATAGCAAAAGCTCGATTTACACAGATTAAAATTTCTAGAAACTTTGGGACCATATACAGGCTAGGGGAACTCATATTAATGTTACAAAACCTCAGAAAGTGGAAATTTCATGTCATGGGACCTTTAATAATAATAATAAAAAAATAATACAGTATCCCATGTTTGTTAGGGATTTGAACCCGTGTCATCTAAATTATTGAAACCCAAGTTCTACCACTCGACCACAAATTTACTAGAAAGCCCAAAAGTTCGGTTGTCCATCAGTCAGTGTGTGTGCGCACACGAGAGAAAAGCGCTCTTCATTCGTCTCATTCCTCAATAGAATAGTAAAAATAATCAGTGAAAATAGACTGCGAGATATGCCTATAATGGTCTTTTGGTGTATTTTTTGTGTGTTTGTTATCGCACTGTTCCCATGAGGAATAGGCATCTGTTGCCCACCGACATCTACAATATGAAATATAGGCTATATTGTAGTTGTCTCTATTTTTAACTTTTGATTCTATTTTTCTGTTCTAAAAGTTGGTTCTATTCTGTTTAAAATGTGCTTTTACATATTAATTTTTTGCTTTCGCTAAATTTAACCAATTCTGTTGTAGCCTAATAGGCATATAAAAAAAAAGCATAATTTTTTTTGTTCTAAAAGTTTGTCCTATTCTGTTTTGTTTGTTTATTTTTTTTTACATATGTAATCAGTCCCTTTCTTGTTGAAATAATGAAAAAAAAGTTCCTTGTGCTGTTTTTTTTTTTTTTTTTACAGATAATCTACGAACAGAGATATATTATAGTTCACTGTTCGTTCAAATAATAGTCTATATTTATGTATCGTTTGTTTAAACAACGTTAACCAAATTTTCTTTCTTTCTTTAATAATAAAATTATTATTTTATAACATGCAGTTTCAACTCCACCAAATCTTGTACAGCAAATGTCAATTGCTCTTTTTTATTTATTTTTCATGTTTGTTGTAGGCAATTGCTGCTGTTTTGCACCTGGTGGTCATTTCGCGAACGACTTTGAAATGCGACTGGTTTATACTTGGACTGGGCATTCTGGTTGACTACCAACTGTACCATCATATGTACGCACATACAGCGAGTGCAAAATATATGTCATAAAAGTCTGGGTTTTTTAGGTTCTGTGTTAAAAATGTAAAGCGAACCGGCATTAAATGTATAATTTTCTTTTTTGGTCCGGACCAAAAGAACCAAGAAAACCGAACTACAAGTGTGAACACCCTAATGTCCAAACGGATCAAATCCTGATTAAACGGATTAGAAAAGGTTTAAACCACCATAATCTAAATGAAATTTAAATCGGATTTGACCAATTCATTCCGGTTGACATGGTTACATGTGACTTTTTTTTTTATTCCGACTGTGCTGCTAGTCCAATTATAATCAGATTATTAGGGTCTATGTAAACACAGCGAGTGGTAAAAATAAACATGCATAAGCAGATGTTTGTTCTTATGAAGGTTTCCCCTCTAAAATTGACATAAAGCTGTGTTTTTCCAAGCAGAGCAGATGTTCTGGGAGGTCTTGCTGCTACGGAAGGAGATGTCCAACGCCAAGTTGGGCTACTACAAAGACGAACTGTGAACAGAGCCATAACATTCTTGGGAACGTCATTGTCTTAACCTGGCCACTCCTGGACATGATGGAGTTTACCTGTCCTGTCAGAGTGGCTTCACAGGGACCACCGCACCTCATCATATTTATTGAAGCAGAAGGACGAGAGGACACTAAAGCATGAACTGTAGCTGGAGGTTGTGTTCTCTCTGAAGAATCTTTACAATGAAGGATGAAACACATTCAAATAAACGTGTCTCAACCTCTCTTAGATTGAAATGTTCAGTGCTATAGCTTGCTGTGTGCTGTTGTGTTTGTGTATCTGGAATGTTCTGTTTGTATCCTCTCAGACCACCGTGTGTATTTCCTCATGAGTCTCATCTAGCCTCCTTCATTTTGATTTTAGTGCCTTTCTGGAAGCCTGAATAAAGTTCTGCACCTCCAGAGGAGTATAAACGCTGTTTTTTAGTAGATCGAGTCCATCAACACCTCCAAAGCTTGGACAGTCCTATACCTTGTCCTGGATCGACATTACATTCAGTAACATTAGGCAGTTTTGATTTATTGATGATCACGATATTTTACTTAAAGGGATAGTTCACTTTGAAATAAAATTTTGGTATGTTTTAGCTTACCTCAAGGGCATCCAAGATGTAGGTGTCTTTTTCCGCAGTAGATTCAATTTTGATATTTTTAGGTCAAACCGTTCTTGTCTGTCAGTCATATAATGCAGGTCTATGGTCACTGTCTCAAAGAGCATGCACAGAGTCCAAATTAAAACAATTCCCCATCGTCCAAATTAAACAATTCCCCATCGTAAATACACATTGATGGCCTAAGACACGAAACGAGCGGTTTGTGTGAGAAACCGAACAGTATTTATATCGTTTTTACCTTTTGTACACAGCGACGTCCAAGTGATCTGATCTGACGTGTACGCAGACTTGGTGCATAGATATATACACTAGATGTCGCCTTGGCTACGGCATTCGTTCAATGAACTGCCGTCGCCAAGGCGACTTCTAGTCTATGCACCAGTCTGCGTACACGTCACACACTAGGAAGCGCCCGCGCCCTCAGATCACTTGGACATGGTTGTGTACAAAAGGTAAAAACGATATAAATACTGTTCGTTTTCTCACACAAACCGCTCGTTTCGTGTCTCAGGCCATCAATGTGTACTTACGATGGGGAATTGTTTAATTTGGACGATGGGGAATTGTTTTAATTTGGACTCTGTGCATGCTCTTTGAGACAGTGACCACAGACCTGCATTATATGACTGACAGACAAGAACGGTTTGACCTAAAAATATCAAAATTGAAACTACTGCGGAAAAAAAGACACCTACATCTTGGATGCCCTTGAGGTAAGCTAAAACATACCAAAATTTAATTTCAAAGTGAACTATCCCTTTAAGCCTCTTTTTACATATGCTATCACTTGTTTCTGCTTCTTCTTTGCCTGTGTTTTGATCAGGAGCAGTGTTGCCCGATTGAGTCGATTTCCTGCCCAAAAGCTCACCAAAACCCGCCCAAACCTTTAACTGCCAAAATAATGTGATATAATTGTATTGCCATGTCAATCAATGTTGATAAGCACAGTTTTTATCTCCTTAAAACAAAACAAAATAAAAATAAATCAATTTCCCAGGAAAACTGATCAAAACAGGGAAAATACATTAAAGAGAATGACTAAAATGTCCAGGAAACTGTCAAAACGGCAATCAAGAAATTAACCAATGACTTTGACCGGCAAAAACACATGCATCATTTTCTATGTCAAAAGTAAGAATAAGCCAATTTAAGTGCAAAAAGTGCCCAATATAAGTGATCGGAATAAGCAACGTAATTAGCAGACATTAATGCACACACCACAGCCAACATGTGGCATTCATTGATGCATACTGTATGATAAAATAACAAGATTGAGCTAACCTTTGTGTCCCATATTTGATTTCAATTAAGTCATATTATTTTTGCTCTTAGAGTTGGTTATATTTGCTTTGAGTCATCTCCCACCACACATGTTTTGAGAGTTGGGTCACTCTCCCACTATTTACTGTAGATACAACTTACTTACTGTGTATTTATGCCACTTTGGCATAGCGAACATTTGAATATACAGCTACAAGTTTTCACGCTAAAAAACCATCAGTCATGAATGATCACGTCTGCCTGCTGATCAGCAACTCTGTAGTGGGCCTGTGTGTTTAGTAACGTCATGATGACTGATTTTATGGAGTACATGTACACTTGCATTTTGTTTATTAACCAATTAGACGTTTGAAAACCACCGAACTGACCCCAAACCAGCCCAAGTTGTCCACCTGCCCAAACCCATTTTTACCCACACAATCAAATTCAAAACTGCCCAATTGGGCAGGAACCTAACAATCTGGCAACACTGATCAGGAGATTTAGTACCCTTTCATAAGACACCCCTTACCGTATAACATTAAAAACACGGAAAGCCGTTTCCATAAATTGCAGGGAAAGAGTCTGCTGAATCAAACTCGTGATGTGACCACATATCTATATAAATGACTGGATTGCTCATTGCATTCTAAACTCCCATCAGGCGGTGAAGCGTTCGAGCGGCCATCTTACTATTCCCTACCGACAGAGGGCATCATTGACTTACGGCCAAAAAATTGACCTGCAGCATATCAGTCACACATGAGTAGTCTTTAGGATATACTGTATGTATTGTATGTACATTAATTGATATCAGCAATCGTTATCTGCAATGATCTTTTTGGGCAGGAAAAGGCCCTGTAATATAGAAATCTTCTGCACATGGCGGCACAGGTAACAACTCACTAAAAATGAAGAAATCTATGTAATTATGCAGGAAATATTAAGCATGAACATATTTCTGGGATTATTAGCAGAAATGTATTCGAATAGACATTAAATATTACAATACATACAATCCCTATGTTACTAATTACTAAATTACACAATATTATTAAAAAGGTTTACAATGAATCATCTTGCTCAGAGCAACAATGCTAGGAAATAAAGCTTCATGTCACGAATGTGTAAATGAGCAGACAAGGAAGTGGATCTAAACGCAGGAATACTTTAATAAAACACATAGGGAAACACTTGGAACAGCGAGCCAAGCTCCGCAGCCGTCTGAGCTTGGACCGTATAGTGTATACTGGACCAATATACTGAGCCGGTCCGGCCGGTATAATCCTCCGGCATCAGTCGGGCGATGTTGTCATCCAGCCCGCTCCAAAAATAGTCCAGAAGCCGGGCGTCATCAAATGGCGCTAGATGGCAGCAAGCTGAAAGCCCGTCTAGATCGGTCCAAAGGCGGCATCCAATAGAACGGGTGAAGGTCTCTGTGTGTTACAGTTTTTCCGCATGGCAAAGTCATTTAATTCTATTTAAGCTTTTATCTGACTCCATTTTATCATGACCTCGAATTTAAGTTAGATTGCCAATTGGTTATTGGTCAATTATATAATAGTTTAGCAATACATTTGATTGTTCTATTTAACTCTTTACTTATATTTTACCCGTTCATATTAGGAAGCTTTGTTGCTCAGAGGTCCTTATGCCTTGTTTAACATGGGTCTCACGATCACAAGCTCGCCAGCTTCGGTCACCAAACAGAGGTAATTGCTATATACCTGAGATCGGTCGCATTCACGCTTACACAATCAAATATACTTTGGTATAGCCACCATGGAATTGCATACACTTGAATTTAACGTAACGTTTACTTCAGTAGAGGCATGGCCACTACTACAGATATTTCAACCAACTTTACTTCTCTTATAATAGCTTTGGATTGGCCATGCCGTGGTTTCCCACGGACACTTATCTAAAGTAACATTAAATTAAAACAGAGGTAAGACACAGCCAGATTTAGATTGGTCAAGCAGCACTTTTGCTGCCCTAAACGAAAATTCACTTCTTGTCTTTGCAAAACCAAGTACACTTGAATTAGTGCCAAATATTAGTAGTCACTAATCTGATGCAAAACTTGCAGTAACATACGAATCCGTTTAATATACTTGGGGGAATAATTTCAGAGTCAGTCGGAAAAAAATCAAATGTAACAATTTATTATGTCAGGTAAATGTATCATGCCAATTTCATAATCAGTTAATAAATACAAAACATCAAATGCTTTGGAATAAAGAGAGATTTCGTGATGCGAACCTGACATTCTAAAATACATGAGGAGGAGTGCCTGCATACACTCCGCATCACGGGTTAATTTGAGTTACAAATCGCCCTGAGCCTCTTGTTGTATTTCTTTACATAGAAACTTTGCATTCAGAGTTTACACCTTTTTGGAAGCAGAATGCCATTTGCCTGGAGGACCCACACCTTCTCTATGTGCAAGTTATCTCTAAACTCTTAAGAACTTTATTACCTTTTGGTTTACTTCTTTGGGAATGAGACATTTGTACCAGTCGCACTGAGACATTTCAAATGATACCAAACATGTACTGTATGATAATTAGTCACACTAAACCATATAGATTTTTGGGTGAATATCTGGTGATCTCAGCATGAGAGAGAGAGACAACATGGGGAGGTGATTGACTTGGGGATGCTAGTTTCTCAAGTGAGAGTCAAATGTTAATTTCCAGGAAGGTCCTTTGTCTTCTCTGGAGTGGTCGTTCCTCAACCAGACTGGTTGCATTTCTCAATTTTTACAAAGCCAAGAACTCCTCCACGTAATTTTCGATGGATCGGCCGCCCTTAAAAATAGAGCAAAGCACCCTCACAGGGTCCTGGTTACTTTCTGCTAGATCCATTATTTGGTTAGTCTTTCTGTCACAAATGTGTAAATGAGCAGACAAGGAAGTGGATCTAAACGCAGGAATACTTTGATAAAACACATAGGGAAACACTTGGAACAAGTACACGTGACGAAACACCACAATTAACACCTACAATGACTAACAAAACAAGTGTAAAACAAGTACTATATATACACAGGGAAGACTAACTTAACAAGATAACAAGGGGTCATGGTAAATGGGAAACACCTAGTGAAGACCCCTGTAAATGCCTGTGCTTTCCTTCCTGCAGGAGAGGTTGGAGACAGTGTTCATTTTGTTGACGAATAATTTTCGTCATTATTATCGTCTACATTTTTTCACATGACAAAAACTATGACGAAAATCTATTGACATTTTCGTCAACAAATAAAAACTAGACGAAAATGTTAAGGAGGGACGATTTGGAAAGAGATACAGTCAGAACTGATGTCCTGCGTGTGTGGTAGAAGCGCACATTTTAATTGTAACATGCTGATCTACCCGGCGGGACATGAGTTAGCATGCTCTTGATGCATTGTCTTATAAAACGATTCAATATGTAAACATCTGGGAGAAGAGCAGATAGTTAGATGGATAGATCTGAATAACCATGACAACTTGAAAGAGAGCTCTATTCGGTATGGTTTTCTGTGCACACACACCTGAAGTGCACAGCCATGCACACAGAAAGAAGCCACCTCTTACAGTGCGCAAGAACTGAATTGAGCTCTCTTTCGCGTCTGAATGGACAAATACACACAACATTATGTCAAAATGTCAGTTTTCTTCTGTATGTAGTACTGCCCCAATGGTCATATGTGTATTTTCCACATTACCTCCCTACGGGCAGGATGTGGCCTCCGTAGCGTCCGTTTACATCTGGACTAGGCACGCTTCCCCAGTGTTATCCAACCAGTCGTGGCTGAATAGGGTAAAGCAAAAAGAAAAGCAGCTATTGACCTTCCACTTGGAAAGTTCTGTCATTCCATCCCACCAGGTACGGAGGTCTGTTCGACTTACATGGGTCGCTGGGAATGGTTAGTGGTTGTGGTGCTTTCCATAGACATAACGTCAATGTCGTTGTCCCCAAAAGGGAACGTCTCGGTTACTCTTGTGAGCCTAGTTCCCTGAAGGAGGGAACAGAGACATTACGTCCCTCCTGCCACAACCCTGTACCACCTGCTACATGCTGGAATCCCATCTTGGCTCCTCAGTGCAAACCTGAATGAGTGAGTTGCCGGCCATCTTATATACCTGTATGTCCAGGGGAGTGGCTTGGGATGCAAATTTAACTCGCCAATCTTTATTGGCCTGTTTTCTTACTATATGATGTTTTATAAACAAAGTTTGGGAGGAGCACGTTCAAATAATCAATCCAATCTACTAGTCATCAAACAATTATGTCTACCCTAATCAGCATGGCAAGAAGTATATATATATATTCACTCTGTCAACTCACCTAATATTCCTTGACAGTTTTCCAGCATCCCTCCACCACCCCGACTCCTCACTCTTGGCTCAATCTTTTACAGCCAGGAATACGGGGGGAGTTCTCTGGGTTCGGGCCGAATACCGAGCCCGGAGCCCTCTCCTCGGACAGCACGCCAAATATGCTTTTATTCTATCTGACTTATTTGTAAGTGTGAACTAGTGAAATGAAGGTGATTGGGCTCCCAAGTGAGACCCCATAACGTCAGTGTCGACGTAACATCTCTGTTCCCTCCTTCAGGGAACGAGGGTTACAAGAGTAACCGAGACGTTGCATATGGTAAAATCACTGAAATAAACAACCTCTTGTGGTTTATTGCTTAATTAAATTGTAAAAGCATCACTTTGAAGATTTACTTCAAAGTGTAAAAAAAAAGTTAAAAAAGTGTTAAAAACCCTAACGCCATATTTATAACGTCCCCAAGCAGCTATTTCCAGTCATGCAATTACAGCTCCGAAATCTCTGTAACTGTTTGTTGAAAATACATGTCAACAACTTATTCAAACTCAGAAAACATCATCATGGGATCATAAGTTTAGTATAAACTAATAAGCTATTGGCTCTTTTATCTGGAAGGCAGAACTGTAATTGAGTGTTACATTTTCTCCAATTCGTGTACTGGCAAATGAATCCTACTGCTGTTTTATTATTTACCAAACCATTGAAATACTTTGAATACATAATAAGCTGTAAAGAAATATCTCCTGGTGATAAAACATCATAACAACAGTAATGATAACCAGTGGCGGATCCCGGCATAAGCAATATAGGCAGACGTCTAGGGCGGCATGGGGCACTGCCTGGACATGGCGCACACAGCTTTCAGACACGACTTTCTTCCCTTCTTTATTGTTAATTTGAGGCAGTTTCCTAGGCGTTATTTTAATGACAAATGTCGAGAATGCATCTATGTAGTGCACAAGCGTGAATCTCTCCACTCGCATGCCAATTTGCTTCGAGTTTGCTCTTGCTCAAAACTGGACGATCCCTCTCAAATATACAGTGTTCTCTTATAAATTGCCTCTGCTCTCCCCCAGATATTTGTGTGCGCATACTCAAACTTTCCTGTGCACTCGTGAATCTCTATCTAGCTTATTTTTAACATAAGAAATTTTGTAAGTCTGTTATGGTGCTTGATAATCCAAATGTATTTGCTATCATATGTTATTATTATCAGAATTATAAACACACTGGTTTGTAGTGCAAATAGTTTTACCGCTTATACTGCCCTTTGTTATTCTTCCAGTTATTTACCTATAGTGGCTAATGAATCAGAAGTCTGGAACATTCAAAGAAAATAGCTTACTTCTGCATTACAAATTAATCAGAATAGACTTCCATGATTGGCATGTCTGATTTCGCATAGGGCACCAAATAAGCCAGAACCGCTTGAACGATATGATAAACTATATAACTATGAGGATTCTGTCTTGAATATGGTCCATATACAATAACTAAGTATATTTGTTTCTCTCATCGTAATATTAATGCTTTTGCTCCATTATTTTCTCCTGTCAAATCCACAGTGTCCAGGATATCATTGATCTATTTGCACAGAAACACACCCATCAATCCCTTCAGCTCTCGCAGCATGTCTGTGTGCGATTACCTCATAAAGCAAAGCTTCCTTTATGGCCTCCTACAGGTGTTTGCTCGAATGTGGGTGGATTTTGTCTCTAGGGTCAGCGAACAAAGTACATGCGAGACTGCGTAACAGCTGCCATTTTCAATGAATAAGAACTTCTTTTTCTCTTTCTATATACATTATTATTTATTTTAATGTAGGAATATATAGGGGCCTTCACTAGAGACCATGTATCTGTGGTGTATCTGGAGTTACTGATGGATTACACTTGAGCTGCTCACTTAAATGGGTCGAAACCAAAAGAACCGACATCTAAATTCTGGAGGAAAAGGTAGAATCTATTTTTGTATAAACCGGAAAAAAATTGAAATGTATTTTTGTTGTCGTCATATATATTATATTAGCAGCTAGTAGTGATTACTTTAGATTTACGTTTTTTGATTTACACCTACATTACATTAAGAAGCTAGTACAATATAGCTAAGTACAGGATTCTCTTAAGTGGCCATTTCTGTTGATCAGATGTGTATGTGTAGTTTGCGCACAGCCAGATCACCAAAACTGGTTGCCGCCATTCCAGGCCATTATCACTGTGAGGGCGTATATTTTCAGTTTTGTTCTATTTTGACTTTAAAATGGTCAACATTAGTTGACGCTATCAATGATTACAACAATATTATTGAAGTGGATCAGTCTAAACTGAACGTACTTTGTGTGAGATCATACAGTTGTGTTTGTCACATGACATAAGAGGCACAACGAAAAGGAAATTAATGCCGTCATGTGCTTGACACGAACAAGCTTTCGATCTTTCTCAGTTTCTCCGAATTGGGGAAAGGTAAAGCGATAAGTATTTGAGTAAGTTCATGCTATCTCTCCATGTCTAAGATACAACCTGTCCTGTGTCTTTCACATAGGGAATTTACAGCAGTTGGTTTAAAATAAGCAGCACTAAAAGAAATTCAGTAGACCCGGAGCTGATTCAATGGATGTTCTTGGGGAAAATGAGGCACTGCAGCAATTTTTTAATGGTAAGACACCTAAACAACATTCACCTGTTTTACCTCGGACCATATTTTCATGTTTTCTTTATCTTTTAGTTAAGCCATAAATAAATGAACATAATAATAATGATATATATTAATGCATAATTCATATTCTTACATAGTGTAAATAATACAAATACAGTAATACAGTACATGTTCCTAAATTTCTTCAATGTAGAAATATTCTTTTGAAAATCTTTTGGGTTTGCAAAAATATAAGAAAAAAATCCATCTATGAGGTCAGTAAATTAAATATTACTGTGCTATGTAATTGAATAATTTGGAAACTGTAACTGTTTGCTTCTTTAAATGTATGTTAATGTATAAAAAAAGTGTATATCAGCCGTTATCTCTGAAATCTGGTTACAAACCAGGAATTTGCAAACAACCTACTGTAGATTAAGAACTATATGTTAGTATTTCATGGAGGTTGTGTTTTACATGGTCTTCATGGCATTTATAAGCATAACAATCATATAATGTAGGTGGCTGTAATCTATACAGTGTGAAGGTACAGTTTACTATATAGTTCAAGGTCACGGATCTATAAAACAAGTCAGAAGAGCAAACAGATCAAGGCCCATTATGTGAATACACACGTTTACTGTCTCCTTGCTGTTTCTATACAGTATATTATTATCTAGAATTTTAGAACTGAAATGCATTTTATCATTGTACAGGTGAAATGAATAACATTGTTTATATCATTACAGTGGCACCTATAAAGGGGTGGGATATATTAGGCAGCAACAGTCAGTTCTTGAGTTATTTGCCAGGTGGTTTTAATGTTGTGGCTGCTCAGTTTCCGCCTTCTGTGAAGCTCTCTCAGTCTGGTACTGATTGTTTGTGTCTGTACCATCATCATCAGTGCTTTCCTTCAGTCAGTTTAAGCCAATCTATGATTATTGTGCATTCAGCCTGTTTTGCCATTCTCATTATCCTTTAGAGTGGTTTTTGTCTAAAATTTGTTTCTCAGTCCATAATTTGTCTGAAGTGTCAGTCCATACTTTAGTTATCTGGAATGGTGGCCTTTGGAAGCGGTCTCTGGATCAGATCGTCTGTGTATTGTGAGAGGTTCTTCATGTCTCTTTCCTTTTTTGACATTATTGTGATGTCCAGGTATTTGATGATTGGTGAGGCATGTTTGTGGATCTTTTGAAATTTGTGACCCTGGACCATAAAACCAGTCACATGGGTACATTTTTTGACATTGAGATTTATACATAACCTGAAAGCTGAATAAATAAGCTTTCCATTGGTGTATGGTCTATTAGGATAGGACAATATTTGGCCGAGATACAACTATGAAAATCTGGAATCTGAGGGGGCAATAAATAAAAAAATCGAAACATTGAGAAAATCGCCTTTAAAGTTGTCCATTTATGTTTGCAATTGTGCTGCATTCACTGACAAAAATAAATGTTTTACATATTTACAGTAGTAAATTTACTAAATATCTTCATGGAACATGATCTTTACTTAATATCCTAATGATTTTTGGCATAAAATAAAAATCGATCATTTTGACTCATACAATGTTTTGTTGGCTATTGCCACAAATATACCCATGCGACTTGTGACTGGTTTGGTGATCCAGGGTTACATTTCTCATAAGTGTCTAAGCCAGGAAGTCTGTACTTCATTTTGTCTACAGAGGTAGATGGTTGCAATGTTGAGTCTTGACCTTAGAACTATACAACTTATGAGTGTAAGCCCTGGATTCAATTATGCGCAGTTAGTTATAGTTGAGACGCCATTCACATACTGTAGCTATGGTTACAAACTTGAATATAGTAACAATCAAGAAATGAATTGCTCATGACATCATAATTAAAGCCACCATGCCATCTGATTTCAATGCGTAAACATTACTTAGCGAGTCAGTGTTCTTATATTTGAAGTCTCTCCCTGTACATCAACACAAATGTCATTTTAATGGTTGAATAACCTAGCCTGACGTCGTCATACTTTCTAGTCAGAATATGAGTCTGATACTGCTCCATTGGGCTGTGATTAAGGGGCGTGTTTCAACCGAACCAGGAAAGAAAATGCCTCTGCGCTCAATAGATGGATAGACCTACAACCAATCAGAGCAGCGGAGTAAGTGACGTATGACGTGACAAATGCCTTGATTGCGGTTCTCTGTTCCTCTTTTAAAATGAATGCGCTGTCAATATGTTCTATAACAGACGCGATGGCGGAATCTACACATCTTAGTCATCTTTGTTGTAAACGAATTCAACCCAAGCGCTCTTTGGTGACATTGGTGACATGGATGATTACGTTACTGCTGTTCATCTGTCCATCATTGTATAAAGCCCGCCCTGACAATTTGATTGATTTAAATAACCATTAAAAGCACGTAAATGGTTATTTATTTAAAATTGGGAATTTTCCCTGCCTATTAAAAGTGTGAGCAAACTACATATTGGCTTCAGCAAATGTTAAAAGTGCTCATTCTGAAATCTGAATACAGGTTTATGCTTTTTTTAAGGTATGTGCATACAACTTAATTTGCCATTGCCGCCAACTACAACTTGCATTCACTGCAATTATGTAATTATGTGTTAGTACAGTATTGTTTTTATAAGTACAGTAACTTAATTTAAATTATTCGAAAGTGGTTTGGTCAACAGCAGATAATAAACAATTATAACAACTCTGTTGTTACTTCAGATCACATACTCCTCCATTCCGGCTTCCGAGGTGAACGCTGCCGCTATTAGCTGCCGATGCTCTGGGGGAATTTTATTTTAGTTGTTTTATTACTATTTTAAAAGCTATCATCTATCTGTCATCCACCTGTGCATTTACGCTAACTACAGTGAGTTTGGACCATTACATTGGTCGCTACTATCGGTGCTACTATCTGTGCAATGCTTTTTGCGGCTGCCGGTTTGTCTGCCGGTTACTGACCTCAGATTTTCCACTCGAAAACATTTCCCTCTGGCGCGGGAAACAACTATATGAAGATCATCGAGCTGTTAGAACGGATTAATTATATCTGGGTCATCCTTTCTGCTATATACCACCCTGCGGTGTTGATAACAGTGGTGTAGTCTAGTTTTTTGTAGTGAGTATACTCTAATATAACCCCCCCCCCGCCCCCCGTTTTTGAAATTTTTTTTATTTTAAAATACATTTTACTGTGCAATTTCTTTCTAATTAATTTGAGTTAATTCGACCGAACTTTATTTTGGTGGGTTGTAGACATTTGAGTTTCTGTGTGTTTTAATAAACTATTATTATTATTATTATTATTATTATTAGGCCTGAAGTATACTCCGTGCAATAGTAATATATTTCTGTTATAATTTCTTCAAGTTATACAGAACTTTTATTTTGACAGGTTGTCGTAAAGACATAACAGTTTCTGTGTGTATATGAAACGAATGAATGACGATAGTTTTATCAAATGAAATGGTGAAATTATCATCAAGTGACTCTCATAGCAGCTCTGCGATGAAATGCACATGTGTAGCTTACATCATGTCTCAATACAGTGAAAAGCTGAAAACCCCACGAGCGTGAGTCACGCGTGCTTCTGTGTGTGTGTGTAGTGGAGGAGCACACTGAGCGCTCATTCCCAGAGACGCGTAGAACAATTGCAGTCTCTTTTAGCTTTAATATTCATAGACACTAGTCCATATCGAGATTTCATTCATTGTACAGCAGCTACTTTTGATTTATTCATTCAAAAATAGCAAATTCCGTGACGTTCTGCTTTAGCAAGTTCCATTTGTGACTGGATTCCGCGATTCGATCCGTCGCTTCGCAAACACAGACGGGGTGAATTTATGAATGAAAGTGTGAAAGTTCTGACACAAAACGAAGTTGATACGTATCCTCACGCCTTTTTAAGTGGGTATACGCAAATCCTTGGCATTTTCTAGTGGGTATACAGCGTATACCTGCGTATCACGTAGACTACACCACTGGTTGATAAGTATATGATAAGTTGGATAAGTTGAACTTATCCAGCTCCGCTCCAATCTTTTTGAACTTCCGTCAGCTTTACATCCTCACCCAGATATTGTATCAACCACGTCGGAAATACAACCACCGTGGGTCTTGGTGGAGCTATACCATCGATGTATATACCACATATACTCATGCTCAATATGGTCATTCTGGTCGTCTAATCCACGTCCAGCAAGGAGGTCCGCACAAACTGTCAATCATGCCTGACCAGAACAGTTAGCAACGATATTGGTAAAAACAATCTCTCCTTTGGATTACTCAATGTATGATCACTCTCCAATAAAGGACCTCTGGTGCATGATTTGCTGTCTGACTCTAAGTTTGATTTCCTCTGTTTATCTGAGACTTGGCAGAAATGTGACGATTTCCTTCATCTTAACCAGTCTGTTCCTCCGAGGTATGTTTTTGTTTGTAAATCCCGCAGGGACAGGGAGGAGGTTTAGCAATACTTCATAAAGAAAAATGGAAAGTATCTCAGCTAATTGTGCCTACATACTCTTCATTTGAATCCATTTCCCTAAAAATTTCCCCATTTCCTACTATTCTCATGACTATTTACTGCCCCCCAAAGTACAATACTATCTTCTTAACTGAACTTTCTGAGTTTCTGACTCATCCATGTTCCATGTCTTCAAATGTAATCATGCTGGGTGATTTTAACATGCATATAGATAATGTCAGTAATGCAAGTACAAGGGAATTTTTATCTTGTCTGGAGAGTTTTGGTATGCAGAAATTTACTAGCTTGCCCACTCATTCAAACAGGCACATCCTCAATCTCATTTGTTGTTCTGGCATAAATCCTTATGTTACCCTTTCTGATTTGGCCATGTCAGATCATCTGCTGATGTCTTTTTGCACCCAACTGACAGTCTTCCAGATAAACCTGGGTTGCTCTCTCACATTTAGGACCTTGATGTGTCTACTTTTGCTGATGCCATGTTTGCCATGTTTTCCAGTAAAGCTGATCTTTCTACTGCTGATGCACTTATTTCCTATTATAATAATGGACTAACTGTGATTTTGGATGTTTTTGCACCTGTGAAAACCTGGACTGTTTCTTTTAATCATTCTGCTCCCTGGTTTAACCCTGAACTTTGTGAACTTAAAACTAAAGGCCGTAGGTTAGAGCGTCTGCATGCCAAATCTGGTTTTACTGAACACAAACAAATGCTTGCTGACTATATCCAACATTACATGGATGCTTTGTCTAAAGCTAAATCTGACTATTATTCTAATATAATTGGAGCTAGTGAAGGGAACTCTAGAGCTCTCTTTTATATGGTAAAAAATATTTTACGACCACCTGACTCTTTGCCATCAGATATGTATTCTACTCCATTTGACAGTTTTATGTTGTTGTTTTTTTTAGTCTAAGGTTAAAAATATTCACCAACAATTACTTGCAAGTAACTCCGGTTATGACTTCCATTATCCAGTCTTCCATGTGCCCCCACACTCTGCTTTCTCTACTTTTTCTTTACCACCTGCTGTGGGGATACTGTGTCTCATCCGGAAATCTAAATTTACTACCTGTTGGTTTGACCCTTTACCAACTCGCTTAGTTAAAGCCCGTTTACCATATTTATCTCCATTAATTCAAAATCAAATTATTCACTTTTCACTTTGTAACCATCCAACTGAGAACTCTCAGAAGGACACATCACACATCAATTTATAAGGGAGGACTCTATTGACTATAATGGTTTTAACCAGACTCAGAAACCATAAGTCCAAACACAGAAGTAGATGCAGAAGTGTTTATATCAAATATTCCACACAAAACCATCAAAACAGAGAGTCAACATATGAAGATAGTTGCATGTATAAGAGAGGAAACCCAAGGTCTATCTAGGACCACGGAAACAGAACCGGAGCACACAACGTTTTTAATAATTTATTAATAAATAGCGACTAACGTTTCGACGCTCATGCGTCTTCTTCAGAGTGACTCTGAAGAAGACGCATGAGCGTCGAAACGTTAGTTTTCCCTTCTTATCACACTACCCTGGGTCCCATTATCTACTTTGAATTTATTAGACACTGAAGCACCAATTTTAACCTGAATATACCTTTCAGATAAAAAAACTTTTGACCCAATTAAAAGCTCTTCCCTTAATACCCATTTTATCTAATTTAATCAATAGCCCCTCTTTCCATACCATATCATAAGCTTTTTCCACATCCAAGAAAACTGCCATAATCGATTCCTTATTTATCATAGCTTTTCTAATTTCTGTTTCCAAGCAAACCACAGGGTCCATTGTTCCCCGTCCTTTCCTAAAACCACTTTGATAAGGGGATAAAAGATATTTACTTTCTATATAAAATGTCATTCTTTCTACAATCATCCGTTCCATAATTTTCCCAACATGCGACGTAAGGGCAATGGGCCTGTAGTTTGCTGGATTCGTTGAATCCTTACCTGGTTTTGCTATAGGTATAATAATAGCCTCTTTCCAACTTATTGGTAATCTCCCTTCTTCCCAGCTCTTATTATATAAACCTAAAAGTTTCATTTGCATTAAAATTCCAAACTGTTTCAACATACTATAACTAATCTGATCTTTTCCTGGAGCAGTTACCTTAGCTTTATCTATTGCCCGTTTCATTTCGCTTAATGTAAAAGGGGAATCCATAGCATCCTCTGTACTTTCCTTTCTTATTAGTGCCTCTGGGACTGGGTATGCATCTCTAGTCACTTCTCTACCTCTTTTTCCAGCCTCTGACAGATTATTTGAACTATGAATTTCAACCAAGGCCTTAGCTATGATATCAGCTTTTTCCCTATTTGTTACTGCTATGGTTTCTCCTGATTTTAAAACTGGAAACTGCCAGTCTTTTCTAACTCCCCTCATTTTCCTTATCATTCCCCACACATTTCCTAATGGAGTCGTTCTACCTATTTTATTACAATATTCTCTCCAACTGTCTCTTTTTGCCTTCTTAACTACTTTCCTATCTTGAGCTTGGGCCTTTTTGTATTCTATTAATCTTTGGAAGTTATTCTTCAGCATTTTAAATGCCCTATTTCTTACTTTAATGCTTTTCCCACACTCTTCCGTCCACCATGGAACTGGTTTCCTATTCATTTTTCCTTTGCTTTTTGGAATACATAAGTTAGCCACTCTAATCACTACTTCTTTAAATTTTCCCTCAATTTCATCTATATCCTGGCTTAAATCAATTTCACTACTCGCCTCCTCACATAAATATTCAAATTTACCCCACATAGCCTTATTTAATATCCATTTATCCTCTCTTCCTTCTTCCCTCTCATCCTTTCTCACACATAACTTACATAAAACAGGAAAATGATCACTACCCATAGTAGAGTCCTCCCATAACTCCCACTCACAAATACCTGCCACCTCTTTTGACACTAGTGTTAAATCAAGTGCTGAACTTTTACCTGTGTGAACATCTATTCTTGTGCTTCTCCCATCATTAATGCATACCAGATCAAACTCATCCAACAACTGTTCTATTATTATACCATTTAAATCAGTTTTCCACCCTCCCCATAATGAACTATGGGCATTAAAATCTCTACATAAAACAATGCGGTCACTTGCTAGTTCAACAATCTGATTTAATTTATCACCATCTAATCTTCTACATGGATTATAATAATTTACCACAGAAAACTTCTCTTGCTTAGTCCATATTTTAACAATAATATACTCTTCCTCCCTTCCTTTTGATATAATTTGATATGGAATATTCTTCTTGATAAATGTAGCACACCCACCCCCTACACCATCTTCCCTATCATTCCTTACACTAACATAATTATATATACTAAAATCTAATTTCCGTGATAACCATGTTTCTTGTGTACAGATTACATCAGGTGTAGTTGGTAACGAACTGATAAAATACTTAAATTCCTGCCCATTTGCCACCAGGCTTCTTGCATTCCATTGAAGAATAAGAACCATAATATCAGCCAACAAATGAAGCTTCCTGACTGGCCTGAGCACTTAGCTCATTCCTCACCTCTTCCCAGGACAAATCATTCAGGCTAAGATGGTTCACTGCTGCCTTTACTATTATTTGTATCCTTTCCGTTTTTGACTTTGCCTCAGTTGTAGCATTGATGACCCCTGCTATAAAGATGACTAATTTCCTTAAATCAACCAGAACTTTACCCCCTTTTATCTGTTCATGTTGATCATTATTCAGATTCTCACTTGCCTCATTTACTACTCGTTCCTCCCTGTGATTCACCAGTCTAACGGCCTCTGCATATGATATTTTATTTACCACTCTGACCTGCTGAATCTCAACCTGCCTTTTCATTACTTCACATCCCCCGTATGCCACACTGTGATTCCCTCCACAGTTACAGCATTTCGGTTGCACATCCCTTATACATTTCTCATAATCATGATCCTCACCACATCTAGCACACCTTCTTTTCCCTTTGCAATTCATGGCTGTGTGACCAAACCTCTGACATTTAAAACACCTCAAAGGTTTAGGAACGTATTCTCTCACATTATACATCATATACCCTAGAGATACTTTGTTAGGAAGCATTTCATCCTCAAATTCCAACAACACACTTTCACTTACTTGTCTCACCCCATTCTTAAAGCTGGTCAATCTTCGGGCATCTTTCACTTTCCCTCCTTTTAAGTTTGCTTTTATTTCATCCACATTTACATCAACAGGAATCCCCCAAATCACCCCCCTATTCCACATGTTTCTCTTCTCCACGCGACTAACACTACTTACTTTAAACCTTCCTATCTCCTTCATTCTACAGGCCCTTTCTCTTTGATCTTTATTTTTGCACATTATTAGAAGGTTTCCATCCCTCAAAACTTTGGCCATTTTAACATCTCCCACTTGTTTTTTTTTTAAATCGTAGTCAACTTCACTGGATTCATACCAAGCACTCCATTTTCTTCCCCAAATCTAAGTATTACTTTGCACTCATCATCTATCTTCAAATTATCATCCTTTCCATCAACTTTAGTCATCATCCCTTTGAATTTCTTTGACCCCTCTTTTCCACTCTCACCACCCCGTTTCTCTCTTATTCTATCTATCTCCTGGCTAAACTCCATATGATCTTCATTCTCAGTGTCATCCGAGTTAGCCCATTCTGGCCCATTTCCAGCACAGCTTTGCCTACTCGACATCGTTGTAACCCCTTTGTCACGTTTCCCCATTTCTTCCAATAAAGTTCCTTGTCTTCTCTTCATTAGGTGACAGCAACTCGAAGAACTTTTATCATCGCTTCTTCAACTTTTCCTCCCGCGTAAACTTTCCGAAGGGTAAGCCCCCAGTATCCACCTTCTGCCTCACATGCTCCAACTTTACTTCTCCCTGCCTTTTATCCAGAGGAGTAGTAGTCTGGAGAGCCCCCTGGAGCATGGTAGTGGTACTACAGCTTGAAACCATAGTAACCGCTCTAAGGGCCGTTACAACTTGTTTCTGGTTCTGTACCCTCCTCTCTTAAATCTGCTATTATTACTCCCATACTTAAAGTGCCCCTATTATGGTTTTTCGAATATTCCCTTTCATGCAGTGTGTAATATAGCTGTTTGTGAATGTAAACGTTGTGCAAAGTTGTAAAGTCGAAAGTGCACGATAAATAAAGTTATTGTCTCCCAAAAGAAAGAATCGACTCTGAACCGCCTTTACGAGTCGTTTTTCATTCGAATCCTACTGCTTTACGGTTCTACGTCCCTAGAAGATACATTTCCATAATGCCTGCCTATATTGTACGTTGTCCGCCTGCCAACAAATTGACCAGCTCTCAAACGTCATTTTACTGACAATTACTTCTCAAATCTCTGTGTTCAACGCGGTATTCGCAAAACGCTTGCTCTTGAAAGATGGTACAGTACCCAGTTTATTTGACTCTCATCTCCCATTCGCTTCAAAAGCCAGTTGTGCTCGCGCCATGGTGGATTCGCTATTTACATGGCAGAATTTGCAAGCAGAAAAACTGAACACTTCTCTAGCGAGGAAATGGATCTGCTCGTGCTCGAGCCGGATTCCACCAAAGTTCCCTGAGGAAGCGTGGGAGGAGGGTAGCAGTGATTGTGTCCTCGTCTTCTGGCATCACAAGAACGGCTGTACAATGCCGAAAAAGGTACAATGATGTCAGGAGACGGGGAAAACAAAAGCTTGCCGCTAATAAAAAACAGCAAGTGGCCACGGGAAGAGGACCACCTAAAGCCACTCCGGACCTAACCCCAGCGGAGGACATCACTGCCTCTATCTTCAGTGCTGAAAGCATTGAGGGATTTGGGGGCTTAGAGTTGGGCGTCCAAGGTTATGCAATGATAATAAAAAAAAAAAAAATGTGTACAATACATTCAGGCTTCTTATGAAAATATTTTATTTGACCAGCAACAGTCATAAAATAAATTAACTTGAAATGTTATGCTCCTGCTGGTGAAGATTCTGCTGCCTAACCCAGTGAACAACCATCATCAACGTTGAGAGGAGAGGCGAGGTGACCCAGAGCACGACGCGAGAACATCAGCCAAGAGGACCACCCATTCCTGGTACTCCAGCAGGCCGGCTTAAACATGCTGGAGAGGGAATTGGGTATGCGGAATCAGAGTGTGCGGTGCATGAACACCCACTTGGAGATGTTGCTGATGCCCCTCAGACGCATTGCAGACAGAAGGGTCGCTGAAGCAGTTGAGCGCATAATACCTGCAACATCTCCTGCAGCACCTCCTCCATCCACCAGATCTTCTCCGTCCACCCGATCCATGACCACACTGCGCTCTGATGCTCCTGGACCCGCCATGGTGCTTCCCGCCTGCGAACCCGAGGAGGAAGAAGATTGTTGTAAAAAGAATTTGCGTCAATTTTTTAATTTATTTATTGAAATGATTATTTTTTGTTATTAACCCTATGGGGTCTGAGGTGTTTTTGGGGTCCTTGAGATGTTTTGACATGCCCTGACATTTGTGCTTTTTTCAGTTGCTTATAAACATATTAATGGCAAAGGTGATTTTTTTAATCAAAGGCATATCTGACATATATATCGTAAATAAAGAAAAGAATATTTATACAAGAAAAAAACAAAAGCTGGATCAGGGGATGTAGCTCAGTGGTAGAGCGCATGCTTCGCATGTATGAGGTCCTGGGTTCAATCCCCAGCATCTCCAAGCAATGAGGAACTTTCCATTACTTTCTTTGCTTGGTTCTTAAACATTGGAACCGTACATGTATGCATTCCAGTGTTGACCTTTATCACCTATACAATTTGATTTGAAGGCACTGGTACGTACATAACAGAACTCAACTTTCACCATGAGGGCATGTAGCTCAGTGGTAAAGCGCATGCTTTGCATGTATGAGGTCCTGGGTTCAAACCCCAGCATCTCCAAGCAATGTGGAACTTTACATTACTTTCTTTGCTTGTTTCTTAAACCTCGGAACCGCATATGTATGCATTCCAGTGTTGACCATTATCACCTATACATTTTGATTTAAAGGCACAGGTAGGTACA